>NW_026906972.1:0-689719 GCF_033978795.1 Nerophis ophidion | reverse complement strand
ATACATCACACATGCATGCATACAACATGATACATCACACATGGATGCATACAACATGATACATCACACATGCATGCATACAACATGATACATCACACATGCATGCATACAACATGATACATGACACATGCCTGCATACAACTTGATACATCACACATGCATGCATACCACATGATACATCACACATACATGCATACAACATGATACATCACACATACAACATGATACATCACACTTGCATGCATACAACATGATACATCACATGCATACAACATGATACATCACACTTGCATGCATACAACATGATACATCACACATGCATGCATACAACATGATACATCACACATGCATGCATACAACATGATACATCACACTTGCATGCATACAACATGATACATCACACATGCATGCATACAACATGATACATCACACATGATGCATACAACATGATACATCACACATGCATGCATACAACATGATACATCACACATGCATGCATACAACATGATACATCACACATGCATGCATACAACATGATACATCACACATGCATGCATACAACATGATACATCACACATGCATGCATACAACATGATACATCACACATACAACATGATACATCACAAACATACAACATGATACATCACACATGCATGCATACAACATGATACATCACACATGCATGCATACAACATGATACATCACACATGAATGCATACAACATGATACATCACACATGGATGCATAAAACATGATACATCACACATGCATGCATACAACATGATACATCACACATGCATGCATACAACATGACACATCACACATGCATGTATACAACATGATACATCACACATACAACATGATACATCACACTTGCATGCATACAACATGATACATCACACATGCATGCATACAACATGATACATCACACATGCATGCATACAACATGATACATCACACATGCATGCATACAACATGATACATCACACATGCATGCATACAACATGATACATCACACATGCATGCATACAACATGATACATCACACATGCATGCATACAACATGATACATCACACATACAACATGATACATCACACTTGCATGCATACAACATGACACATCACACATGCATGCATACAACATGATACATCACACATACAACATGATACATCACACTTGCATGCATACAACATGATACATCACACATGCATGCATACAACATGATACATCACACATGCATGCATACAACATGATACATCACACATGCATGCATACAACATGATAAATCACACATGCATGCATACAACATGATACATCACACATGCATGCATACAACGTGATACATCACACATACAACATGATACATCACACATGCATGCATACAACATGATACATCACACATGCATGCATACAACATGATACATCACACACACAACATGATACATCACACTTGCATGCATACAACATGACACATCACACATGCATGCATACAACATGATACATCACACATGCATGCATACAACATGATACATCACACATGCATGCATACAACATGATACATCACACATGCATTTATACAACATGATACATCACACATGCATGTATACAACATGATACATCACACATGCATGCATACAACATGATACATCACACATGCATGCATACAACATGATACATCACACATGCATGCATACAACATGATACATCAGCACATACAACATGATACATCACACTTGCATGCATACAACATGATACATCACACATGCATGCATACAACATGATACATCACACATGCATGCATACAACATGATACATCACACTTGCATAGATACAACATGATACATCACACATGCATGCATACAACATGATACATCACACATGGATGCATACAACATGATACATCACACATGCATGCATACAACATGATACATCACACATGCATGTATACAACATGATACATCACACATGCATGCATACAACATGATCCATCACACATGCCTGCATACAACATGATACATCACACATGCATGCATACAACATGATACATCACCCATACAACATGATACATCACACTTGCATGCATACAACATGATACATCACACATGCATGCATACAACATGATACATCACACATGCATGCATACAACACGATACATCACACTTGCATGCATACAACATGATACATTCACACATGCATGCATACAACATGATACATCACACATGGATGCATACAACATGATACATCACACATCATGCATACAACATGATACATCACACATGCATGCATACAACATGATACATCACACATGCATGCATACAACATGATACATCAAACATACAACATGATACATCACACTTGCATGCATACAACATGATACATCACACATGCATGCATACAACATGATACATCACACATGCATGCATACAACATGATACATCACACATGCATGCATACAACATGATACATCACACATGCATGCATACAACATGATACATCACACATGCATGCATACAACATGATACATCACACATACAACATGATACATCACACTTGCATGCATACAACATGACACATCACACATATATGTATACAACATGATACATCACACATACAACATGATACATCACACTTGCATGCATACAACATGATACATCACACATGCATGCATACAACATGATACATCACACATGCATGCATACAACATGATACATCACACTTGCATGCATACAACATGATACATCACACATGCATGCATACAACATGATACATCACACATGATGCATACAACATGATACATCACACATGCATGCATACAACATGATACATCACACATGCATGCATACAACATGATACATCACACATACAACATGATACATCACACTTGCATGCATACAACATGATACATCACACATGCATGCATACAACATGATACATCACACATGCATGCATACAACATGATACATCACACTTGCATGCATACAACATGATACATCACACATGCATGCATACAACATGATACATCACACATGGATGCATACAACATGATACATCACACATGCATGCATACAACATGATACATCACACATGCATGCATACAACATGATACATGACACATGCTGCATACAACTTGATACATCACACATGCATGCATACCACATGATACATCACACATACATGCATACAACATGATACATCACACATACAACATGATACATCACACATACAACATGATACATCACACATGCATGCATACAACATGATACATCACACATGCATGCATACAACATGATACATCACACATGAATGCATACAACATGATACATCACACATGGATGCATAAAACATGATACATCACACATGCATGCATACAACATGATACATCACACATGCATGCATACAACATGACACATCACACATGCATGTATACAACATGATACATCACACATACAACATGATACATCACACTTGCATGCATACAACATGATACATCACACATGCATGCATACAACATGATACATCACACATGCATGCATACAACATGATACATCACACTTGCATGCATACAACATGATACATCACACATGCATGCATACAACATGATACATCACACATGGATGCATACAACATGATACATCACACATGCATGCATACAACATGATACATCACACATGGATGCATACATCATGATACATCCCACATGCATGCATACAACATGATACATCACACATGCATACAACATGATACATCACACATGCATGCATACAACATGATACATCACACATGGATGCATACAACATGATACATCACACATGCATGCATACAACATGATACATCACACATGCATGCATACAACATGATACATCACACATACAACATGATACATCACACTTGCATGCATACAACATGATACATCACACATGCATGCATACAACATGATACATCACACATGCATGCATACAACATGATACATCACACATACAACATGATACATCACACTTGCATGCATACAACATGATACATCACACATGCATGCATACAACATGATACATCACACATGCATGCATACAACATGATACATCACACATGCATGCATACAACATGATACATCACACATGCATGTATACAACTTGATACATCACACATGCATGCATACAACATGATACATCACACATGCATGCATACAACATGATACATCACACATACAACATGATACATCACACTTGCATGCATACAACATGATACATCACACATGCATGCATACAACATGATACATCACACATGCATGCATACAACATGATACATCACACTTGCATGCATACAACATGATACATCACACATGCATGCATACAACATGATACATCACACATGGATGCATACAACATGATACATCACACACGCATGCATACAACATGATACATCACACATGCATGTATACAACATGATACATCACACATTCATGCATACAACATGATACATCACACATGCCTGCATACAACATGATACATCACACATGCATGCATACAACATGATACATCACACATACAACATGATACATCACACTTGCATATATACAACATGATACATCACACATGCATGCATACAACATGATACATCACACACGCATGCATACAACATGATACATCACACTTGCATGCATACAACATGATACATCACACATGCATACAACATGATACATCACACATGCATGCATACAACATGATACATCACACATGGATGCATACAACATGATACATCACACATGCATGCATACAACATGATACATCACACATGCATGCATACAACATGATACATCACACATACAACATGATACATCACACTTGCATGCATACAACATGATACATCACACATGCATGCATACAACATGATACATCACACATGCATGCATACAACATGATACATCACACATGCATGCATACAACATGAT
The DNA here is from genome assembly GCF_033978795.1 of Nerophis ophidion. Classification (NCBI taxonomy): domain Eukaryota; kingdom Metazoa; phylum Chordata; class Actinopteri; order Syngnathiformes; family Syngnathidae; genus Nerophis; species Nerophis ophidion. Next base: position 684,774 of record NW_026906972.1, on the reverse strand, counting down.
ACATCACACATGCATGCATACAACATGATACATCACACATGCATGCATACAACATGATACATCACACATGCATGCATACAACATGATACATCACACATACAACATGATACATCACACTTGCATGCATACAACATGACCCATCACACATGCATGCATACAACATGATACATCACACATACAACATGATACATCACACTTGCATGCATACAACATGATACATCACACATGCATGCATACAACATGATACATCACACATGCATGCATACAACATGATACATCACACATGCATGCATACAACATGATACATCACACATGCATGCATACAACATGATACATCACACATGCATGCATACAACGTGATACATCACACATACAACATGATACATCACACATGCATGCATACAACATGATACATCACACATGCATGCATACAACATGATACATGACACATGCCTGCATACAACTTGATACATCACACATGCATGCATACCACATGATACATCACACATACATGCATACAACATGATACATCACACATACAACATGATACATCACACATACAACATGATACATCACACATGCATGCATACAACATGATACATCACACATGCATGCATACAACATGATACATCACACATGAATGCATACAACATGATACATCACACATGGATGCATAAAACATGATACATCACACATGCATGCATACAACATGATACATCACACATGCATGCATACAACATGACACATCACACATGCATGTATACAACATGATACATCACACATACAACATGATACATCACACTTGCATGCATACAACATGATACATCACACATGCATGCATACAACATGATACATCACACATGCATGCATACAACATGATACATCACACATGCATGCATACAACATGATACATCACACATGCATGCATACAACATGATACATCACACATGCATGCATACAACATGATACATCACACATGCATGCATACAACATGATACATCACACATACAACATGATACATCACACTTGCATGCATACAACATGACCCATCACACATGCATGCATACAACATGATACATCACACATACAACATGATACATCACACTTGCATGCATACAACATGATACATCACACATGCATGCATACAACATGATACATCACACATGCATGCATACAACATGATACATCACACATGCATGCATACAACATGATAAATCACACATGCATGCATACAACATGATACATCACACATGCATGCATACAACGTGATACATCACACATACAACATGATACATCACACATGCATGCATACAACATGATACATCACACATGCATGCATACAACATGATACATCACACACACAACATGATACATCACACTTGCATGCATACAACATGACACATCACACATGCATGCATACAACATGATACATCACACATGCATGCATACAACATGATACATCACACATGCATGCATACAACATGATACATCACACATGCATTTATACAACATGATACATCACACATGCATGTATACAACATGATACATCACACATGCATGCATACAACATGATACATCACACATGCATGCATACAACATGATACATCACACATGCATGCATACAACATGATACATCGCACATACAACATGATACATCACACTTGCATGCATACAACATGATACATCACACATGCATGCATACAACATGATACATCACACATGCATGCATACAACATGATACATCACACTTGCATAGATACAACATGATACATCACACATGCATGCATACAACATGATACATCACACATGGATGCATACAACATGATACATCACACATGCATGCATACAACATGATACATCACACATGCATGTATACAACATGATACATCACACATGCATGCATACAACATGATCCATCACACATGCCTGCATACAACATGATACATCACACATGCATGCATACAACATGATACATCACCCATACAACATGATACATCACACTTGCATGCATACAACATGATACATCACACATGCATGCATACAACATGATACATCACACATGCATGCATACAACACGATACATCACACTTGCATGCATACAACATGATACATTACACATGCATGCATACAACATGATACATCACACATGGATGCATACAACATGATACATCACACATGCATACAACATGATACATCACACATGCATGCATACAACATGATACATCACACATGCATGCATACAACATGATACATCAAACATACAACATGATACATCACACTTGCATGCATACAACATGATACATCACACATGCATGCATACAACATGATACATCACACATGCATGCATACAACATGATACATCACACATGCATGCATACAACATGATACATCACACATGCATGCATACAACATGATACATCACACATGCATGCATACAACATGATACATCACACATACAACATGATACATCACACTTGCATGCATACAACATGACACATCACACATATATGTATACAACATGATACATCACACATACAACATGATACATCACACTTGCATGCATACAACATGATACATCACACATGCATGCATACAACATGATACATCACACATGCATGCATACAACATGATACATCACACTTGCATGCATACAACATGATACATCACACATGCATGCATACAACATGATACATCACACATGGATGCATACAACATGATACATCACACATGCATGCATACAACATGATACATCACACATGCATGCATACAACATGATACATCACACATACAACATGATACATCACACTTGCATGCATACAACATGATACATCACACATGCATGCATACAACATGATACATCACACATGCATGCATACAACATGATACATCACACTTGCATGCATACAACATGATACATCACACATGCATGCATACAACATGATACATCACACATGGATGCATACAACATGATACATCACACATGCATGCATACAACATGATACATCACACATGCATGCATACAACATGATACATGACACATGCCTGCATACAACTTGATACATCACACATGCATGCATACCACATGATACATCACACATACATGCATACAACATGATACATCACACATACAACATGATACATCACACATACAACATGATACATCACACATGCATGCATACAACATGATACATCACACATGCATGCATACAACATGATACATCACACATGAATGCATACAACATGATACATCACACATGGATGCATAAAACATGATACATCACACATGCATGCATACAACATGATACATCACACATGCATGCATACAACATGACACATCACACATGCATGTATACAACATGATACATCACACATACAACATGATACATCACACTTGCATGCATACAACATGATACATCACACATGCATGCATACAACATGATACATCACACATGCATGCATACAACATGATACATCACACTTGCATGCATACAACATGATACATCACACATGCATGCATACAACATGATACATCACACAGTAATGCATACAACATGATACATCACACATGCATGCATACAACATGATACATCACACATGGATGCATACATCATGATACATCCCACATGCATGCATACAACATGATACATCACACATGCATACAACATGATACATCACACATGCATGCATACAACATGATACATCACACATGGATGCATACAACATGATACATCACACATGCATGCATACAACATGATACATCACACATGCATGCATACAACATGATACATCACACATACAACATGATACATCACACTTGCATGCATACAACATGATACATCACACATGCATGCATACAACATGATACATCACACATGCATGCATACAACATGATACATCACACATACAACATGATACATCACACTTGCATGCATACAACATGATACATCACACATGCATGCATACAACATGATACATCACACATGCATGCATACAACATGATACATCACACATGCATGCATACAACATGATACATCACACATGCATGTATACAACTTGATACATCACACATGCATGCATACAACATGATACATCACACATGCATGCATACAACATGATACATCACACATACAACATGATACATCACACTTGCATGCATACAACATGATACATCACACATGCATGCATACAACATGATACATCACACATGCATGCATACAACATGATACATCACACTTGCATGCATACAACATGATACATCACACATGCATGCATACAACATGATACATCACACATGGATGCATACAACATGATACATCACACACGCATGCATACAACATGATACATCACACATGCATGTATACAACATGATACATCACACATTCATGCATACAACATGATACATCACACATGCCTGCATACAACATGATACATCACACATGCATGCATACAACATGATACATCACACATACAACATGATACATCACACTTGCATATATACAACATGATACATCACACATGCATGCATACAACATGATACATCACACACGCATGCATACAACATGATACATCACACTTGCATGCATACAACATGATACATCACACATGCATACAACATGATACATCACACATGCATGCATACAACATGATACATCACACATGGATGCATACAACATGATACATCACACATGCATGCATACAACATGATACATCACACATGCATGCATACAACATGATACATCACACATACAACATGATACATCACACTTGCATGCATACAACATGATACATCACACATGCATGCATACAACATGATACATCACACATGCATGCATACAACATGATACATCACACATGCATGCATACAACATGATACATCACACATGCATGCATACAACATGATACATCACACATGCATGCATACAACATGATACATCACACATGCATGCATACAACATGATACATCACACATACAACATGATACATCACACTTGCATGCATACAACATGACCCATCACACATGCATGCATACAACATGATACATCACACATACAACATGATACATCACACTTGCATGCATACAACATGATACATCACACATGCATGCATACAACATGATACATCACACATGCATGCATACAACATGATACATCACACATGCATGCATACAACATGATACATCACACATGCATGCATACAACATGATACATCACACATGCATGCATACAACGTGATACATCACACATACAACATGATACATCACACATGCATGCATACAACATGATACATCACACATGCATGCATACAACATGATACATCACACACAACATGATACATCACACTTGCATGCATACAACATGACACATCACACATGCATGCATACAACATGATACATCACACATGCATGCATACAACATGATACATCACACATGCATGCATACAACATGATACATCACACATGCATTTATACAACATGATACATCACACATGCATGTATACAACATGATACATCACACATGCATGCATACAACATGATACATCACACATGCATGCATACAACATGATACATCACACATGCATGCATACAACATGATACATCACACATACAACATGATACATCACACTTGCATGCATACAACATGATACATCACACATGCATGCATACAACATGATACATCACACATGCATGCATACAACATGATACATCACACTTGCATAGATACAACATGATACATCACACATGCATGCATACAACATGATACATCACACATGGATGCATACAACATGATACATCACACATGCATGCATACAACATGATACATCACACATGCATGTATACAACATGATACATCACACATGCATGCATACAACATGATCCATCACACATGCCTGCATACAACATGATACATCACACATGCATGCATACAACATGATACATCACCCATACAACATGATACATCACACTTGCATGCATACAACATGATACATCACACATGCATGCATACAACATGATACATCACACATGCATGCATACAACACGATACATCACACTTGCATGCATACAACATGATACATCACACATGCATGCATACAACATGATACATCACACATGGATGCATACAACATGATACATCACACATGCATACAACATGATACATCACACATGCATGCATACAACATGATACATCACACATGCATGCATACAACATGATACATCACACATACAACATGATACATCACACTTGCATGCATACAACATGATACATCACACATGCATGCATACAACATGATACATCACACATGCATGCATACAACATGATACATCACACATGCATGCATACAACATGATACATCACACATGCATGCATACAACATGATACATCACACATGCATGCATACAACATGATACATCACACATACAACATGATACATCACACATGCATGCATACAACATGATACATCACACATGCATGCATACAACATGATACATCACACATACAACATGATACATCACACTTGCATGCAAACAACATGACACATCACACATGCATGCACACAACATGATACATCACACATGCATGCATACAACATGATACATCACACATGCATGCATACAACATGATACATCACACATACAACATGATACATCACACTTGCATGCATACAACATGATACATCACACTTGCATGCATACAACATGATACATCACACATGCATGCATACAACATGATACATCACACATGCATGCATACAACACGATACATCACACTTGCATGCATACAACATGATACATCACACATGCATGCATACAACATGATACATCACACATGGATGCATACAACATGATACATCACACATGCATACAACATGATACATCACACATGCATGCATACAACATGATACATCACACATGCATGCATACAACATGATACATCACACATACAACATGATACATCACACTTGCATGCATACAACATGATACATCACACATGCATGCATACAACATGATACATCACACATGCATGCATACAACATTATACATCACACATGCATGCATACAACATGATACATCACACATGCATGCATACAACATGATACATCACACATGCATGCATACAACATGATACATCACACATGCATGCATACAACATGATACATCACACATGAATGCATACAACATGATACATCACACATGGATGCATAAAACATGATACATCACACATGCATGCATACAACACGATACATCACACATGCATGTATACAACATGATACATCACACATGCATGCATACAACATGATACATCACACATGCCTGCATACAACATGATACATCACACATGCATGCATACAACATGATACATCACACATACAACATGATACATCACACTTGCATGCATACAACATGATACATCACACATGCATGCATACAACATGATACATCACACATACAACCTGATACATCACACTTGCATGCATACAACATGACACATCACACATGCATGCACACAACATGATACATCACACATGCATGCATACAACATGATACATCACTTATGCATGCATACAACATGATACATCACACATACAACATGATACATCACACATACAACATGATACATCACACATGGATGCATACAACATGATACATCACACATGCATGCATACAACATGATACATCACACTTGCATGCATACAACATGATACATCACACATGCATGCATACAACATGATACATCACACATGGATGCATACATCATGATACATCCCACATGCATGCATACAACATGATACATCACACATGCATACAACATGATACATCACACATGCATGCATACAACATGATACATCACACATGGATGCATACAACATGATACATCACACATGCATGCATACAACATGATACACCACACATGCATGCATACAACATGATACATCACACATACAACATGATACATCACACTTGCATGCATACAACATGATACATCACACATGCATGCATACAACATGATACATCACACCTGCATGCATACAACATGATACATCACGCATGCATGCATACAACATGATACATCACACATACAACATGATACATCACACATGCATGCATACAACATGATACATCACACATACAACATGATACATCACACTTGCATGCATACAACATGACACATCACACATGCATGCACACAACATGATACATCACACATGCATGCATACAACATGATACATCACACATACAACATGATACATCACACATACAACATGATACATCACACATGCATGCATACAACATGATACATCACACATACAACATGATACATCACACATACAACATGATACATCACACATGGATGCATACAACATGATACATCACACATGCATGCATACAACATGATACATCACACTTGCATGCATACAACATGATACATCACACATGCATGCATACAACATGATACATCACACATGGATGCATACATCATGATACATCCCACATGCATGCATACAACATGATACATCACACATGCATACAACATGATACATCACACATGCATGCATACAACATGATACATCACACATGGATGCATACAACATGATACATCACACATGCATGCATACAACATGATACATCACACATGCATGCATACAACATGATACATCACACATGCATGCATACAACATGATACATCACACATGCATGCATACAACATGATACATCACACATGCATGCATACAACATGATACATCACACATACAACATGATACATCACACATGCATGCATACAACATGATACATCACACATGCATGCATACAACATGATACATCACACATACAACATGATACATCACACTTGCATGCATACAACATGACACATCACACATGCATGTATACAACATGATACATCACACATACAACATGATACATCACACTTGCATGGATACAACATGATACATCACACATGCATGCATACAACATGATACATCACACTTGCATGCATACAACATGATACATCACACATGCATGCATACAACATGATACATCACACATGGATGCATACAACATGATACATCACACATGCATGCATACAACATGATACATCACACATGCATGCATACAACATGATACATCACACATACAACATGATACATCACACTTGCATGCATACAACATGATACATCAGACATGCATGCATACAACATGATACATCACACATGCATGCATACAACATGATACATCACACTTGCATGCATACAACATGATACATCACACATGCATGCATACAACATGATACATCACACATGGATGCATACAACATGATACATCACACATGCATGCATACAACATGATACATCACACATGCATGCATACAACATGATACATCACACATGCCTGCATACAACTTGATACATCACACATGCATGCATACCACATGATACATCACACATACATGCATACAACATGATACATCACACATACAACATGATACATCACACATACAACATGATACATCACACATGCATGCATACAACATGATACATCACACATGCATGCATACAACATGATACATCACACATGAATGCATACAACATGATACATCACACATGGATGCATAAAACATGATACATCACACATGCATGCATACAACACGATACATCACACATGCATGTATACAACATGATACATCACACATGCATGCATACAACATGATACATCACACATGCCTGCATACAACATGATACATCACACATGCATGCATACAACATGATACATCACACATACAACATGATACATCACACTTGCATGCATACAACATGATACATCACACATGCATGCATACAACATGATACATCACACATGCATGCATACAACATGATACATCACACTTGCATGCATACAACATGATACATCACACATGCGTGCATACAACATGATATATCACACATGGATGCATACATCATGATACATCCCACATGCATGCATACAACATGATACATCACACATGCATACAACATGATACATCACACATGCATGCATACAACATGATACATCACACATGGATGCATACAACATGATACATCACACATGCATGCATACAACATGATACATCACACATGCATGCATACAACATGATACATCACACATACAACATGATACATCACACTTGCATGCATACAACATGATACATCACACATGCATGCATACAACATGATACATCACACATGCATGCATACAACATGATACATCACACATGCATGCATACAACATGATACATAACACATGCATGTATACAACATGATACATCACACATGCATGCATACAACATGATACATCACACATGCATGCATACAACATGATACATCACACATACAACATGATACATCACACTTGCATGCATACAACATGATACATCACACATGCATGCATACAACATGATACATCACACATGCATGCATACAACATGATACATCACACTTGCATGCATACAACATGATACATCACACATGCATGCATACAACATGATACATCACACATGGATGCATACAACATGATACATCACACATGCATGCATACAACATGATACATCACACATGCATGTATACAACATGATACATCACACATGCATGCATACAACATGATACATCACACATGCCTGCATACAACATGATACATCACACATGCATGCATACAACATGATACATCACACATACAACATGATACATCACACTTGCATGCATACAACATGATACATCACACATGCATGCATACAACATGATACATCACACATGCATGCATACAACATGATACATCACACTTGCATGCATACAACATGATACATCACACATGCATGCATACAACATGATACATCACACATGGATGCATACATCATGATACATCCCACATGCATGCATACAACATGATACATCACACATGCATACAACATGATACATCACACATGCATGCATACAACATGATACATCACACTTGCATGCATACAACATGATACATCACACATGCATGCATACAACATGATACATCACACATGCATGCATACAACACGATACATCACACTTGCATGCATACAACATGATACATCACACATGCATGCATACAACATGATACATCACACATGGATGCATACAACATGATACATCACACATGCATACAACATGATACATCACACATGCATGCATACAACATGATACATCACACATGCATGCATACAACATGATACATCACACATACAACATGATACATCACACTTGCATGCATACAACATGATACATCACACATGCATGCATACAACATGATACATCACACATGCATGCATACAACATGATACATCACACATGCATGCATACAACATGATACATCACACATGCATGCATACAACATGATACATCACACATGCATGCATACAACATGATACATCACACATACAACATGATACATCACACATGCATGCATACAACATGATACATCACACATGCATGCATACAACATGATACATCACACATACAACATGATACATCACACTTGCATGCATACAACATGACACATCACACATGCATGCACACAACATGATACATCACACATGCATGCATACAACATGATACATCACACATGCATGCATACAACATGATACATCACACATACAACATGATACATCACACATACAACATGATACATCACACATGGATGCATACAACATGATACATCACACATGCATGCATACAACATGATACATCACACTTGCATGCATACAACATGATACATCACACATGCATGCATACAACATGATACATCACACATGGATGCATACATCATGGTACATCCCACATGCATGCATACAACATGATACATCACACATGCATACAACATGATACATCACACATGCATGCATACAACATGATACATCACACATGGATGCATACAACATGATACATCACACATGCATGCATACAACATGATACACCACACATGCATGCATACAACATGATACATCACACATACAACATGATACATCACATTTGCATGCATACAACATGATACATCACACATGCATGCATACAACATGATACATCACACCTGCATGCATACAACATGATACATCACACATGCATGCATACAACATGATACATCACACATGCATGCATACAACATGATACATCACACATACAACATGATACATCACACATGCATGCATACAACATGATACATCACACATGCATGCATACAACATGATACATCACACATGCATTTATACAACATGATACATCACACATGCATGTATACAACATGATACATCACACATGCATGCATACAACATGATACATCACACATGCATGCATACAACATGATACATCACACATGCATGCATACAACATGATACATCACACATACAACATGATACATCACACTTGCATGCATACAACATGATACATCACACATGCATGCATACAACATGATACATCACACATGCATGCATACAACATGATACATCACACTTGCATAGATACAACATGATACATCACACATGCATGCATACAACATGATACATCACACATGGATGCATACAACATGATACATCACACATGCATGCATACAACATGATACATCACACATGCATGTATACAACATGATACATCACACATGCATGCATACAACATGATCCATCACACATGCCTGCATACAACATGATACATCACACATGCATGCATACAACATGATACATCACCCATACAACATGATACATCACACTTGCATGCATACAACATGATACATCACACATGCATGCATACAACATGATACATCACACATGCATGCATACAACACGATACATCACACTTGCATGCATACAACATGATACATCACACATGCATGCATACAACATGATACATCACACATGGATGCATACAACATGATACATCACACATGCATACAACATGATACATCACACATGCATGCATACAACATGATACATCACACATGCATGCATACAACATGATACATCACACATACAACATGATACATCACACTTGCATGCATACAACATGATACATCACACATGCATGCATACAACATGATACATCACACATGCATGCATACAACATGATACATCACACATGCATGCATACAACATGATACATCACACATGCATGCATACAACATGATACATCACACATGCATGCATACAACATGATACATCACACATACAACATGATACATCACACATGCATGCATACAACATGATACATCACACATGCATGCATACAACATGATACATCACACATACAACATGATACATCACACTTGCATGCATACAACATGACACATCACACATGCATGCACACAACATGATACATCACACATGCATGCATACAACATGATACATCACACATGCATGCATACAACATGATACATCACACATACAACATGATACATCACACATACAACATGATACATCACACATGGATGCATACAACATGATACATCACACATGCATGCATACAACATGATACATCACACTTGCATGCATACAACATGATACATCACACATGCATGCATACAACATGATACATCACACATGGATGCATACATCATGATACATCCCACATGCATGCATACAACATGATACATCACACATGCATACAACATGATACATCACACATGCATGCATACAACATGATACATCACACATGGATGCATACAACATGATACATCACACATGCATGCATACAACATGATACACCACACATGCATGCATACAACATGATACATCACACATACAACATGATACATCACACTTGCATGCATACAACATGATACATCACACATGCATGCATACAACATGATACATCACACCTGCATGCATACAACATGATACATCACACATGCATGCATACAACATGATACATCACACATGCATGCATACAACATGATACATCACACATACAACATGATACATCACACATGCATGCATACAACATGATACATCACACATGCATGCATACAACATGATACATCACACATGCATTTATACAACATGATACATCACACATGCATGTATACAACATGATACATCACACATGCATGCATACAACATGATACATCACACATGCATGCATACAACATGATACATCACACATGCATGCATACAACATGATACATCACACATACAACATGATACATCACACTTGCATGCATACAACATGATACATCACACATGCATGCATACAACATGATACATCACACATGCATGCATACAACATGATACATCACACTTGCATAGATACAACATGATACATCACACATGCATGCATACAACATGATACATCACACATGGATGCATACAACATGATACATCACACATGCATGCATACAACATGATACATCACACATGCATGTATACAACATGATACATCACACATGCATGCATACAACATGATCCATCACACATGCCTGCATACAACATGATACATCACACATGCATGCATACAACATGATACATCACCCATACAACATGATACATCACACTTGCATGCATACAACATGATACATCACACATGCATGCATACAACATGATACATCACACATGCATGCATACAACACGATACATCACACTTGCATGCATACAACATGATACATCACACATGCATGCATACAACATGATACATCACACATGGATGCATACAACATGATACATCACACATGCATACAACATGATACATCACACATGCATGCATACAACATGATACATCACACATGCATGCATACAACATGATACATCACACATACAACATGATACATCACACTTGCATGCATACAACATGATACATCACACATGCATGCATACAACATGATACATCACACATGCATGCATACAACATGATACATCACACATGCATGCATACAACATGATACATCACACATGCATGCATACAACATGATACATCACACATGCATGCATACAACATGATACATCACACATACAACATGATACATCACACATGCATGCATACAACATGATACATCACACATGCATGCATACAACATGATACATCACACATACAACATGATACATCACACTTGCATGCAAACAACATGACACATCACACATGCATGCACACAACATGATACATCACACATGCATGCATACAACATGATACATCACACATGCATGCATACAACATGATACATCACACATACAACATGATACATCACACTTGCATGCATACAACATGATACATCACACTTGCATGCATACAACATGATACATCACACATGCATGCATACAACATGATACATCACACATGCATGCATACAACACGATACATCACACTTGCATGCATACAACATGATACATCACACATGCATGCATACAACATGATACATCACACATGGATGCATACAACATGATACATCACACATGCATACAACATGATACATCACACATGCATGCATACAACATGATACATCACACATGCATGCATACAACATGATACATCACACATACAACATGATACATCACACTTGCATGCATACAACATGATACATCACACATGCATGCATACAACATGATACATCACACATGCATGCATACAACATGATACATCACACATGCATGCATACAACATGATACATCACACATGCATGCATACAACATGATACATCACACATGCATGCATACAACATGATACATCACACATACAACATGATACATCACACATGCATGCATACAACATGATACATCACACATGCATGCATACAACATGATACATCACACATACAACCTGATACATCACACTTGCATGCATACAACATGACACATCACACATGCATGCACACAACATGATACATCACACATGCATGCATACAACATGATACATCACACATGCATGCATACAACATGATACATCACACATACAACATGATACATCACACATACAACATGATACATCACACATGGATGCATACAACATGATACATCACACATGCATGCATACAACATGATACATCACACTTGCATGCATACAACATGATACATCACACTTGCATGCATACAACATGATACATCACACATGCATGCATACAACATGATACATCACACATGGATGCATACATCATGATACATCCCACATGCATGCATACAACATGATACATCACACATGCATACAACATGATACATCACACATGCATGCATACAACATGATACATCACACATGGATGCATACAACATGATACATCACACATGCATGCATACAACATGATACACCACACATGCATGCATACAACATGATACATCACACATACAACATGATACATCACACTTGCATGCATACAACATGATACATCACACATGCATGCATACAACATGATACATCACACCTGCATGCATACAACATGATACATCACGCATGCATGCATACAACATGATACATCACACATACAACATGATACATCACACATGCATGCATACAACATGATACATCACACATACAACATGATACATCACACTTGCATGCATACAACATGACACATCACACATGCATGCACACAACATGATACATCACACATGCATGCATACAACATGATACATCACACATACAACATGATACATCACACATACAACATGATACATCACACATGCATGCATACAACATGATACATCACACATACAACATGATACATCACACATACAACATGATACATCACACATGGATGCATACAACATGATACATCACACATGCATGCATACAACATGATACATCACACATGGATGCATACATCATGATACATCCCACATGCATGCATACAACATGATACATCACACATGCATACAACATGATACATCACACATGCATGCATACAACATGATACATCACACATGGATGCATACAACATGATACATCACACATGCATGCATACAACATGATACATCACACATGCATGCATACAACATGATACATCACACATGCATGCATACAACATGATACATCACACATGCATGCATACAACATGATACATCACACATGCATGCATACAACATGATACATCACACATACAACATGATACATCACACATGCATGCATACAACATGATACATCACACATGCATGCATACAACATGATACATCACACATACAACATGATACATCACACTTGCATGCATACAACATGACACATCACACATGCGTGTATACAACATGATACATCACACATACAACATGATACATCACACTTGCATGCATACAACATGATACATCACACATGCATGCATACAACATGATACATCACACTTGCATGCATACAACATGATACATCACACATGCATGCATACAACATGATACATCACACATGGATGCATACAACATGATACATCACACATGCATGCATACAACATGATACATCACACATGCATGCATACAACATGATACATCACACATACAACATGATACATCACACTTGCATGCATACAACATGATACATCAGACATGCATGCATACAACATGATACATCACACATGCATGCATACAACATGATACATCACACTTGCATGCATACAACATGATACATCACACATGCATGCATACAACATGATACATCACACATGCATGCATACAACATGATACATCACACATGGATGCATACAACATGATACATCACACATGCATGCATACAACATGATACATCACACATGCATGCATACAACATGATACATCACACATGCCTGCATACAACTTGATACATCACACATGCATGCATACCACATGATACATCACACATACATGCATACAACATGATACATCACACATACAACATGATACATCACACATACAACATGATACATCACACATGCATGCATACAACATGATACATCACACATGCATGCATACAACATGATACATCACACATGAATGCATACAACATGATACATCACACATGGATGCATAAAACATGATACATCACACATGCATGCATACAACACGATACATCACACATGCATGTATACAACATGATACATCACACATGCATGCATACAACATGATACATCACACATGCCTGCATACAACATGATACATCACACATGCATGCATACAACATGATACATCACACATACAACATGATACATCACACTTGCATGCATACAACATGATACATCACACATGCATGCATACAACATGATACATCACACATGCATGCATACAACATGATACATCACACTTGCATGCATACAACATGATACATCACACATGCGTGCATACAACATGATACATCACACATGCATGTATACAACATGATACATCACACATGCATGCATACAACATGATACATCACACATGCCTGCATACAACATGATACATCACACATGCATGCATACAACATGATACATCACACATACAACATGATACATCACACTTGCATGCATACAACATGATACATCACACATGCATGCATACAACATGATACATCACACATGCATGCATACAACATGATACATCACACTTGCATGCATACAACATGATACATCACACATGCATGCATACAACATGATACATCACACATGGATGCATACATCATGATACATCCCACATGCATGCATACAACATGATACATCACACATGCATACAACATGATACATCACACATGCATGCATACAACATGATACATCACACATGGATGCATACAACATGATACATCACACATGCATGCATACAACATGATACATCACACATGCATGCATACAACATGATACATCACACATACAACATGATACATCACACTTGCATGCATACAACATGATACATCACACATGCATGCATACAACATGATACATCACACATGCATGCATACAACATGATACATCACACATGCATGCATACAACATGATACATCACACATGCATGTATACAACATGATACATCACACATGCATGCATACAACATGATACATCACACATGCATGCATACAACATGATACATCACACATGCATGCATACAACATGATACATCACACATGCATGCATACAACATGATACATCACACATGCATGCATACAACATGATACATCACACATGCATGCATACAACATGATACATCACACATACAACATGATACATCACACTTGCATGCATACAACATGACCCATCACACATGCATGCATACAACATGATACATCACACATACAACATGATACATCACACTTGCATGCATACAACATGATACATCACACATGCATGCATACAACATGATACATCACACATGCATGCATACAACATGATACATCACACATGCATTTATACAACATGATACATCACACATGCATGTATACAACATGATACATCACACATGCATGCATACAACATGATACATCACACATGCATGCATACAACATGATACATCACACATGCATGCATACAACATGATACATCACACATACAACATGATACATCACACTTGCATGCATACAACATGATACATCACACATGCATGCATACAACATGATACATCACACATGCATGCATACAACATGATACATCACACTTGCATGGATACAACATGATACATCACACATGCATGCATACAACATGATACATCACACATGGATGCATACAACATGATACATCACACATGCATGCATACAACATGATACATCACACATGCATGTATACAACATGATACATCACACATGCATGTATACAACATGATACATCACACATGCATGCATACAACATGATACATCACACATGCCTGCATACAACATGATACATCACACATGCATGCATACAACATGATACATCACACTTGCATGCATACAACATGATACATCACACATGCATGCATACAACATGATACATCACACATGCATGCATACAACACGATACATCACACTTGCATGCATACAACATGATACATCACACATGCATGCATACAACATGATACATCACACATGGATGCATACAACATGATACATCACACATGCATACAACATGATACATCACACATGCATGCATACAACATGATACATCACACATGCATGCATACAACATGATACATCACACATACAACATGATACATCACACTTGCATGCATACAACATGATACATCACACATGCATGCATACAACATGATACATCACACATGCATGCATACAACATGATACATCACACATGCATGCATACAACATGATACATCACACATGCATGCATACAACATGATACATCACACATGCATGCATACAACATGATACATCACACATACAACATGATACATCACACATGCATGCATACAACATGATACATCACACATGCATGCATACAACATGATACATCACACATACAACATGATACATCACACTTGCATGCATACAACATGACACATCACACATGCATGCACACAACATGATACATCACACATGCATGCATACAACATGATACATCACACATGCATGCATACAACATGATACATCACACATACAACATGATACATCACACATACAACATGATACATCACACATGGATGCATACAACATGATACATCACACATGCATGCATACAACATGATACATCACACTTGCATGCATACAACATGATACATCACACATGCATGCATACAACATGATACATCACACATGGATGCATACATCATGATACATCCCACATGCATGCATACAACATGATACATCACACATGCATACAACATGATACATCACACATGCATGCATACAACATGATACATCACACATGGATGCATACAACATGATACATCACACATGCATGCATACAACATGATACACCACACATGCATGCATACAACATGATACATCACACATACAACATGATACATCACACTTGCATGCATACAACATGATACATCACACATGCATGCATACAACATGATACATCACACCTGCATGCATACAACATGATACATCACACATGCATGCATACAACATGATACATCACACATGCATGCATACAACATGATACATCACACATACAACATGATACATCACACATGCATGCATACAACATGATACATCACACATGCATGCATACAACATGATACATCACACATACAACATGATACATCACACTTGCATGCATACAACATGACACATCACACATGCATGCACACAACATGATACATCACACATGCATGCATACAACATGATACATCACACATGCATGCATACAACATGATACATCACACATACAACATGATACATCACACATACAACATGATACATCACACATGGATGCATACAACATGATACATCACACATGCATGCATACAACATGATACATCACACTTGCATGCATACAACATGATACATCACACATGCATGCATACAACATGATACATCACACATGGATGCATACATCATGATACATCCCACATGCATGCATACAACATGATACATCACACATGCATACAACATGATACATCACACATGCATGCATAAAACATGATACATCACACATGGATGCATACAACATGATACATCACACATGCATGCATACAACATGATACATCACACATGCATGCATACAACATGATACATCACACATGCATGCATACAACATGATACATCACACATGCATGCATACAACATGATACATCACACATACAACATGATACATCACACATGCATGCATACAACATGATACATCACACATGCATGCATACAACATGATACATCACACATACAACATGATACATCACACTTGCATGCATACAACATGACACATCACACATGCATGTATACAACATGATACATCACACATACAACATGATACATCACACTTGCATGCATACAACATGATACATCACACATGCATGCATACAACATGATACATCACACTTGCATGCATACAACATGATACATCACACATGCATGCATACAACATGATACATCACACATGGATGCATACAACATGATACATCACACATGCATGCATACAACATGATACATCACACATGCATGCATACAACATGATACATCACACATACAACATGATACATCACACTTGCATGCATACAACATGATACATCACACATGCATGCATACAACATGATACATCACACATGCATGCATACAACATGATACATCACACTTGCATGCATACAACATGATACATCACACATGCATGCATACAACATGATACATCACACATGGATGCATACAACATGATACATCACACATGCATGCATACAACATGATACATCACACATGCATGCATACAACATGATACATCACACATGCCTGCATACAACTTGATACATCACACATGCATGCATACCACATGATACATCACACATACATGCATACAACATGATACATCACACATACAACATGATACATCACACATACAACATGATACATCACACATGAATGCATACAACATGATACATCACACATGGATGCATAAAACATGATACATCACACATGCATGCATACAACACGATACATCACACATGCATGTATACAACATGATACATCACACATGCATGCATACAACATGATACATCACACATGCCTGCATACAACATGATACATCACACATGCATGCATACAACATGATACATCACACATACAACATGATACATCACACTTGCATGCATACAACATGATACATCACACATGCATGCATACAACATGATACATCACACATGCATGCATACAACATGATACATCACACTTGCATGCATACAACATGATACATCACACATGCGTGCATACAACATGATACATCACACATGGATGCATACATCATGATACATCCCACATGCATGCATACAACATGATACATCACACATGCATACAACATGATACATCACACATGCATGCATACAACATGATACATCACACATGGATGCATACAACATGATACATCACACATGCATGCATACAACATGATACATCACACATGCATGCATACAACATGATACATCACACATACAACATGATACATCACACTTGCATGCATACAACATGATACATCACACATGCATGCATACAACATGATACATCACACATGCATGCATACAACATGATACATCACACATGCATGCATACAACATGATACATAACACATGCATGTATACAACATGATACATCACACATGCATGCATACAACATGCTACATCACACATGCATGCATACAACATGATACATCACACATACAACATGATACATCACACTTGCATGCATACAACATGATACATCACACATGCATGCATACAACATGATACATCACACATGCATGCATACAACATGATACATCACACTTGCATGCATACAACATGATACATCACACATGCATGCATACAACATGATACATCACACATGGATGCATACAACATGATACATCACACATGCATGCATACAACATGATACATCACACATGCATGTATACAACATGATACATCACACATGCATGCATACAACATGATACATCACACATGCCTGCATACAACATGATACATCACACATGCATGCATACA
This sequence comes from Nerophis ophidion, assembly GCF_033978795.1. Lineage (NCBI taxonomy): Eukaryota > Metazoa > Chordata > Actinopteri > Syngnathiformes > Syngnathidae > Nerophis > Nerophis ophidion. The sequence continues at coordinate 661,276 of NW_026906972.1, read as the reverse complement.
ACATGATACATCACACATACAACATGATACATCACACTTGCATGCATACAACATGATACATCACACATGCATGCATACAACATGATACATCACACATGCATGCATACAACATGATACATCACACTTGCATGCATACAAAATGATACATCACACATGCATGCATACAACATGATACATCACACATGGATGCATACATCATGATACATCCCACATGCATGCATACAACATGATACATCACACATGCATACAACATGATACATCACACATGCATGCATACAACATGATACATCACACATGGATGCATACAACATGATACATCACACATGCATGCATACAACATGATACATCACACATGCATGCATACAACATGATACATCACACATACAACATGATACATCACACTTGCATGCATACAACATGATACATCACACATGCATGCATACAACATGATACATCACACATGCATGCATACAACATGATACATCACACATGCATGCATACAACATGATACATCACACATGCATGTATACAACATGATACATCACACATGCATGCATACAACATGATACATCACACATGCATGCATACAACATGATACATCACACATGCATGCATACAACATGATACATCACACATGCATGCATACAACATGATACATCACACATGCATGCATACAACATCATACATCACACATACAACATGATACATCACACATGCATGCATACAACATGATACATCACACATACAACATGATACATCACACTTGCATGCATACAACATGACCCATCACACATGCATGCATACAACATGATACATCACACATACAACATGATACATCACACTTGCATGCATACAACATGATACATCACACATGCATGCATACAACATGATACATCACACATGCATGCATACAACATGATACATCACACATACAACATGATACATCACACATGCATGCATACAACATGATACATCACACTTGCATGCATACAACATGACACATCACACATGCATGTATACAACATGATACATCACACATACAACATGATACATCACACTTGCATGCATACAACATGATACATCACACATGCATGCATACAACATGATACATCACACATGCATGCATACAACATGATACATCACACTTGCATGCATACAACATGATACATCACACATGCATGCATACAACATGATACATCACACATGGATGCATACAACATGATACATCACACACGCATGCATACAACATGATACATCACACATGCATGTATACAACATGATACATCACACATGCATGCATACAACATGATACATCACACATGCCTGCATACAACATGATACATCACACATGCATGCATACAACATGATACATCACACATACAACATGATACATCACACATGCATGCATACAACATGATACATCACACATGCATGCATACAACATGATACATCACACATGCATGCATACAACATGATACATCACACATACAACATGATACATCACACATGCATGCATACAACATGATACATCACACATGCATGCATACAACATGATACATCACACATACAACATGATACATCACACTTGCATGCATACAACATGACACATCACACATGCATGCACACAACATGATACATCACACATGCATGCATACAACATGATACATCACACATGCATGCATACAACATGATACATCACACATACAACATGATACATCACACATACAACATGATACATCACACATGGATGCATACAACATGATACATCACACATGCATGCATACAACATGATACATCACACTTGCATGCATACAACATGATACATCACACATGCATGCATACAACATGATACATCACACATGGATGCATACATCATGATACATCCCACATGCATGCATACAACATGATACATCACACATGCATACAACATGATACATCACACATGCATGCATACAACATGATACATCACACATGGATGCATACAACATGATACATCACACATGCATGCATACAACATGATACACCACACATGCATGCATACAACATGATACATCACACATACAACATGATACATCACACTTGCATGCATACAACATGATACATCACACATGCATGCATACAACATGATACATCACACCTGCATGCATACAACATGATACATCACACATGCATGCATACAACATGATACATCACACATGCATGCATACAACATGATACATCACACATACAACATGATACATCACACATGCATGCATACAACATGATACATCACACATGCATGCATACAACATGATACATCACACATACAACATGATACATCACACTTGCATGCATACAACATGACACATCACACATGCATGCACACAACATGATACATCACACATGCATGCATACAACATGATACATCACACATGCATGCATACAACATGATACATCACACATACAACATGATACATCACACATGGATGCATACAACATGATACATCACACATGCATGCATACAACATGATACATCACACTTGCATGCATACAACATGATACATCACACATGCATGCATACAACATGATACATCACACATGGATGCATACATCATGATACATCCCACATGCATGCATACAACATGATACATCACACATGCATACAACATGATACATCACACATGCATGCATAAAACATGATACATCACACATGGATGCATACAACATGATACATCACACATGCATGCATACAACATGATACATCACACATGCATGCATACAACATGATACATCACACATGCATGCATACAACATGATACATCACACATGCATGCATACAACATGATACATCACACATACAACATGATACATCACACATGCATGCATACAACATGATACATCACACATGCATGCATACAACATGATACATCACACATACAACATGATACATCACACTTGCATGCATACAACATGACACATCACACATGCATGTATACAACATGATACATCACACATACAACATGATACATCACACTTGCATGCATACAACATGATACATCACACATGCATGCATACAACATGATACATCACACTTGCATGCATACAACATGATACATCACACATGCATGCATACAACATGATACATCACACATGGATGCATACAACATGATACATCACACATGCATGCATACAACATGATACATCACACATGCATGCATACAACATGATACATCACACATACAACATGATACATCACACTTGCATGCATACAACATGATACATCACACATGCATGCATACAACATGATACATCACACATGCATGCATACAACATGATACATCACACTTGCATGCATACAACATGATACATCACACATGCATGCATACAACATGATACATCACACATGGATGCATACAACATGATACATCACACATGCATGCATACAACATGATACATCACACATGCATGCATACAACATGATACATCACACATGCCTGCATACAACTTGATACATCACACATGCATGCATACCACATGATACATCACACATACATGCATACAACATGATACATCACACATACAACATGATACATCACACATACAACATGATACATCACACATGCATGCATACAACATGATACATCACACATGCATGCATACAACATGATACATCACACATGAATGCATACAACATGATACATCACACATGGATGCATAAAACATGATACATCACACATGCATGCATACAACACGATACATCACACATGCATGTATACAACATGATACATCACACATGCATGCATACAACATGATACATCACACATGCCTGCATACAACATGATACATCACACATGCATGCATACAACATGATACATCACACATACAACATGATACATCACACTTGCATGCATACAACATGATACATCACACATGCATGCATACAACATGATACATCACACATGCATGCATACAACATGATACATCACACATGCATGCATACAACATGATACATCACACATGCATGCATACAACATGATACATCACACATACAACATGATACATCACACTTGCATGCATACGACATGATACATCACACATGCATGCATACAACATGATACATCACACATGCATGCATACAACATGATACATCACACTTGCATGCATACAACATGATACATCACACATGCATGCATACAACATGATACATCACACATGGATGCATACAACATGATACATCACACATGCATGCATACAACATGATACATCACACATGCATGTATACAACATGATACATCACACATGCATGCATACAACATGATACATCACACATGCCTGCATACAACATGATACATCACACATGCATGCATACAACATGATACATCACACATACAACATGATACATCACACTTGCATGCATACAACATGATACATCACACATGCATGCATACAACATGATACATCACACATGCATGCATACAACATGATACATCACACTTGCATGCATACAACATGATACATCACACATGCATGCATACAACATGATACATCACACATGGATGCATACATCATGATACATCCCACATGCATGCATACAACATGATACATCACACATGCATACAACATGATACATCACACATGCATGCATACAACATGATACATCACACATGGATGCATACAACATGATACATCACACATGCATGCATACAACATGATACATCACACATGCATGCATACAACATGATACATCACACATACAACATGATACATCACACTTGCATGCATACAACATGATACATCACACATGCATGCATACAACATGATACATCACACATGCATGCATACAACATGATACATCACACATGCATGCATACAACATGATACATCACACATGCATGTATACAACATGATACATCACACATGCATGCATACAACATGATACATCACACATGCATGCATACAACATGATACATCACACATGCATGCATACAACATGATACATCACACATGCATGCATACAACATGATACATCACACATGCATGCATACAACATTATACATCACACATACAACATGATACTTCACACATGCATGCATACAACATGATACATCACACATACAACATGATACATCACACTTGCATGCATACAACATGACCCATCACACATGCATGCATACAACATGATACATCACACATACAACATGATACATCACACTTGCATGCATACAACATGATACATCACACATGCATGCATACAACATGATACATCACACATGCATGCATACAACATGATACATCACACATACAACATGATACATCACACATGCATGCATACAACATGATACATCACACTTGCATGCATACAACATGACACATCACACATGCATGTATACAACATGATACATCACACATACAACATGATACATCACACTTGCATGCATACAACATGATACATCACACATGCATGCATACAACATGATACATCACACATGCATGCATACAACATGATACATCACACTTGCATGCATACAACATGATACATCACACATGCATGCATACAACATGATACATCACACATGGATGCATACAACATGATACATCACACACGCATGCATACAACAAGATACATCACACATGCATGTATACAACATGATACATCACACATGCATGCATACAACATGATACATCACACATGCCTGCATACAACATGATACATCACACATGCATGCATACAACATGATACATCACACATACAACATGATACATCACACTTGCATGCATACAACATGATACATCACACATGCATGCATACAACATGATACATCACACATGCATGCATACAACATGATACATCACACATGCATGCATACAACATGATACATCACACATGCATGCATACAACATGATACATCACACATACAACATGATAAATCACACATGCATGCATACAACATGATACATCACACTTGCATGCATACAACATGACACATCACACATGCATGTATACAACATGATACATCACACATACAACATGATACATCACACTTGCATGCATACAACATGATACATCACACATGCATGCATACAACATGATACATCACACATGCATGCATACAACATGATACATCACACTTGCATGCATACAACATGATACATCACACATGCATGCATACAACATGATACATCACACATGGATGCATACAACATGATACATCACACATGCATGCATACAACATGATACATCACACATGCATGCATACAACATGATACATCACACATACAACATGATACATCACACTTGCATGCATACAACATGATACATCACACATGCATGCATACAACATGATACATCACACATGCATGCATACAACATGATACATCACACTTGCATGCATACAACATGATACATCACACATGCATGCATACAACATGATACATCACACATGGATGCATACAACATGATACATCACACATGCATGCATACAACATGATACATCACACATGCATGCATACAACATGATACATCACACATGCCTGCATACAACTTGATACATCACACATGCATGCATACCACATGATACATCACACATACATGCATACAACATGATACATCACACATACAACATGATACATCACACATACAACATGATACATCACACATGCATGTATACAACATGATACATCACACATGCATGCATACAACATGATACATCACACATGAATGCATACAACATGATACATCACACATGGATGCATAAAACATGATACATCACACATGCATGCATACAACATGATACATCACACATGCATGTATACAACATGATACATCACACATGCATGCATACAACATGATACATCACACATGCCTGCATACAACATGATACATCACACATGCATGCATACAACATGATACATCACACATACAACATGATACATCACACTTGCATGCATACAACATGATACATCACACATGCATGCATACAACATGATACATCACACATGCATGCATACAACATGATACATCACACTTGCATGCATACAACATGATACATCACACATGCATGCATACAACATGATACATCACACATGGATGCATACATCATGATACATCCCACATGCATGCATACAACATGATACATCACACATGCATACAACATGATACATCACACATGCAGGCATACAACATGATACATCACACATGGATGCATTCAACATGATACATCACACATGCATGCATACAACATGATACATCACACATGCATGCATACAACATGATACATCACTCATACAACATGATACATCACACTTGCATGCATACAACATGATACATCACACATGCATGCATACAACATGATACATCACACATGCATGCATACAACATGATACATCACACATGCATGCATACAACATGATACATCACACATGCATGTATACAACATGATACATCACACATGCATGCATACAACATGATACATCACAAATGCATGCATACAACATGATACATCACACATGCATGCATACAACATGATACATCACACATACAACATGATACATCACACTTGCATGCATACAACATGATACATCACACATGCATGCATACAACATGATACATCACACATGCATGCATACAACATGATACATCACACTTGCATGCATACAACATGATACATCACACATGCATGCATACAACATGATACATCACACATGGATGCATACAACATGATACATCACACACGCATGCATACAACATGATACATCACACATGCATGTATACAACATGATACATCACACATGCATGCATACAACATGATACATCACACATGCCTGCATACAACATGATACATCACACATGCATGCATACAACATGATACATCACACATACAACATGATACATCACACTTGCATGCATACAACATGATACATCACACAGGCATGCATACAACATGATACATCACACACGCATGCATACAACATGATACATCACACTTGCATGCATACAACATGATACATCACACATGCATGCATACAACATGATACATCACACATGGATGCATACATCATGATACATCCCACATGCATGCATACAACATGATACATCACACATGCATACAACATGATACATCACACATGCATGCATACAACATGATACATCACACATGGATGCATACAACATGATACATCACACATGCATGCATACAACATGATACATCACACATGCATGCATACAACATGATACATCACACATACAACATGATACATCACACTTGCATGCATACAACATGATACATCACACATGCATGCATACAACATGATACATCACACATGCATGCATACAACATGATACATCACACTTGCATGCATACAACATGATACATCACACATGCATGCATACAACATGATACATCACACATGCATGCATACAGCATGATACATCACACATGAATGCATACAACATGATACATCACACATGCATGCATACAACATGATACATCACACATGCATGCATACAACATGATACATCACACATGCATGCATACAACATGATACATCACACATACAACATGATACATCACACTTGCATGCATACAACATGACCCATCACACATGCATGCATACAACATGATACATCACACATACAACATGATACATCACACTTGCATGCATACAACATGATACATCACACATGCATGCATACAACATGATACATCACACATGCATGCATACAACATGATACATCACACATGCATGCATACAACATGATACATCACACATGCATGCATACAACGTGATACATCACACATACAACATGATACATCACACATGCATGCATACAACATGATACATCACACATGCATGCATACAACATGATACATCACACATACAACATGATACATCACACTTGCATGCATACAACATGACACATCACACATGCATGCATACAACATGATACATCACACATGCATACAACATGGTACATCACACATGCATGCATACAACATGATACATCACACATGCATGCATACAACATGATACATCACACATGCATTTATACAACATGATACATCACACATACATGTATACAACATGATACATCACACATGCATGCATACAACATGATACATCACACATGCATGCATACAACATGATACATCACACATGCATGCATACAACATGATACATCACACATACAACATGATACATCACACTTGCATGCATACAACATGATACATCACACATGCATGCATACAACATGATACATCACACATGCATGCATACAACATGATACATCACACTTGCATAGATACAACATGATACATCACACATGCATGCATACAACATGATACATCACACATGGATGCATACAACATGATACATCACACATGCATGCATACAACATGATACATCACACATGCATGTATACAACATGATACATCACACATGCATGCATACAACATGATACATCACACATGCCTGCATACAACATGATACATCACACATGCATGCATACAACATGATACATCACACATACAACATGATACATCACACTTGCATGCATACAACATGATACATCACACATGCATGCATACAACATGATACATCACACATGCATGCATACAACATGATACATCACACATGCATGCATACAACATGATACATCACACATGCATGCATACAACATGATACATCACACATGCATGCATACAACATGATACATCACACATACAACATGATACATCACACATGCATGCATACAACATGATACATCACACATGCATGCATACAACATGATACATCACACATACAACATGATACATCACACTTGCATGCATACAACATGACACATCACACATGCATGCACACAACATGATACATCACACATGCATGCATACAACATGATACATCACACATGCATGCATACAACATGATACATCACACATACAACATGATACATCACACATACAACATGATACATCACACATGGATGCATACAACATGATACATCACACATGCATGCATACAACATGATACATCACACTTGCATGCATACAACATGATACATCACACATGCATGCATACAACATGATACATCACACATGGATGCATACATCATGATACATCCCACATGCATGCATACAACATGATACATCACACATGCATACAACATGATACATCACACATGCATGCATACAACATGATACATCACACATGGATGCATACAGCATGATACATCACACATGCATGCATACAACATGATACACCACACATGCATGCATACAACATGATACATCACACATACAACATGATACATCACACTTGCATGCATACAACATGATACATCACACATGCATGCATACAACATGATACATCACACCTGCATGCATACAACATGATACATCACACATGCATGCATACAACATGATACATCACACATGCATGCATACAACATGATACATCACACATACAACATGATACATCACACATGCATGCATACAACATGATACATCACACATGCATGCATACAACATGATACATCACACATACAACATGATACATCACACTTGCATGCATACAACATGACACATCACACATGCATGCACACAACATGATACATCACACATGCATGCATACAACATGATACATCACACATGCATGCATACAACATGATACATCACACATACAACATGATACATCACACATACAACATGATACATCACACATGGATGCATACAACATGATACATCACACATGCATGCATACAACATGATACATCACACTTGCATGCATACAACATGATACATCACACATGCATGCATACAACATGATACATCACACATGGATGCATACATCATGATACATCCCACATGCATGCATACAACATGATACATCACACATGCATACAACATGATACATCACACATGCATGCATACAACATGATACATCACACATGGATGCATACAACATGATACATCACACATGCATGCATACAACATGATACATCACACATGCATGCATACAACATGATACATCACACATGCATGCATACAACATGATACATCACACATGCATGCATACAACATGATACATCACACATGCATGCATACAACATGATACATCACACATACAACATGATACATCACACATGCATGCATACAACATGATACATCACACATGCATGCATACAACATGATACATCACACATACAACATGATACATCACACTTGCATGCATGCAACATGACACATCACACATGCATGTATACAACATGATACATCACACATACAACATGATACATCACACTTGCATGCATACAACATGATACATCACACATGCATGCATACAACATGATACATCACACTTGCATGCATACAACATGATACATCACACATGCATGCATACAACATGTTACATCACACATGGATGCATACAACATGATACATCACACATGCATGCATACAACATGATACATCACACATGCATGCATACAACATGATACATCACACATACAACATGATACATCACACTTGCATGCATACAACATGATACATCACACATGCATGCATACAACATGATACATCACACATGCATGCATACAACATGATACATCACACTTGCATGCATACAACATGATACATCACACATGCATGCATACAACATGATACATCACACATGGATGCATACAACATGATACATCACACATGCATGCATACAACATGATACATCACACATGCATGCATACAACATGATACATCACACATGCCTGCATACAACTTGATACATCACACATGCATGCATACCACATGATACATCACACATACATGCATACAACATGATACATCACACATACAACATGATACATCACACATACAACATGATACATCACACATGCATGCATACAACATGATACATCACACATGCATGCATACAACATGATACATCACACATGAATGCATACAACATGATACATCACACATGGATGCATAAAACATGATACATCACACATGCATGCATACAACACGATACATCACACATGCATGTATACAACATGATACATCACACATGCATGCATACAACATGATACATCACACATGCCTGCATACAACATGATACATCACACATGCATGCATACAACATGATACATCACACATACAACATGATACATCACACTTGCATGCATACAACTTGATACATCACACATGCATGCATACAACATGATACATCACACATGCATGCATACAACATGATACATCACACTTGCATGCATACAACATGATACATCACACATGCGTGCATACAACATGATACATCACACATGGATGCATACATCATGATACATCCCACATGCATGCATACAACATGATACATCACACATGCATACAACATGATACATCACACATGCATGCATACAACATGATACATCACACATGGATGCATACAACATGATACATCACACATGCATGCATACAACATGATACATCACACATGCATGCATACAACATGATACATCACACATACAACATGATACATCACACTTGCATGCATACAACATGATACATCACACATGCATGCATACAACATGATACATCACACATGCATGCATACAACATGATACATCACACATACAACATGATACATCACACTTGCATGCATACAACATGATACATCACACATGCATGCATACAACATGATACATCACACATGCATGCATACAACATGATACATCACACATGCATGCATACAACATGATACATAACACATGCATGTATACAACATGATACATCACACATGCATGCATACAACATGATACATCACACATGCATGCATACAACATGATACATCACACATACAACATGATACATCACACTTGCATGCATACAACATGATACATCACACATGCATGCATACAACATGATACATCACACATGCATGCATACAACATGATACATCACACTTGCATGCATACAACATGATACATCACACATGCATGCATACAACATGATACATCACACATGGATGCATACAACATGATACATCACACATGCATGCATACAACATGATACATCACACATGCATGTATACAACATGATACATCACACATGCATGCTTACAACATGATACATCACACATGCCTGCATACAACATGATACATCACACATGCATGCATACAACATGATACATCACACATACAACATGATACATCACACTTGCATGCATACAACATGATACATCACACATGCATGCATACAACATGATACATCACACATGCATGCATACAACATGATACATCACACTTGCATGCATACAACATGATACATCACACATGCATGCATACAACATGATACATCACACATGGATGCATACATCATGATACATCCCACATGCATGCATACAACATGATACATCACACATGCATACAACATGATACATCACACATGCATGCATACAACATGATACATCACACATGGATGCATACAACATGATACATCACACATGCATGCATACAACATGATACATCACACATGCATGCATACAACATGATACATCACACATACAACATGATACATCACACTTGCATGCATACAACATGATACATCACACATGCATGCATACAACATGATACATCACACATGCATGCATACAACATGATACATCACACATGCATGCATACAACATGATACATCACACATGCATGTATACAACATGATACATCACACATGCATGCATACAACATGATACATCACACCTGCATGCATACAACATGATACATCACACATGCATGCATACAACATGATACATCACACATGCATGCATACAACATGATACATCACACATGCATGCATACAACATGATACATCACACATGCATGCATACAACATTATACATCACACATACAACATGATACATCACACATGCATGCATACAACATGATACATCACACATGCATGCATACAACATGATACATCACACATACAACATGATACATCACACTTGCATGCATACAACATGACCCATCACACATGCATGCATACAACATGATACATCACACATACAACATGATACATCACACTTGCATGCATACAACATGATACATCACACATGCATGCATACAACATGATACATCACACATGCATGCATACAACATGATACATCACACATACAACATGATACATCACACATGCATGCATACAACATGATACATCACACTTGCATGCATACAACATGACACATCACACATGCATGTATACAACATGATACATCACACATACAACATGATACATCACACATGCATGCATACAACATGATACATCACACATGCATGCATACAACATGATACATCACACATACAACATGATACATCACACTTGCATGCATACAACATGACCCATCACACATGCATGCATACAACATGATACATCACACATACAACATGATACATCACACTTGCATGCATACAACATGATACATCACACATGCATGCATACAACATGATACATCACACATACAACATGATACATCACACTTGCATGCATACAACATGACCCATCACACATGCATGCATACAACATGATACATCACACATACAACATGATACATCACACTTGCATGCATACAACATGATACATCAGACATTCATGCATACAACATGATACATCACACATGCATGCATACAACATGATACATCACACATGCATGCATACAACATGATACATCACACATGCATGCATACAACATGATACATCACACATGCATGCATACAACATGATACATCACACATACAACATGATACATCACACATGCATGCATACAACATGATACATCACACATACAACATGATACATCACACTTGCATGCATACAACATGACACATCACACATGCATGTATACAACATGATACATCACACATACAACATGATACATCACACTTGCATGCATACAACATGATACATCACACATGCATGCATACAACATGATACATCACACATGCATGCATACAACATGATACATCACACTTGCATGCATACAACATGATACATCACACATGCATGCATACAACATGATACATCACACATGGATGCATACAACATGATACATCACACATGCATGCATACAACATGATACATCACCAATGCATGCATACAACATGATACATCACACATACAACATGATACATCACACTTGCATGCATACAACATGATACATCACACATGCATGCATACAACATGATACATCACACATGCATGCATACAACATGATACATCACACTTGCATGCATACAACATGATACATCACACATGCATGCATACAACATGATACATCACACATGGATGCATACAACATGATACATCACACATGCATGCATACAACATGATACATCACACATGCATGCATACAACATGATACATCACACATGCATGCATACAACATGATACATCACACATGCATGCATACAACATGATACATCACACATGCATGCATACAACATGATACATCACACATGCATGCATACAACATGATACATCACACATGCATGCATACAACATGATACATCACACATGCATTTATACAACATGATACATCACACATGCATGTATACAACATGATACATCACACATGCATGCATACAACATGATACATCACACATGCATGCATACAACATGATACATCACACATACAACATGATACATCACACTTGCATGCATACAACATGATACATCACACATGCATGCATACAACATGATACATCACACATACAACATGATACATCACACTTGCATGCATACAACATGATACATCACACATGCATGCATACAACATGATACATCACACATGGATGCATACAACATGATACATCACACATGCATGCATACAACATGATACATCACACACACATGTATACAACATGATACATCACACATGCATGCATACAACAATACATCACACATGCCTGCATACAACATGATACATCACACATGCATGCATACAACATGATACATCACACATACAACATGATACATCACACTTGCATGCATACAACATGATACATCACACATGCATGCATACAACATGATACATCACACATGCATGCATACAACATGATACATCACACTTGCATGCATACAACATGATACATCACACATGCATGCATACAACATGATACATCACACATGGATGCATACATCATGATACATCCCACATGCATGCATACAACATGATACATCACACATGCATACAACATGATACATCACACATGCATGCATACAACATGATACATCACACATGCATGCATACAACATGATACATCACACATGCATGCATACAACATGATACATCACACATGCATGCATACAACATGATACATCACACATGCATGCATACAACATGATACATCACACATACAACATGATACATCACACATGCATGCATACAACATGATACATCACACATGCATGCATACAACATGATACATCACACATGCATGCATACAACATGATACATCACACATACAACATGATACATCACACTTGCATGCATACAACATGACACATCACACATGCATGCACACAACATGATACATCACACATGCATGCATACAACATGATACATCACACATGCATGCATACAACATGATACATCACACATACAACATGATACATCACACATACAACATGATACATCACACATGGATGCATACAACATGATACATCACACATGCATGCATACAACATGATACATCACACTTGCATGCATACAACATGATACATCACACATGCATGCATACAACATGATACATCACACATGGATGCATACATCATGATACATCCCACATGCATGCATACAACATGATACATCACACATGCATACAACATGATACATCACACATGCATGCATACAACATGATACATCACACATGGATGCATACAACATGATACATCACACATGCATGCATACAACATGATACATCACACATGCATGCATACAACATGATACATCACACATACAACATGATACATCACACTTGCATGCATACAACATGATACATCACACATGCATGCATACAACATGATACATCACACATGCATGCATACAACATGATACATCACACCTGCATGCATACAACATGATACATCACACATGCATGCATACAACATGATACATCACACATGTATGCATACAACATGATACATCACACTTGCATGCATACAACATGATACATCACACATGCATGCATACAACATGATACATCACACATGCATTTATACAACATGATACATCACACATGCATGTATACAACATGATACATCACACATGCATGCATACAACATGATACATCACACATGCATGCATACAACATGATACATCACACATGCATGCATACAACATGATACATCACACATACAACATGATACATCACACTTGCATGCATACAACATGATACATCACACATGCATGCATACAACATGATACATCACACATGCATGCATACAACATGATACATCACACTTGCATGCATACAACATGATACATCACACATGCATGCATACAACATGATACATCACACATGGATGCATACAACATGATACATCACACATGCATGCATACAACATGATACTTCACACATGCATGTATACAACATGATACATCACACATGCATGCATACAACATGATACATCACACATGCCTGCATACAACATGATACATCACACATGCATGCATACAACATGATACATCACACATACAACATGATACATCACACTTGCATGCATACAACATGATACATCACACATGCATGCATACAACATGATACATCACACATGCATGCATACAACATGATACATCACACATACAACATGATACATCACACTTGCATGCATACAACATGATACATCACACATGCATGCATACAACATGATACATCACACATGCATGCATACAACATGATACATCACACATGCATGCATACAACATGATACATCACACATGCATGCATACAACATGATACATCACACATGCATGCATACAACATGATACATCACACATACAACATGATACATCACACATGCATGCATACAACATGATACATCACACATGCATGCATACAACATGATACATCACACATACAACATGATACATCACACTTGCATGCATACAACATGACCCATCACACATGCATGCATACAACATGATACATCACACATACAACATGATACATCACACTTGCATGCATACAACATGATACATCACACATGCATGCATACAACATGATACATCACACATGCATGCATACAACATGATACATCACACATGCATGCATACAACATGATACATCACACCTGCATGCATACAACATGATACATCACACATGCATGCATACAACATGATACATCACACATACAACATGATATCACGCATGCATGCATACAACATGATACATCACACATGCATGCATACAACATGATACATCACACATGCATGCATACAACATGATACATCACACATGGATGCATACAACATGATACATCACACATACAACATGATACATCACACATGCATGCATACAACATGATACATCACACATGCATGCATACAACATGATACATCACACATACAACATGATACATCACACTTGCATGCATACAACATGACACATCACACATGCATGTATACAACATGATACATCACACATACAACATGATACATCACACTTGCATGCATACAACATGATACATCAAACATGCATGCATACAACATGATACATCACACATGCATGCATACAACATGATACATCACACTTGCATGCATACAACATGATACATCACACATGCATGCATACAACATGATACATCACAGATGGATGCATACAACATGATACATCACACATGCATGCATACAACATGATACATCACATATGCATGCATACAACATGATACATCACACATACAACATGATACATCACACTTGCATGCATACAACATGATACATCACACATGCATGCATACAACATGATACATCACACATGCATGCATACAACATGATACATCACACTTGCATGCATACAACATGATACATCACACATGCATGCATACAACATGATACATCACACATGGATGCATACAACATGATACATCACACATGCATGCATACAACATGATACATCACACATGCATGCATACAACATGATACATCACACATACCTGCATACAACTTGATACATCACACATGCATGCATACCACATGATACATCACACATACATGCATACAACATGATACATCACACATACAACATGATACATCACACATACAACATGATACATCACACATGCATGCATACAACATGATACATCACACATGCATGCATACAACATGATACATCACACATGAATGCATACAACATGATACATCACACATGGATGCATAAAACATGATACATCACACATGCATGCATACAACATGATACATCACACATGCATGTATACAACATGATACATCACACATGCATGCATACAACATGATACATCACACATGCCTGCCTACAACATGATACATCACACATGCATGCATACAACATGATACATCACACATACAACATGATACATCACACTTGCATGCATACAACATGATACATCACACATGCATGCATACAACATGATACATCACACATGCATGCATACAACATGATACATCACACTTGCATGCATACAACATGATACATCACACATGCATGCATACAACATGATACATCACACATGGATGCATACATCATGATACATCCCACATGCATGCATACAACATGATACATCACACATGCATACAACATGATACATCACACATGCATGCATACAACATGATACATCACACATGGATGCATACAACATGATACATCACACATGCATGCATACAACATGATACATCACACATGCATGCATACAACATGATACATCACACATACAACATGATACATCACACTTGCATGCATACAACATGATACATCACACATACAACATGATACATCACACTTGCATGCATACAACATGATACATCACACATGCATGCATACAACATGATACATCACACATGCATGCATACAACATGATACATCACACATGCATGCATACAACATGATACATCACACATGCATGCATACAACATGATACATCACACATGGATGCATACAACATGATACATCACACATACAACATGATACATCACACATGCATGCATACAACATGATACATCACACATGCATGCATACAACATGATACATCACACATACAACATGATACATCACACTTGCATGCATACAACATGACACATCACACATGCATGCACACAACATGATACATCACACATGCATGCATACAACATGATACATCACACATGCATGCATACAACATGATACATCACACATACAACATGATACATCACACATACAACATGATACATCACACATGGATGCATACAACATGATACATCACACATGCATGCATACAACATGATACATCACACTTGCATGCATACAACATGATACATCACACATGCATGCATACAACATGATACATCACACATGGATGCATACATCATGATACATCCCACATGCATGCATACAACATGATACATCACACATGCATACAACATGATACATCACACATGCATGCATACAACATGATACATCACACATGGATGCATACAACATGATACATCACACATGCATGCATACAACATGATACATCACACATGCATGCATACAACATGATACATCACACATACAACATGATACATCACACTTGCATGCATACAACATGATACATCACACATGCATGCATACAACATGATACATCACACATGCATGCATACAACATGATACATCACACCTGCATGCATACAACATGATACATCACACATGCATGCATACAACATGATACATCACACATGCATGCATACAACATGATACATCACACTTGCATGCATACAACATGATACATCACACATGCATGCATACAACATGATACATCACACATGCATTTATACAACATGATACATCACACATGCATGTATACAACATGATACATCACACATGCATGCATACAACATGATACATCACACATGCATGCATACAACATGATACATCACACATGCATGCATACAACATGATACATCACACATACAACATGATACATCACACTTGCATGCATACAACATGATACATCACACATGCATGCATACAACATGATACATCACACATGCATGCATACAACATGATACATCACACTTGCATGCATACAACATGATACATCACACATGCATGCATACAACATGATACATCACACATGGATGCATACAACATGATACATCACACATGCATGCATACAACATGATACTTCACACATGCATGTATACAACATGATACATCACACATGCATGCATACAACATGATACATCACACATGCCTGCATACAACATGATACATCACACATGCATGCATACAACATGATACATCACACATACAACATGATACATCACACTTGCATGCATACAACATGATACATCACACATGCATGCATACAACATGATACATCACACATGCATGCATACAACATGATACATCACACTTGCATGCATACAACATGATACATCACACATGCATGCATACAACATGATACATCACACATGGATGCATACATCATGATACATCCCACATGCATGCATACAACATGATACATCACACATGCATACAACATGATACATCACACATGCATGCATACAACATGATACATCACACATGGATGCATACAACATGATACATCACACATGCATGCATACAACATGATACATCACACATGCATGCATACAACATGATACATCACACATACAACATGATACATCACACTTGCATGCATACAACATGATACATCACACATGCATGCATACAACATGATACATCACACATGCATGCATACAACATGATACATCACACATACAACATGATACATCACACTTGCATGCATACAACATGATACATCACACATGCATGCATACAACATGATACATCACACATGCATGCATACAACATGATACATCACACTTGCATGCATACAACATGATACATCACACATGCATGCATACAACATGATACATCACACATGGATGCATACAACATGATACATCACACATGCATGCATACAACATGATACTTCACACATGCATGTATACAACATGATACATCACACATGCATGCATACAACATGATACATCACACATGCCTGCATACAACATGATACATCACACATGCATGCATACAACATGATACATCACACATACAACATGATACATCACACTTGCATGCATACAACATGATACATCACACATGCATGCATACAACATGATACATCACACATGCATGCATACAACATGATACATCACACATACAACATGATACATCACACTTGCATGCATACAACATGATACATCACACATGCATGCATACAACATGATACATCACACATGCATGCATACAACATGATACATCACACATGCATGCATACAACATGATACATCACACATGCATGCATACAACATGATACATCACACATGCATGCATACAACATGATACATCACACATACAACATGATACATCACACATGCATGCATACAACATGATACATCACACATGCATGCATACAACATGATACATCACACATACAACATGATACATCACACTTGCATGCATACAACATGACCCATCACACATGCATGCATACAACATGATACATCACACATACAACATGATACATCACACTTGCATGCATACAACATGATACATCACACATGCATGCATACAACATGATACATCACACATGCATGCATACAACATGATACATCACACATGCATGCATACAACATGATACATCACACCTGCATGCATACAACATGATACATCACACATGCATGCATACAACATGATACATCACACATACAACATGATATCACGCATGTATGCATACAACATGATACATCACACATGCATGCATACAACATGATACATCACACATGCATGCATACAACATGATACATCACACATGGATGCATACAACATGATACATCACACATACAACATGATACATCACACATGCATGCATACAACATGATACATCACACATGCATGCATACAACATGATACATCACACATACAACATGATACATCACACTTGCATGCATACAACATGACACATCACACATGCATGTATACAACATGATACATCACACATACAACATGATACATCACACTTGCATGCATACAACATGATACATCAAACATGCATGCATACAACATGATACATCACACATGCATGCATACAACATGATACATCACACTTGCATGCATACAACATGATACATCACACATGCATGCATACAACATGATACATCACAGATGGATGCATACAACATGATACATCACACATGCATGCATACAACATGATACATCACATATGCATGCATACAACATGATACATCACACATACAACATGATACATCACACTTGCATGCATACAACATGATACATCACACATGCATGCATACAACATGATACATCACACATGCATGCATACAACATGATACATCACACTTGCATGCATACAACATGATACATCACACATGCATGCATACAACATGATACATCACACATGGATGCATACAACATGATACATCACACATGCATGCATACAACATGATACATCACACATGCATGCATACAACATGATACATCACACATACCTGCATACAACTTGATACATCACACATGCATGCATACCACATGATACATCACACATACATGCATACAACATGATACATCACACATACAACATGATACATCACACATACAACATGATACATCACACATGCATGCATACAACATGATACATCACACATGCATGCATACAACATGATACATCACACATGGATGCATAAAACATGATACATCACACATGCATGCATACAACATGATACATCACACATGCATGTATACAACATGATACATCACACATGCATGCATACAACATGATACATCACACATGCCTGCCTACAACATGATACATCACACATGCATGCATACAACATGATACATCACACATACAACATGATACATCACACTTGCATGCATACAACATGATACATCACACATGCATGCATACAACATGATACATCACACATGCATGCATACAACATGATACATCACACTTGCATGCATACAACATGATACATCACACATGCATGCATACAACATGATACATCACACATGGATGCATACATCATGATACATCCCACATGCATGCATACAACATGATACATCACACATGCATACAACATGATACATCACACATGCATGCATACAACATGATACATCACACATGGATGCATACAACATGATACATCACACATGCATGCATACAACATGATACATCACACATGCATGCATACAACATGATACATCACACATACAACATGATACATCACACTTGCATGCATACAACATGATACATCACACATACAACATGATACATCACACTTGCATGCATACAACATGATACATCACACATGCATGCATACAACATGATACATCACACATGCATGCATACAACATGATACATCACACATGCATGCATACAACATGATACATCACACATGCATGCATACAACATGATACATCACACATGGATGCATACAACATGATACATCACACATACAACATGATACATCACACATGCATGCATACAACATGATACATCACACATGCATGCATACAACATGATACATCACACATACAACATGATACATCACACTTGCATGCATACAACATGACACATCACACATGCATGCACACAACATGATACATCACACATGCATGCATACAACATGATACATCACACATGCATGCATACAACATGATACATCACACATACAACATGATACATCACACATACAACATGATACATCACACATGGATGCATACAACATGATACATCACACATGCATGCATACAACATGATACATCACACTTGCATGCATACAACATGATACATCACACATGCATGCATACAACATGATACATCACACATGGATGCATACATCATGATACATCCCACATGCATGCATACAACATGATACATCACACATGCATACAACATGATACATCACACATGCATGCATACAACATGATACATCACACATGGATGCATACAACATGATACATCACACATGCATGCATACAACATGATACATCACACATGCATGCATACAACATGATACATCACACATACAACATGATACATCACACTTGCATGCATACAACATGATACATCACACATGCATGCATACAACATGATACATCACACATGCATGCATACAACATGATACATCACACCTGCATGCATACAACATGATACATCACACATGCATGCATACAACATGATACATCACACATGCATGCATACAACATGATACATCACACTTGCATGCATACAACATGATACATCACACATGCATGCATACAACATGATACATCACACATGCATTTATACAACATGATACATCACACATGCATGTATACAACATGATACATCACACATGCATGCATACAACATGATACATCACACATGCATGCATACAACATGATACATCACACATGCATGCATACAACATGATACATCACACATACAACATGATACATCACACTTGCATGCATACAACATGATACATCACACATGCATGCATACAACATGATACATCACACATGCATGCATACAACATGATACATCACACTTGCATGCATACAACATGATACATCACACATGCATGCATACAACATGATACATCACACATGGATGCATACAACATGATACATCACACATGCATGCATACAACATGATACTTCACACATGCATGTATACAACATGATACATCACACATGCATGCATACAACATGATACATCACACATGCCTGCATACAACATGATACATCACACATGCATGCATACAACATGATACATCACACATACAACATGATACATCACACTTGCATGCATACAACATGATACATCACACATGCATGCATACAACATGATACATCACACATGCATGCATACAACATGATACATCACACTTGCATGCATACAACATGATACATCACACATGCATGCATACAACATGATACATCACACATGGATGCATACATCATGATACATCCCACATGCATGCATACAACATGATACATCACACATGCATACAACATGATACATCACACATGCATGCATACAACATGATACATCACACATGGATGCATACAACATGATACATCACACATGCATGCATACAACATGATACATCACACATGCATGCATACAACATGATACATCACACATACAACATGATACATCACACTTGCATGCATACAACATGATACATCACACATGCATGCATACAACATGATACATCACACATGCATGCATACAACATGATACATCACACATGCATGCATACAACATGATACATCACACATGCATGCATACAACATGATACATCACACATGCATGCATACAACATGATACATCACACATGCATGCATACAACATGATACATCACACATGCATGCATACAACATGATACATCACACATGCATGCATACAACATGATACATCACACATGCATGCATACAACATGATACATCACACATACAACATGATACATCACACTTGCATGCATACAACATGATACATCACACATGCATGCATACAACATGATACATCACACATGGATGCATACAACATGATACATCACACATGCATGCATACAACATGATACATCACACATGCATGTATACAACATGATACATCACACATGCATGCATACAACATGATACATCACACATGCCTGCATACAACATGATACATCACACATGCATGCATACAACATGATACATCACACATACAACATGATACATCACACTTGCATGCATACAACATGATACATCACACATACATGCATACAACATGATACATCACACATGCATGCATACAACATGATACATCACACTTGCATGCATACAACATGATACATCACACATGCATGCATACAACATGATACATCACACATGGATGCATACATCATGATACATCCCACATGCATGCATACAACATGATACATCACACATGCATACAACATGATACATCACACATGCATGCATACAACATGATACATCACACATGCATGCATACAACATGATACATCACACATACAACATGATACATCACACTTGCA
The DNA here is from genome assembly GCF_033978795.1 of Nerophis ophidion. NCBI lineage: Eukaryota > Metazoa > Chordata > Actinopteri > Syngnathiformes > Syngnathidae > Nerophis > Nerophis ophidion. Next base: position 633,991 of record NW_026906972.1, on the reverse strand, counting down.
TGCCATACAACATGATACATCACACATGCATGCATACAACATGATACATCACACATACAACATGATACATCACACATGCATGCATACAACATGATACATCACACATGCATGCATACAACATGATACATCACACATACAACATGATACATCACACATGCATGCATACAACATGATACATCACACATGCATGCATACAACATGATACATCACACATACAACATGATACATCACACTTGCATGCATACAACATGACACATCACACATGCATGTATACAACATGATACATCACACATACAACATGATACATCACACTTGCATGCATACAACATGATACATCACACATGCATGCATACAACATGATACATCACACATGCATGCATACAACATGATACATCACACTTGCATGCATACAACATGATACATCACACATGCATGCATACAACATGATACATCACACATGGATGCATACAACATGATACATCACACATGCATGCATACAACATGATACATCACACATGCATGCATACAACATGATACATCACACATACAACATGATACATCACACTTGCATGCATACAACATGATACATCACACATGCATGCATACAACATGATACATCACACATGCATGCATACAACATGATACATCACACTTGCATGCATACAACATGATACATCACACATGCATGCATACAACATGATACATCACACATGGATGCATACAACATGATACATCACACATGCATGCATACAACATGATACATCACACATGCATGCATACAACATGATACATCACACATGCCTGCATACAACTTGATACATCACACATGCATGCATACCACATGATACATCACACATACATGCATACAACATGATACATCACACATACAACATGATACATCACACATACAACATGATACATCACACATGCATGCATACAACATGATACATCACACATGCATGCATACAACATGATACATCACACATGAATGCATACAACATGATACATCACACATGGATGCATAAAACATGATACATCACACATGCATGCATACAACATGATACATCACACATGCATGCATACAACATGATACATCACACATGCATGCATACAACATGATACATCACACATGAATGCATACAACATGATACATCACACATGGATGCATAAACATGATACATCACACATGCATGCATACAACATGATACATCACACATGCATGTATACAACATGATACATCACACATGCATGCATACAACATGATACATCACACATGCCTGCATACAACATGATACATCACACATGCATGCATACAACATGATACATCACACATACAACATGATACATCACACTTGCATGCATACAACATGATACATCACACATGCATGCATACAACATGATACATCACACATGCATGCATACAACATGATACATCACACTTGCATGCATACAACATGATACATCACACATGCATGCATACAACATGATACATCACACATGGATGCATACATCATGATACATCCCACATGCATGCATACAACATGATACATCACACATGCATACAACATGATACATCACACATGCATGCATACAACATGATACATCACACATGGATGCATACAACATGATACATCACACATGCATGCATACAACATGATACATCACACATGCATGCATACAACATGATACATCACACATACAACATGATACATCACACTTGCATGCATACAACATGATACATCACACATGCATGCATACAACATGATACATCACACATGCATGCATACAACATGATACATCACACATGCACGCATACAACATGATACATCACACATGCATGTATACAACATGATACATCACACATGCATGCATACAACATGATACATCACACATGCATGCATACAACATGATACATCACACATGCATGCATACAACATGATACATCACACTTGCATGCATACAACATGATACATCACACATGCATGCATACAACATGATACATCACACATGCATGCATACAACATGATACATCACACTTGCATGCATACAACATGATACATCACACATGCATGCATACAACATGATACATCACACATGGATGCATACAACATGATACATCACACATGCATGCATACAACATGATACATCACACATGCATGTATACAACATGATACATCACACATGCATGCATACAACATGATACATCACACATGCATGCATACAACATGATACATCACACATGCATGCATACAACATGATACATCACACATGCCTGCCTACAACATGATACATCACACATGCATGCATACAACATGATACATCACACATACAACATGATACATCACACTTGCATGCATACAACATGATACATCACACATGCATGCATACAACATGATACATCACACATGCATGCATACAACATGATACATCACACTTGCATGCATACAACATGATACATCACACATGCATGCATACAACATGATACATCACACATGGATGCATACATCATGATACATCCCACATGCATGCATACAACATGATACATCACACATGCATACAACATGATACATCACACATGCATGCATACAACATGATACATCACACATGGATGCATACAACATGATACATCACACATGCATGCATACAACATGATACATCACACATGCATGCATACAACATGATACATCACACATACAACATGATACATCACACTTGCATGCATACAACATGATACATCACACATGCATGCATACAACATGATACATCACACATGCATGCATACAACATGATACATCACACATGCATGCATACAACATGATACATCACACATGCATGCATACAACATGATACATCACACATACAACATGATACATCACACATGCATGCATACAACATGATACATCACACATGCATGCATACAACATGATACATCACACATACAACATGATACATCACACTTGCATGCATACAACATGACCCATCACACATGCATGCATACAACATGATACATCACACATACAACATGATACATCACACTTGCATGCATACAACATGATACATCACACATGCATGCATACAACATGATACATCACACATGCATGCATACAACATGATACATCACACATGCATGCATACAACATGATACATCACACATGCATGCATACAACATGATACATCACACATACAACATGATACATCACACATGCATGCATACAACATGATACATCACACATGCTTGCATACAACATGATACATCACACATACAACATGATACATCACACTTGCATGCATACAACATGACACATCACACATGCATGTATACAACATGATACATCACACATACAACATGATACATCACACTTGCATGCATACAACATGATACATCACACATGCATGCATACAACATGATACATCACACATGGATGCATACAACATGATACATCACACATGCATGCATACAACATGATACATCACACATGCATGCATACAACATGATACATCACACATACAACATGATACATCACACTTGCATGCATACAACATGATACATCACACATGCATGCATACAACATGATACATCACACATGCATGCATACAACATGATACATCACACTTGCATGCATACAACATGATATATCACACATGCATGCTTACAACATGATACATCACACATGCATGCATACAACATGATACATCACACTTGCATGCATACAACATGATACATCACACATGCATGCATACAACATGATACATCACACATGGATGCATACAACATGATACATCACACATGCATGCATACAACATGATACATCACACATGCATGCATACAACATGATACATCACACATGCATGCATACAACATGATACATCACACATGCATGCATACAACATGATACATCACACATGCATGCATACAACATGATACATCACACATACATGCATACAACATGATACATCACACATACAACATGATACATCACACATACAACATGATACATCACACATGGATGCATACAACATGATACATCACACATGCATGCATACAACATGATACATCACACATGCATGTATACAACATGATACATCACACATGGATGCATACAACATGATACATCACACATGCATGCATACAACATGATACATCACACATGCATGCATACAACATGATACATCACACATGCATGCATACAACATGATACATCACACATGCATGCATACCACATGATACATCACACATACATGCATACAACATGATACATCACACATACAACATGATACATCACACATACAACATGATACATCACACATGGATGCATACAACATGATACATCACACATGCATGCATACAACATGATACATCACACATGCATGTATACAACATGATACATCACACATGGATGCATACAACATGATACATCACACATGCATGCATACAACATGATACATCACACATGCATGCATACAACATGATACATCACACATGCATGCATACAACATGATACATCACACATGGATGCATACAACATGATACATCACACATACAACATGATACATCACACATGCATGCATACAACATGATACATCACACATGGATGCATACATCATGATACATCCCACATGCATGCATACAACATGATACATCACACATGCATACAACATGATACATCACACATGCATGCATACAACATGATACATCACACATGGATGCATACAACATGATACATCACACATGCATGCATACAACATGATACATCACACATGCATGCATACAACATGATACATCACACATACAACATGATACATCACACTTGCATGCATACAACATGATACATCACACATGCATGCATACAACATGATACATCACACATGCATGCATACAACATGATACATCACACCTGCATGCATACAACATGATACATCACACATGCATGCATACAACATGATACATCACACATGCATGCATACAACATGATACATCACACTTGCATGCATACAACATGATACATCACACATGCATGCATACAACATGATACATCACACATGCATTTATACAACATGATACATCACACATGCATGTATACAACATGATACATCACACATGCATGCATACAACATGATACATCACACATGCATGCATACAACATGATACATCACACATGCATGCATACAACATGATACATCACACATACAACATGATACATCACACTTGCATGCATACAACATGATACATCACACATGCATGCATACAACATGATACATCACACATGCATGCATACAACATGATACATCACACTTGCATGCATACAACATGATACATCACACATGCATGCATACAACATGATACATCACACATGGATGCATACAACATGATACATCACACATGCATGCATACAACATGATACTTCACACATGCATGTATACAACATGATACATCACACATGCATGCATACAACATGATACATCACACATGCCTGCATACAACATGATACATCACACATGCATGCATACAACATGATACATCACACATACAACATGATACATCACACTTGCATGCATACAACATGATACATCACACATGCATGCATACAACATGATACATCACACATGCATGCATACAACATGATACATCACACTTGCATGCATACAACATGATACATCACACATGCATGCATACAACATGATACATCACACATGGATGCATACATCATGATACATCCCACATGCATGCATACAACATGATACATCACACATGCATACAACATGATACATCACACATGCATGCATACAACATGATACATCACACATGGATGCATACAACATGATACATCACACATGCATGCATACAACATGATACATCACACATGCATGCATACAACATGATACATCACACATACAACATGATACATCACACTTGCATGCATACAACATGATACATCACACATGCATGCATACAACATGATACATCACACATGCATGCATACAACATGATACATCACACATGCATGCATACAACATGATACATCACACATGCATGCATACAACATGATACATCACACATGCATGCATACAACATGATACATCACACATGCATGCATACAACATGATACATCACACATGCATGCATACAACATGATACATCACACATGCATGCATACAACATGATACATCACACATGCATGCATACAACATGATACATCACACATGCATGCATACAACATGATACATCACACATACAACATGATACATCACACTTGCATGCATACAACATGATACATCACACATGCATGCATACAACATGATACATCACACATGGATGCATACAACATGATACATCACACATGCATGCATACAACATGATACATCACACATGCATGTATACAACATGATACATCACACATGCATGCATACAACATGATACATCACACATGCCTGCATACAACATGATACATCACACATGCATGCATACAACATGATACATCACACATACAACATGATACATCACACTTGCATGCATACAACATGATACATCACACATGCATGCATACAACATGATACATCACACATGCATGCATACAACATGATACATCACACTTGCATGCATACAACATGATACATCACACATGCATGCATACAACATGATACATCACACATGGATGCATACATCATGATACATCCCACATGCATGCATACAACATGATACATCACACATGCATACAACATGATACATCACACATGCATGCATACAACATGATACATCACACATGCATGCATACAACATGATACATCACACATACAACATGATACATCACACTTGCATGCATACAACAGGATACATCACACATGCATGCATACAACATGATACATCACACATGCATGCATACAACATGATACATCACACATACAACATGATACATCACACATGCATGCATACAACATGATACATCACACATGCATGCATACAACATGATACATCACACATACAACATGATACATCACACATGCATGCATACAACATGATACATCACACATGCATGCATACAACATGATACATCACACATACAACATGATACATCACACTTGCATGCATACAACATGACACATCACACATGCATGTATACAACATGATACATCACACATACAACATGATACATCACACTTGCATGCATACAACATGATACATCACACATGCATGCATACAACATGATACATCACACATGCATGCATACAACATGATACATCACACTTGCATGCATACAACATGATACATCACACATGCATGCATACAACATGATACATCACACATGGATGCATACAACATGATACATCACACATGCATGCATACAACATGATACATCACACATGCATGCATACAACATGATACATCACACATACAACATGATACATCACACTTGCATGCATACAACATGATACATCACACATGCATGCATACAACATGATACATCACACATGCATGCATACAACATGATACATCACACTTGCATGCATACAACATGATACATCACACATGCATGCATACAACATGATACATCACACATGGATGCATACAACATGATACATCACACATGCATGCATACAACATGATACATCACACATGCATGCATACAACATGATACATCACACATGCCTGCATACAACTTGATACATCACACATGCATGCATACCACATGATACATCACACATACATGCATACAACATGATACATCACACATACAACATGATACATCACACATACAACATGATACATCACACATGCATGCATACAACATGATACATCACACATGCATGCATACAACATGATACATCACACATGAATGCATACAACATGATACATCACACATGGATGCATAAAACATGATACATCACACATGCATGCATACAACATGATACATCACACATGCATGCATACAACATGATACATCACACATGCATGCATACAACATGATACATCACACATGAATGCATACAACATGATACATCACACATGGATGCATAAACATGATACATCACACATGCATGCATACAGCATGATACATCACACATGCATGTATACAACATGATACATCACACATGCATGCATACAACATGATACATCACACATGCCTGCATACAACATGATACATCACACATGCATGCATACAACATGATACATCACACATACAACATGATACATCACACTTGCATGCATACAACATGATACATCACACATGCATGCATACAACATGATACATCACACATGCATGCATACAACATGATACATCACACTTGCATGCATACAACATGATACATCACACATGCATGCATACAACATGATACATCACACATGGATGCATACATCATGATACATCCCACATGCATGCATACAACATGATACATCACACATGCATACAACATGATACATCACACATGCATGCATACAACATGATACATCACACATGGATGCATACAACATGATACATCACACATGCATGCATACAACATGATACATCACACATGCATGCATACAACATGATACATCACACATACAACATGATACATCACACTTGCATGCATACAACATGATACATCACACATGCATGCATACAACATGATACATCACACATGCATGCATACAACATGATACATCACACATGCACGCATACAACATGATACATCACACATGCATGTATACAACATGATACATCACACATGCATGCATACAACATGATACATCACACATGCATGCATACAACATGATACATCACACATGCATGCATACAACATGATACATCACACTTGCATGCATACAACATGATACATCACACATGCATGCATACAACATGATACATCACACATGCATGCATACAACATGATACATCACACTTGCATGCATACAACATGATACATCACACATGCATGCATACAACATGATACATCACACATGGATGCATACAACATGATACATCACACATGCATGCATACAACATGATACATCACACATGCATGTATACAACATGATACATCACACATGCATGCATACAACATGATACATCACACATGCATGCATACAACATGATACATCACACATGCATGCATACAACATGATACATCACACATGCCTGCCTACAACATGATACATCACACATGCATGCATACAACATGATACATCACACATACAACATGATACATCACACTTGCATGCATACAACATGATACATCACACATGCATGCATACAACATGATACATCACACATGCATGCATACAACATGATACATCACACTTGCATGCATACAACATGATACATCACACATGCATGCATACAACATGATACATCACACATGGATGCATACATCATGATACATCCCACATGCATGCATACAACATGATACATCACACATGCATACAACATGATACATCACACATGCATGCATACAACATGATACATCACACATGGATGCATACAACATGATACATCACACATGCATGCATACAACATGATACATCACACATGCATGCATACAACATGATACATCACACATACAACATGATACATCACACTTGCATGCATACAACATGATACATCACACATGCATGCATACAACATGATACATCACACATGCATGCATACAACATGATACATCACACATGCATGCATACAACAAGATACATCACACATGCATGCATACAACATGATACATCACACATACAACATGATACATCACACATGCATGCATACAACATGATACATCACACATGCATGCATACAACATGATACATCACACATACAACATGATACATCACACTTGCATGCATACAACATGACCCATCACACATGCATGCATACAACATGATACATCACACATACAACATGATACATCACACTTGCATGCATACAACATGATACATCACACATGCATGCATACAACATGATACATCACACATGCATGCATACAACATGATACATCACACATGCATGCATACAACATGATACATCACACATGCATGCATACAACATGATACATCACACATACAACATGATACATCACACATGCATGCATACAACATGATACATCACACATGCTTGCATACAACATGATACATCACACATACAACATGATACATCACACTTGCATGCATACAACATGACACATCACACATGCATGTATACAACATGATACATCACACATACAACATGATACATCACACTTGCATGCATACAACATGATACATCACACATGCATGCATACAACATGATACATCACACATGGATGCATACAACATGATACATCACACATGCATGCATACAACATGATACATCACACATGCATGCATACAACATGATACATCACACATACAACATGATACATCACACTTGCATGCATACAACATGATACATCACACATGCATGCATACAACATGATACATCACACATGCATGCATACAACATGATACATCACACTTGCATGCATACAACATGATATATCACACATGCATGCTTACAACATGATACATCACACATGCATGCATACAACATGATACATCACACTTGCATGCATACAACATGATACATCACACATGCATGCATACAACATGATACATCACACATGGATGCATACAACATGACACATCACACATGCATGCATACAACATGATACATCACACATGCATGCATACAACATGATACATCACACATGCATGCATACAACATGATACATCACACATGCATGCATACAACATGATACATCACACATGCATGCATACAACATGATACATCACACATACATGCATACAACATGATACATCACACATACAACATGATACATCACACATACAACATGATACATCACACATGGATGCATACAACATGATACATCACACATGCATGCATACAACATGATACATCACACATGCATGTATACAACATGATACATCACACATGGATGCATACAACATGATACATCACACATGCATGCATACAACATGATACATCACACATGCATGCATACAACATGATACATCACACATGCATGCATACAACATGATACATCACACATGCATGCATACCACATGATACATCACACATACATGCATACAACATGATACATCACACATACAACATGATACATCACACATACAACATGATACATCACACATGGATGCATACAACATGATACATCACACATGCATGCATACAACATGATACATCACACATGCATGTATACAACATGATACATCACACATGGATGCATACAACATGATACATCACACATGCATGCATACAACATGATACATCACACATGCATGCATACAACATGATACATCACACATGCATGCATACAACATGATACATCACACATGGATGCATACAACATGATACATCACACATACAACATGATACATCACACATGGATGCATACAACATGATACAGTCAGGACAAAAAAAGCATGTTGGTTTGAGAACTTAAAAAAATCCCAGTTTTCCCGAGATTCAAACTCTTCAACATTCAAACTATTCTTACATTCATACTACATTCTGTCAACCTTTCAGTTCAGCCTCAGCATTGGAGCATTCACACACAATTCTTTCAGGAATTGCTTCATCTACTTAATATTCTTATAATAATTAAATGTAGCTTACCACATTGAGTGGGTGGACTGCATGAATGATGTCTTCTCAGTTCTCACTGCAACGCAATTTGAGTGTCTAGAAACACTTTAAATTAATTCAATATTACTATTATTAATAAGGTAAACAAGTTATCTTTTGAAGGAGTAGTCAGTAATCTGATTACTTCTTCCCAGTTTAACTGTGGTGACATCTAAATGAAAGTAAAACAGATGTCATATTTTTTGGACAACATGTTTGACCTCGAACAGTACAGTAGAAAATGGATGGATGGATGTTGACTATGCTCATGCTATTTTTAGTGTGACATGTCTCTAAAGATGAATGTGAAAATGACAGTAATTATTGTCCACCAGCAGGGGGAGCTCATCACTAGTACTACTGTGTGGAGGCTGGCATGTGGTACATTATTTCCTGTGTGTGTATGACTTATTCAGAGAGAGAACAGCACACTAGTATGGATTGCAGGAATTAATTTGAGGATGTTTTTATATGAATAAGGTGGATTGGATGTTAGCCTGGGAAGGCATTCCCCTGAAGGTCTTCTTCATGTGTCAGCTGGAAGTACCCTGACTGCTGTGAGGGGAAACTGATGAGATTGTGAGATCATATGTTGGTGCAGGACAATGTCTCATGTGACTGAGCAAAGCTGGACTTTTATAAAGAAAGTTTGTTTTCTCCTGTCCCGCAGACCTCAATGAAGAACATCTTTTTCGTGAGCAGGAAGAGGAACCACAGCCCCCCCACATTAAAGAGGAAGTTGAGACGCCACAGACCCATAATGTTAAACTGACCCTTCACATTAAAGGGCAAGCGGAGGACCCACTGAACTTACACATCAAAAATAAAGAGGAGGACCCACTGACCCCTCACATTAAACAGGAAGAGGAGGACCCACTGAACCCTCACATTAAAGAGGAAGAGGAAGACCAAGATACGCCGCACATTAAAGAGGAAGAGGAGGACCAAGAGCCGCCGCACATTAAAGAGGAAGAGGAGGAAGAGGGCATCAGTCAGCCTAAATGGTTGGAGGAGTTCCCAGTGACTGGTGTCCCTGTGAAGAGTGAAGATGATGAGGTGAAAGGTGAAAGTGAGGAGAGGGGAGGGGGGGAGCCTCCAAGCAGCAGCTCAACACAACACATGACAACAGAAGCTGATGGAGACCACTGTGGAGGATCACAAGCAGACAAGCTCTTAGCTCCACTATCAGATAGTGAGGACACAACGTCACACTCTCCTGACACTGATGATGAAGACTCTAAAGATGATAAGACATGTCACACTGACAACACTTACTTCACATGTTCTCACTGTCACAAAACTTTTAAAGACCGTCGCAATATGAAAAGACACATGAGAACACACACTGGAGAAAAACCTTTTTCTTGCTCAGAATGTAGTAAAGGTTTTACACGAAGTCAACATTTGAAAGTACACATGAGAACACACACTAGTGAAAAACCTTTTTCTTGTTCAATCTGTGGTAAAGGTTTTACTGAAAGTAAGAATTTGGACAGACACAAAAGAACACACACTGGTGAAAAACCTTTTTCTTGTTCAATCTGTGGTAAAGGTTTTACAGAAAGTAATAATTTGAAAAGACACACTAGAACACACACTGGAGAAAAACCTTTTTCCTGTTCGACCTGTGGTAAAGGTTTTACAAGAAGTACAGATGTGAAAACACACATGAGAACACACACTAGTGAAAAACCTTTTTCTTGTTCAATCTGTGGTAAAGGTTTTACAGAAAGTCAGAATGTGAAAGTACACATGAGAACACACACTGGTGAAAAAACTTTTCCCTGTTCAATCTGTGGTAAAGGTTTTACAAGAAGTCAGAGTTTGAAAGTACACATGAGAACACACACTGGTGAAAAAGCTTTTTCTTGTTCAACCTGTGGTAAAGGTTTTACACAAAGTCAAAATATGAAAAGACACATGAGAACACACACTGGTGAAAAATCACATTCCTGTTCAACCTGTGGTAAAGGTTTTACACACAGTCAGAGTTTGAAAGTACACATGAGAACACACACTGGTGAAAAATCACATTCCTGTTCAATCTGCAACAGAAGCTTTGGTGACCGATCAAACCTTGTAAGACACATGAGAAGACACCCAGGAGAGAAAGTGTTGAGTTGCGGTGTGTGTGGTGAAAGATTGTCTTCTAAGTACCAGTGTAAGAAACACAAGTGTGCTGGTGAGAACAGCAGCAGCAAATGAAACTGCAGGATTTGAAATAAACTGTCCAGACTTTCATTTTGACTTTCTAACAACATCAGCACATATAACATGTGTGACATTGTTGTTTGTCTAACAATCTTTTTAATATGATCTTTACATTTATAGATTAGACAGTTTGAAATATAAAAGTATTACATATTTGTACTTGTAATTTTTGATAATCCCATAGATTATCACCTTTATATGATATACATATGTACTGCTTCACATCTGAAACATCTTCTGGACCACTTCAGGAAGCATATTATTATTTACTTTATACATCATTTGAACAGTTGTCTTTTATACAATTTTAAAATGTGTGACTTTATGAATCATTTGTTGGGTCTCTATAATCCATTTTATTAATCATCTTTACTACTCTCTTTTGTAATATGATGATTGTGTTGTGATTTTTTTATACTTTAATTTAATATGTATGTACTTGTACGTTTATGCAATAAAAAGTGAGAGAAAATGGCTGAGTTGTTTGTGGAAGGATGTTTTGTTTTTACTAACATACATTTGTGGGTTAAAAAAAAATCCCCACTATTGTGTTTTAAACATTCTTTACCTTTTTTAACATCCCCAAAACAATATCAATCAAAGTTTGGAATGTCAGGCAAAAGCCAATATTGTACATCATCTCACAGAGCTTTATTTTGCATACATTCATGAAAAAAAAAAGTTTAATTTGTTTCCCTATCACAGAACGAACAAGTGTTGTCTTCAATTGCAAAACAACATCTTAAAAAATATTTTGAATTTTTTCCTTAAATTAACTCCTTGGCGTTTGGAAGAATGGAAACTTTCAAATTATGAGTTTTATTTTTTTGTTCCGGAGAAAATACAATAAAGAAGAAATGGTAAATAATTAAAAAAATATATATATATATATATTTACTGGAATTACAATATTTTGAACAAAAGCCTTTATAATTGCTTAAAATATTGTGTCTGTTTGCAGGTCGTACTTAATGAAATCTTCAAATAATAAAATACTTTATCAGTCAATAAGTGCATCAGTGACCAAATACCTTTTTCAAACCATTGCTGTACAAAGATGGATTTGTTTCTCATTTTAATGTACGAACAATTCCATAGTGGAGTATTGTGTGTGATGAAGTTGTGTTTGTAAATTAGTTTCCAGTACAACAACACTTGCTGGTAGGGATGGGTACTGTTCACTTCTAATTCCATGTTTTATGTGTTATATATGTCAATATATTGTGTGTTTGTATTTTGCCAACATGGTAGAATCACATGGGGCTTCACGGTGGAAGAGGGGTTAGTGCGTCTGCCTCACAATACGAAGTTCCTGCAGTCCTGGGTTCAAATCCAGGCTCGGGATCTTTCTGTGTGGAGTTTGCATGTTCTCCCCGTGAATGCGTGGGTTCCCTCCGGGTACTCCGGCTTCCTCCCACTTCCAAAGACATGCACCTGGGGATAGGTTGATTGGCAACACTAAATGGTCCCTAGTGTGTGAATGTGAGTGTGAATGTTGTCTGTCTATCTGTGTTGGCCCTGCGATGAGGTGGCGACTTGTCCAGGGTGTACCCTGCCTTCCACCGGATTGTAGCTGAGATAGGCGCCAGCGCCCTCCGCGACCCCGAAAGGGAATAAGCGGTAGAAAATGGATGGATGGATGGTAGAATCACATGATAGGCAGATTGGTACCGGGCCGCAGAAGAATTTTTTATAAAAAAAAAAATTCTTAAATCAACAAAAAAACACAATATACACTTACAATTAGTGCACTAACCACAAAACCTCCCTTTTTCATGACAAAGAAGAAAAAAAGAAAAAAAAAGGACCCCCCCTGATTCTAGTGGCATTTAAAAAAATGTTTTTATTCTCTCTCCATATTCCCAACTGACCACAAGACTCAAAAGCCAACATTTTCGATGGAGCTTGGGCGGTTTATAAGTTGTCGAATTTCCCGGCAAATCTGTACTGCTTCCCGAAGCGGTCACGGGGCTTCTTACGTCATCATTTCTGGCTCCTCCCCTGAATGAAATAGGCCTCCATACACGCCTGGTGGAAACACCCCCTCCATTAGTCCACACACGCCTCCAAGCCTCCGCACCATCGGAAGCGGACCAAGGATCGCTGGCTGACACCGATATATCAATTTAATAGCATCACACATAGATAGAAAAAATACAAAAAAATGGAAAAAAGCCGATAGGGCTGGGCGATCAAACGATGTCAATATATATTGCAAATATTGCAAAAGACATCAAATCGAAACCAATTAAAAAAATAGTCATTTGAAAAAAATACATAGGGCTGGGCTGTAAAACAATACAATATATATAATGATAGACACATGACTGATGTTAAAAAAGTAGGAAAATGGCCAATGGGGCTGGCCGATAAAACTAGACAAGGACTGGGGGGAGAGCACGCTAGAGAGAGAGAGGGAGAGAGCGAGAGAGAGAGAGAGAGAGAGGGAGAAAACCAAACTTATGAAGAGGGAACGTGCGCCCTCCTGTGGACTTCTGCTGCAACTGCACACACAAAGAACTTCATTACTTCCAAGTGTGCCTTATTTAGTGTCCCAGACTTCCAATTCCTCCTTTACATGTTTAGTGTATAAGTATTAATTAAACAACTGTTTAATATATGAATATTAAAAACTTGTTTAGTGTATAAATATTAAATACATGTTTAGCGTATAAATTCCATATATATTTATATATATATTAATATAAATAGAGAGAGAGAGAGAGAGAGAGAGAGAGAGAGCCTTATTTAGTCTCCCAGACTTCCAATTCCTCCTTTACATGTTTAGTGTATAAATATTAAATACATGTTTAGTGTCTAAATTATAAATATATATATATATATATATATATATATATATATATATATATATATATATATATATATATATATATATATTTAGAGAGAGAGAGAGAGAGAGAGGGAGAGAGAGAGAGAGCAAGAGAGAGAGACAGAGAGAGAGAGAGAGAGAGAGAGAGAGAGGGAGAGAGAGACCAGACTTATTAAGAGGGAACGTGCGCCCTCCTGTGGACTTCTGCTGCCTCTGCTGTCGTGGAAATTTTCTAAAGACGATCCTTTAGTGACAAATAGCTTTAAAATGATTTATTAGAGTAACAAACAAATAATAACAAGCTTTGCAAAGCGAGACCAAACCAGAACGACACATCCGTTCGTTCCAGCTTGTTCTAACTCTTTTAGAATATGTCATGACAATATTATATTCTCAGAAGTCCCACCCTCCATGCTCATTAACATACAGTATCCCAGTAAAAGAATGCCCAAGGTCCTGTGAAGGGGAGAGGATGTGGTTTGTCCAGAAGGATGACACAGAAGACAGAGCTTGATCAGATTAGAGGTCTCCTGCAGAACGTCACATTCCTAAGCCTAATAAACAACTTTTGGCGACTCGTTTAAAGAACATCATCAATTAAAACGAGCACAAGTAATTTTGCTATCACAATCCTCCCTTTTATTACCTATAATAAACTACAAACAACAACATTACTAACTAGCGAAAAAAACACACACCAAATAACCCTTAGAAAGTAATAACATGATTAAAAATAAAATTACAAAACGCCACACAAATACTCAACCTAATCAACATTATAATCAAGTAACATCTCAAAGAATGGATCTTCATTTCCATCCTTGAAATCTACCTCACCTTGTCCCAAGGCTGTGTACTGAACGAACGTAGACGAAATCATACGCGTAATTAGTGATCTTATCAGCGGAATCACACAAACTGACAAGACAAACAATAGAGCTAAGACCACTAGCATAATCGTCCCAATTTGCATTATCCACGAACGCCAGTTTGCTACTCAGGACGGATCCACCACAACATCTTCTCCTATTGCGTCTCGCAGAGAAGTCAAATTCTGAATACCCTGCGAAATGACGGAATCATCTCCAGTATTGTCTGGAATGTACGTACAGCACCATGAATTCAGCATAGCACAAACTCCTCCGACGCTCGCTACCAAATGGTCTAATACTATACGATTTTGCAAAGTCACTGCCCGTAACGCCTTCATTTCCACTCTGCTCGCCTCCGTAATAGTAACCGTCCAATTTACAAAACCCGAAAACCGATGATTCAGCATCTCCATTCTAAGCATGAGTTTCCCCACGCCCAGCTGTGGAAACAATGACAATGCCACCTTTTCTCCTGGTGTCCAAAGTTCAAGATCTGCAGGCACATTTGTACCCCAAATCGCATCATGGGGTGCATACTCACGCTTACCCCTATGACTCGGAACAGCTGACACAATGTAAGAGTGGTCAGCAGCTGTTATCATAGCACAACGGCCCATCCAATTCTATGGCAATCTAACATAAACGTTAAAGCCACAAAGCCACAGAACATCCTCCTGAGGCCGCGTGCCAGTTTGATCTGTAAAATAGGGAGAACAGCCCCCTCCTTGCGCAGCCTGTGAAATGTTCAAACTAGTGTTACCGTGATATGTAGTGCATGAACTAGTCACATTTAAACAATACATCAGTGGAATTTGTCCCATCTGCACTGGCGGCTCTCTAAGGCTCCAAGATACCGCATAACACGCACATTTCATACCCGGCCTAATATAAACTGGACCAAAAAGCACATTCGTATCATTATCGGACCACAGATCATAAAAATCTAACTTCGGATCTTCAAGCGAAGACAAAGGTGTCCCCGTATGCGCTTTAACCGTATCATTCAGATTTGCTGCAAAAAGGTATAACACATCCTGGGAAAATATCTATAACCCTCCATTACAGGCTTAGGTGTGACATGTGGATTGGACGCCGCTATAGGCATATATGTACAGACATAGCAGTTTGAGACATTATGCGAGTCCGCTACACATTTGTCCTGGTGATTTTGGCCCTCAGCGCCTTCACCTGTGTCTGCAAACTAGTAGTGTTTCTCTAAAGATGTGATGCGAGGGAGGTGTGTGTAACCCTCGTCTCTGCAGCCGCGGATCCTGCCGTAGGAGCCAAAAGCGATTTTACAGCTCCTCACTCCTCTGCTGCCACCGCTACAGGCCCGAAATCGCCTTGCATTGCGAAGCGTGGACCCACGTCGGCCGTTCTTCCACTTTCACTGCAGTGTGGGTGACGAGGAGAACTTGGAACGGGCCGAGCCAGCCTCATTGTTTCCAGCTCTTCCGTCTGAAGTTCTTGATAAGCACGAAGTCGCCCGGCACAATGGTGTGTAGAGGATGATCCGCTCGCCCCGGAAGCGCCAAAGAGACTTGCCTTCGAATATTAGCAAAACACTTTGTTAAAGATATGCAATATCTTACCAGTCCGTGTTCACAGAGGGTCGTCTCAATTGGCGGTCCTGATGGTCCTATCCCCACATTAGGGGGGACTGCAAACAGAATCTCAAAAGGTGACAGGTTATGACGCGTGCACACCTGCATAGGCATGTACATGACAACTATCCGCAAACATTTAGGCCAGCTGAGCTTAGTCTCTTCACAACATTTGGCAAGTTTTAATTGAATTGTTCCGTTTCCTCTTTCAACAGCACCTCCGGATTGTGATGGTAGCTGCAATGAGTTCTCAAATCAATTTGCAAATAATCAGACAATTGCTGTATCACCTCATTTACAAAATGTGAACCATTGTCACTCCATAACTTCTTCGGAATGCCCCACTTTGCCACAATTTCAGTTAAAAGTGCTTTTGCCACTGCAGCGGAAGAAGCATGTTTCGCTGGGAAGGCTTCTACCCATTCTGAAAACATATCAACCATCCATCCAACCATCCATTTTCTACCGCTTATTCCCTTTTGGGGTCGCGGGGGGCGCTGGCGCCTATCTCAGCTACAATAAGGCGGAAGGCGGGGTACACCCTGGACAAGTCGCCACCTCATCGCAGGGCCGACACAGATGCACAGACAACATTCATACTCACATTCACACACTAAGGACCATTTACACATCACTAGACAATATTTTTTCCCTTCACTGGGTGTAAGTTCAATGAAATCCATCATGACATGCTCAAAAGCCCTACTAGGCGGTGGGTGTGCTGCTTGTGGTAATGGTCTAAGTTTACCTGGATTATTTTGAGCACAAATCAAACAACTTTTACAGAGATGTTCTGTGAAAGCGTAAAAGCCCTTAGTAAACCAGAATTGCTGTACTGCTCGACACATCCCTCCCTTTGACACATGGTCCAACCCATCACTCAATTTCACATAACAATCAAACAAGCCTTTAGGAAGACAAGGCTTCCCATCCATCCATCCATTTTCTGCCGCTTATTCCCTTTGGGGTCGCGGGGGGCGCTGGTGCCTATCTCAGCTACAATCGGGCAGAAGGCGGGGTACACCCTGGACAAGTCACCACCGCATCACAGGGCCAACACAGATAGACAGACAACATTCATACAAAGCTTCAGGCGTCAGGGCCAAACCCGGCTCCATCCCGGAAAACAGCACCAGAATTAGCCCATGCCTGTCGTTCCTCGCCCACAAACAACTCGGCACTTGCGCCAACAAGGAGGAAATCTCAGTCGGAGAAGTCACCGCAGTCAAAGTCAGGTGTGCGTCATACTTTTCGTCAGTCGGAGATGCTAATTGCACCGAACGTAGCAAATGAATTTTTGCCGCATAATTAATTCTATATGCATCAACTGATTGTGAATAGAATACATTTTTTCCCGCGTGCACACGGTTGCCAATCCTTTGCCAAAAACAGTCATGCATAAAAGGATTTAAATCCCGCCAATTATCAGATTTAGCTTTTGCTATCGGAATGTGCGGACTGGAATTTTCAACATGATCCAATATTTCTTGTGATGGAGTTAATTTTACTGCAACTGCACATTTGCATCCATCAAAATAGACGTCATTAATAAACAAACTATCATTCAAACCATGATAGAAGGAAGCTTCATATTCTTGGTCCGGACCTTCACGAACATGTGACACACAATACATGCTTTCAGATTCAATTCTGTCAGATACTGGATTCAAACAGGGTGATATTGTGCCCTCTAGATCCTGCAAAGCAGTGGTCGTTACCCACCACTGATAGATATAGAGCGGACAATTCACCTCCAATGAGACAAAATTCGACCCATTTGCATTCCTCTCCACTTTGAGGCCTTCTGGCATCGGAGTGATTCCGATACCCCATTTTAACATTAAATCACGACCCAACAGATTGATTGGACAAAGATCAGACATTAAAAACAAATGTTTTGTTGTCATTGTACAATCAGCTGTCGCCCATGTACAACGAATTGGTATTGAAAACTTTTCAAGACAGTTTGCCCACTCGCACTAGTGGAAAACAGTTCTACCACTCAATTTTGTAGAGAATTCACTCGTTTGAATTACGCTGTTTGTCGCTCCAGAATCGACAAGAAACGTCAATGACCTTCCACCCACATCACACACAATCATCGGCATTTTCTTATAGGCTAAGTCCTCACAAAAAGCATACGTCCCAATCATTGGCTGTTCACGCTCTTCTAATTCCCTAATTCTGTCCTGCACCTTAGCAAGCAGCAATGTATCAGTAAAAGCAAGTGCGTCTTCGTTGCGGTTAGCGGTTAGTATGGTGTTGTCGTGAGAGGGTGTGGGTGCAACACTTATCTGTTTCGTTGTCTCAGGTCCCGAGCCGGTCAGTCAATCTGAATTGTTTCTGAGTTGGCCTCCATCCGCTCTGCCCCAATAGTCCCGCTGTCCATCCCGTTTATTCTCAGGACAGTCTCGCCTCCGGTGACCTTCCTTTCCGCACGTGAAACAATAGTTACGGCCACGTCCATCTTTCTTCTTGCCTCCATCCCGCGTTCATTTCACAGTGGCAGTCCTCAAAGTGTTCAGAAATCAGTCCTTGGTGGGGTCCCACAAGTCCCCCATGTCCCAAAAATGCAAAAAAAATGAATAAAAAAAACAGGGGCCGGATTTGGACCCCGGCGTGCCATAGCTTGGACACCTATTTCAAAAATTGCCCCCGGCCGGGTATCTTTTCCTTGGAGTTCATAGAGAGCAAATCTAGCAGAAAATTGGCATTTTAAACAAAGAGAGGGAGTTTGGAGGGGGCAAAACGTCCCGCGTGCACCTCTGCTGCTATCTTTGCCAACTGCTCCGGTCCCAGATGCACCAGCAGAAGTTTTTGTATTTCTGCTCCTGTGAGAAAGCCTGGAATGCGGCTGCAAGCGCGTCTCCACCTCTGTGTGGTGACGGCCAGTCTCTGATCGCTTCACGCATTTCCTGGTCCATCTGGTGTAAGACCAAAGCGGGAGTCCCTTGCGGTCCTGGATATTCCATCATCGGAGCCTGGAAGGTTCTGCCACTTCTCAGAGTCCTGCCAGCACTGTCCTCACTCAGAGACATTTTATTCACTTCGTTGGTCACATGTTGAATTGATGAGCCCGATGCTCCTTGATTGTCATCCTGATGTGAGTGGGAGGACCCCGCCGTGCCCCGAGACTGCCCGCTGGTAGTTAGTGGGCGGAAACGGCGTTGTGAGGGGTAGAGTTGGGAGCTGCTGAAGCTGGAGCTGGAGGGGTGACATCGGCGGGTGCTGTTGTTGGTGCTGGTGCTGCTGTTGCTGTTGCTGCTGCTGCTGCTGCTGGTCGTAGTGCGGGGGAAGAGTGGGGTAAAGTGGCGTCCAGTCCTCAGAAACCCTTCGACTGCGACTCAGGCCCTGAGATTGGCTCGAAAACAGAGTACTGGGAAAAATATCAGTTGCAAGATCGATCTTTTCTTTATTTTCTGCTTCACTCATCTAATGTTTCTTTATGTTGTTCAAACAATTCAAATCTTTCACACCCACAGTCTTTCCCTTTCGCATGTTGACCTCTTGTAGCGCTAACTTTTCTTTAATTTTACTCAATTGATTCATCCTAAATGAACCAGTCTTGGGAAATCCCAATTCATTCACCCATACTTTCACACACATTAGGGCTCCCTCTACATATTTTCTTTCATTGTGCACATACATGGGAAATCACAATCGAATACCTCAGGCTTAACTTTCCTGGACTACATATTCGAGCTCGTTTTAATTTTCCGCTCTTTTTGTTTAAACTTAACATACTAAAATGTGTGTTGTTTCTTCCGGCCTCTAACCGGGCATACATTCACGGCCTTATAGACACTGTTAATCATCGGGACTCTAACCCATTAAAATTTATGACGAGACGGCTCCAACCCTAAATCCGTGTTATTTGTTCCGGCCTCTAACCGGGCATATAGATACGTTTTTATGAAGACACGGCTACTTTCATTGGGACTCCAACCCGGCATTAAAATCGGGACTCTAACCCAGGGACTCTAACCCAGCGCTACATTTTGGGACTCTAACCCAGCGCTACAATTGGGACTCTAACCCAGGGACTCTAACCCAGCGCTACAATTGGGACTCTAACCCAGGGACTCTAACCCAGTGCTACAATTGGGACTCTAACCCAGGGACTCTAACCCAGCGCTACAATTGGGACTCTAACCCAGGGACTCTAACCCAGCGCTACATTTTGGGACTCTAACCCATTGACTCTAACCCAGCGCTACATTTTGGGACTCTAACCCATTGACTCTAACCCAGCGCTACATTTTGGGACTCTAACCCATTGACTCTAACCCAGCGCTACATTTTGGGACTCTAACCCAGGGACTCTAACCCAGCGCTACATTTTGGGACTCTAACCCAGGGACTCTAACCGGGCATATAGATACGTTTTTATGAAGACACGGCTACTTTCATTGGGACTCCAACCCGGCATTAAAATCGGGACTCTAACCCAGGGACTCTAACCCAGCGCTACATTTTGGGACTCTAACCCAGCGCTACAATTGGGACTCTAACCCAGGGACTCTAACCCAGCGCTACAATTGGGACTCTAACCCAGGGACTCTAACCCAGTGCTACAATTGGGACTCTAACCCAGGGACTCTAACCCAGCGCTACAATTGGGACTCTAACCCAGGGACTCTAACCCAGCGCTACATTTTGGGACTCTAACCCATTGACTCTAACCCAGCGCTACATTTTGGGACTCTAACCCATTGACTCTAACCCAGCGCTACATTTTGGGACTCTAACCCATTGACTCTAACCCAGCGCTACATTTTGGGACTCTAACCCAGGGACTCTAACCCAGCGCTACATTTTGGGACTCTAACCCAGGGACTCTAACCCGGCATTAAAAATCGTAGGGAGACGGAAAAAGAACGGCTAATTTCCCATGTATGAAACATATAAATCACTCAAGCTTTGTCACACAAAAAAACCTTTTGTGGAATCGTCTTTTGTTTAAAATTCAAATGTCAGAGATTCGTCTTAAAATTTCAGTCAGGATGATTCAATTAATTTACCGTTACGATGTTGCAGCGGGTTAAACGTGATCTCGAAGAGACGGCCGTCCGATTCGCAGGGGCCTCGAAAACTCTCCCGTCCTTTCAAATTTCTGGGAAGGAGAAGTCAGCTTTTTTGTGCTGCCGGGTTGATTAGTCCATTTCAGCGGCCTCTGCCAACGGGAACAGCGATCTTCTTGGGATCCCGCTTCTGCACACCAACTTGTCGTGGAAATTTCTTAAAGACGATCCTTTAGTGACAAATAGCTTTAAAATAATTTATCAAAGTAACAAACAAATAATAACAAGCTTTGCAAAGCGAGACCAAACCAGAACGACACATCCGTTCGTTCCAGCTTGTTCTAACTCTTTTAGAATATGTCATGACAATTATACATTCTCAGAAGTCCCACCCTCCATGCTCATTTACATACAGTACACCAGTGGAATGAATACCCAAAGTCCTGTGAAGAAGGAGAGGGTGTCGTTTGCCCAGAAGGGGAGGGGGGTCACTCGGGAAAGGGCAACAGTTTAGCACGGGGGGGGTACCAGGGAGAGAAAACACACATGTCCAGGTCAACTAAAGTCCACATGTCACATCAAAGACACAGGAGCCAGACCTTGATCAGATAAGAGATCTCCTGCTGAGTGTCACATTTCTGAGTCTAATAAACAACTTTTGGTACCCAGTTCAAAGAAAATCATCTATTTAAACGAGTATAAGTATTTTTTTTATCACACTGTCCTAGGTAAATACATAATAATAATAATAATGGATTAGATTTATATCGCGCTTTTCTATTATTAGATACTCAAAGCGCTCACAGAAAAGTGGGAACCCATCATTCATTCACACGATGGTGGTGGTAAGCTACATCTGTAGCCACAGCTGCCCTGGGGTAGACTGACGGAAGCGTGGCTGCCAGTTTGCACCTACGGCCCCTCCGACCACCACCTATCATTCATTCATCATCTATTCACCAGTGTGAGCGGCACCGGGGGCAAGGGTGAAGTGTCCTGCCCAAGGACACAACGGCAGCGATTTGGATGTCAATAGGTGGGAAGCGAACCTGCAACCCTCAGGTTTCTGGCACGGCCGCTCTACCCACTACGCCATGCCGCCCCCAACTGCCAACGACATGTACTCTGCCTCACATGTGGATAAAGCAACAGTAGCTTGTTTTCTTGTTTTCCATGAGATTAGAGAGCTACCTCCGCTTAGACTAGCACAATAACCTGATGTGCTTCTCCTGTCAGACACATCTGAAGCCCAGTCAGCGTCACTGTACACTCTCAATCCCAGTTTTTCACTTTCATTTCTTTTGAAACATAACTTGTTTTCTGCTGTACCTTTGAGGTATCTAAAGACATATTTTACTGTGTTGGCTCAGCAAAGTGTTGGGATAACTTCCTGACCACAAAACTTCTGTCTGGACGTGTGCATGTGGACAAGTAAATTAGGCTTCCAACTGCCTCCCTGAACCTTCTTTGATCTGTCGTTTTGTCTGCAACATCTGTGTACTCTAGTTTTGGTTCACATGGAGTCTCTCTGGACTTGCAATTTTGCATTTCAAATCTCTCTAAGATGTTGTGAACATATCTCTCTTGAGACATTGTGACTTTACCATTTGTTTGGTCAAAATCTATTCCCAGAAAATGTTTCAATTTTCCTAGATCCTTCATTTTGAATCTTTCAGTGAGCATCATTTTCACACTGTTGAGTACACCATTGTTTTTAGATGCTATGATGAGATGGTCTACCCATACTAGTAAAATCACGTTCTCATAATACTTCTCTCGTAAGTACACACAATGATCAGCAGAATTTTGTACAAAACCATTCTCAGTTAGACATGTGTGCAACATTGCATTCCAATTTCTACCGGACTGTTTCAAGCCGTAGAGGGACTTGTGCAATTTACACACTAGCTTTTCACCTGTGACTGATTCTTTGTCGTAGCCTTCTGGCTGTTCGATATAAATTTCACAATCGATCGGAGCGTGAAGATAAGCAGTCTTCACATCAAGCCGGTGCAGCACTAGCTCCTCTTGTGCCGCCTTTTGCATGATCACCCTCACACTTGTCATGTCTGCTGTGGGTGAAAATGTCTCTTTGTAGTCAGTTCCCTTTTCTGACTGTAGCCTTTCGCTACGAACCTCGCTTTGTATTTATCTGTTCCGTCAAAGTCACTCTTGAGGCCATAGACCCATTTTCCCCCCACTGTCTGGTGGCAAATGGGTGAGGGTAAAGGTGTCGTTTTCCTCCAGTGACTTTACCTCATCATCCATAGCATTTTTACACTGCCTTGATTTGTTTGACATTATCGCTTCCTTGTAGGTTTGAGGAATGTCACATACTGCTCTGTAGCCAGAGTCCACGCATGTTACAAATTTGTCCAATGTATCCTCAGTCTCAAAGTCCTGTAAGTGAACCGGCCTCCTCCGGGTTCGTGGTGGGTTCCTTCCATTTACAGTGTCAGGGACTCTGTGCGTTCAGTCTGTTCAGGTAAAGTCTGAGAAACACCCTGTAAACCTTGATCTGGTACATTTTCAACCTTGTCATCATCAACACAAATTTCTCTTTCATTAACCCTGGGGTTTACATCACCATACCCCGTGTATGACTCACATGTTTGTGTTTCTTTTTCTGTTGCAGTTTTGGTTGTGAATTTTACCAATCTGTGTTTCTGAACTTTCTCTTGTTCTGGGTAGTACACTAGGTAGTCTGGGCAGTTTTTATCATAACCCACAAAAACACCCTGCTCACACCTAGAGTCTAGCTTGCCCTTGGCTTGTTGCTGGTAAGCATAGCACACTGATCCAAATGTTTGCATTTTGGAAATGTTTGGTTCTTTCCCTACGAACAACTCGTATGGCGTTTTCTGTGTACGCCTAGAGTAGCATCTGTTCCGTACAAAGGCTGCCGTCTGTACAGCGTAGTTCAACAGGTAAGTTACTTTCTAGCAGTAAGCGTCTACCCATCTCATGAAGGGTTCTCCACCCTCTCTAGGCCGTGCCATTTTAGTGTGGTGAATAGGGTGAAGACGTTTCATGTCTAATCCTATTCTTTATTAACAGTGCCTGGAACTCTTTGCTTGTATACTCAGAAGCATTATCTGATCTGATGCACCGAACCTCACTGTATGGTGCTACGTCAGCTAAGAACCGTTCTGTTGCGAGACCTGCATTACTCTTAGACCTTAGAAAGTACACCATCATGGTACCAGAATAGTCATCAGTAAATATTTGTGCATATTTGTGACCATTGATGCTAGGCGTTTGCATGAGACCGGCTAGGTCAGTGTGGACTAGCTCCAAGGGTTTCTTAGCCCACCTGTCAGGCTCCTTGTTTCTCGTCTGGGTAAATTTGCCTTTTGTGCACACTTCACATAATTGTGCTGGTTTAGCCGCACTCCCTATTATCTCCATGCCTCTCACTACACCTTATAATTTCTGCACATCTTCATAATTACAATGGTCCAACATTTCATGCCAGGTTTGTACATCATGACACACTTTACATTGATCAATATCAGTTTGAACAGTAGGCAAGTAATACAGATGACCACTTTGGTGTATGTCAAACCTGCTACCGTCCCTTGTGACCATGCGATTGTCCCCTTTCTCGAAGGTGATCGTCGCTCCTCCATTTGTGGCACGCGGCACGGAAAATATGTCATGTGGATATGTGGGTATCATTATTTAATATTTATACACTAAACATGTATTTAATATTAATACACTGAACATATTTAATTATATACTAATTATATATTTAATATTCATACAGTATACATGTATTTTTTTAAACATGTATCTAATATGTATACACTAAACATGTATTTAATATCAATACGCTGAACATGTATTTAATATTTATACACTAAACATGTATTTAATATTTATACACTAAACATGTATTTAATATTCATACACTAAACATGTATTTAATATTAATACACTAAACATGTATTTAATAATCATATACTAAACGTATATTTAATTAAATATTAATCATATATTTAATATTCATACAGTAAACATGTATTTATTATCCTCTAAATAAGGCACACTTGGAAATATTGAATTTCTTTATGTGTGCAGTTGCGGCAGAAGTCCACAGGAGGGCGCACGTTCCCTCTTAATAAGTCTGCCCCCCCACATAAGTTATGACCTAGTTTTATCGACCAGGCCTATTGGCCTTTTTCCTTCTTCTTTTTTTACTTTTATTTTTATTTATTTTTTACATAATTTAGGTTTCTCATACACGTATATTCATACACTAAACATGTATTTAATATTCATACACTAAACATGTATTTAATCTTCATACATTAAACATGTATTTAATATTCATACACTAAACATGTATTTAATATTCATACATTAAACATGTATTTAATATTCATACATTAAACATGTATTTAATATTTATACACTAAACATGTATTTAATATTCGTACACAAAACATGTATTTAATATTTATACACTAAACATGTATTTAATATTCATACATTAAACATGTATTTAATATTCATACACTGAACATGTATTTAATAATCATATACTAAACTATATGTAATCATATACTAATCATATATTTAATATTCATACAGTAAACATGTATTTATTATCCTCTAAATAAGGCACACTTGGAAATAATGAATTTCTTTATGCGTGGAGTTGCGGCAGAACTCCACAGGAGGGCGCACGTTCCCTCTTAATAAGTCCGGTCCTCTCCGTCTCTCTATCTCTCTTTTTCCTTTTTTTTTGTTTCTTTTATTTTTTTTACATAAGTTTGGTTTCTCATACACTTATATTTATACACTAAACATGTATTTAATATTAATACAATAAACATGTATTTAATATTTATACACTAAACATGTATTTAATATTAGTACAAAAACATGTATTTAATTTTAATAAACTAAACATATATTTAATATTAATACACTAAACATGTATTTAATATTATTACAAAAACATGTATTTAATTTTAATAAACTAAATATATATTTAATATTAATACACTAAACATGTATTTAATATTCATACACTAAAAGTGTATTTAATATTCATACACTAAACATGTGTTTAATATTAATACACTAAACATGTAGTTATTATTCATACACTAAACATGTATTTAATATTAATACAGTAAACATGTATTAAATATTTATACACTTAACATGTATTTAATATTAATACAAAAACGTGTATTTATTTTTAATAAACTAAATATATATTTAATATTAATACACTAAACATGTATTTAATATTTATAAACTAAACATGTATTTAACATTTATACACTAAACATGTATTTAATATTCATACACTAAACATCAATTTAATTTTTAATAAACTAAACATATATTTAATATTAATACACTAAACATGTATTTAATATTTATACACTAAACATGTATTTAATATTCATACCTTAAACATGTAGTTATTATTCATACACTAAACATGTATTTAATATTAATACACTAAACATGTATTAAATATTCATACACTAAACATGTATTTAATATTAATACAAAACATGTATTTACGTTTAATAAACTAAACATATATTTAATATTAATACACTAAACATGTATTTAATATTTATACAGTAAACATGTATTGAATATTCATACACTAAAAATGTATTTAATATTTATACACTAAACATGTATTTAATATTAATACAAAAACATGTATTTAATTTTAATAAACTAAACATATATTTAATATTATTACACTAAACATGTATTTAATATTTATACACTGAACATGTATTTAATAGTTATACACTAATCATGTATTTAATATTAATACACTAATAAAGTATTTGATATTCATACACTAAATATGTATTTAATATTCATACACTTAACGTGTATTTAATATTTATTCACGAAACTTGTATTTAATATTTATACACTAAACATGTATTTAATATTCATACATTAAAAATGTATTTAATATTCATACACTAAACATGTATTTAATATTCATACATTAAACATGTATTTAATATTTATACACTAAACATGTATTTAATATTCGTACACAAAACATGTATTTAATATTTATACACTAAACATGTATTTAATATTCATACATTAAACATGTATTTAATATTCATACACTGAACATGTATTTAATAATCATATACTAAACGTATATGTAATCATATACTAATCATATATTTAATATTCATACAGTAAACATGTATTTATTATCCTCTAAATAAGGCACACTTGGAAATAATGAATTTCTTTATGCGTGCAGTTGCGGCAGAACTCCACAGGAGGGCGCACGTTCCCTCTTAATAAGTCCGGTCCTCTCCGCCTCTCTATCTCTCTTTTTCCTTTTTTTTTGTTTCTTTTATTTTTTTTACATAAGTTTGGTTTCTCATACACTTATATTTATACACTAAACATGTATTTAATATTAATACACTAAACATGTATTTAATATTCATACACTAAACATGTATTTAATATTTATACACTAAACATGTATTTAATGTTTATACACTAAATATGTATTTAATATTCATACACTAAACATGTATTTGATTTCAATATACTGAACATGTATTTAATAATCATATACTAAACGTATATGTAATATTCATTTTGTAAACATGTATTTATTATCCTCTAAATAAGGCACACTTGGAAATAATGAATTTCTTTATGCGTGCAGTTGCGGCAGAAGTCCACAGGAGGGCGCACGTTCCCTCTTAATAAGTCCGGTCCTTTCTGTCTCTCTATCAATCTTTTTCCTTTTTTTTTTATTCTTTTATTTTTTTTTACATAAGTTTTGTTTCTCATACACTTATATTTATACACTAAACATGTATTTAATATTAATACACTAAACATGTATTTAATATTTATACACTAAACATGTATTTAATATTAGTACAAAAACATGTATTTAATTCTAATAAACTAAACATATATTTAATATTAATACACTAAACATGTATTTATTATTAATACAAAAACATGTATTTAATTTTAATAAACTAAACATATATTTAATATTAATACACTAAACATGTATTAAATATTTATACACTAAACATGTATTTAATATTTATACACTAAACATTTATTTAATATTAGTACAAAAACATGTATTTAATTTTAATAAACTAATCATATATTTAATATTAATACACTAAACATGTATTTAATATTCATAAACTAAACATGTATTTAATATTCATACACTGAACATGTATTTAATAATCATATACCAAACATATATGTAATTATATACTAATCATGTATTTAATATTCATACAGTAAACATGTATTTAATATTTATACACTAAATATGTATTTATTATTTATCCACTAAACATGTCAATCAATCAATCAATCAATGTTTACTTATATAGCCCTAATTCACTAGTGTCTCAAAGGGCTGCACAAACCACCACGACATCCTCGGTAGGAAAACTCACACCCAGTGGGACGTCGGTGACAATGATGACTATGAGAACCTTAGAGAGGAGGAAAGCAATGGATGTCGAGCGGATCTAACATGATACTGAAAGTTCAATCCACAATGGATACAACACAGTCGCGAGAGTCCAGTCCAAAGAGGATCCAAGACACAGCAGCGAGAGTCCCGTTCACAGCGGAGCCAGCAGGAAACCATCCCAAGCGTAGGCGGACCAGCAGCGCAGAGATGTCCCCAGCCGATTCACAGGCGAGCAGTACATGGCCACCGGATCGGACCGGACCCCCTCCACACGGGAGAGTGGGACATAGAAGAAAAAGAAAAGAAACGGCAGATCAACTGGTCTAAAAAGGGAGTCTATTTAAAGGCTAGAGTATACAAATGAGTTTTAAGGTGAGACTTAAATGCTTCTACTGAGGTGGCATCGCGAACTGTTACCGGGAGGGCATTCCAGAGTACTGGAGCCCGAACGGAAAATGCTCTATAGCCCGCAGACTTTTTTTGGGCTTTGGGAATCACTAATAAGCCGGAGTCCTTTGAACGCAGATTTCTTGCCGGGACATATGGTACAATACAATCGGCAAGATAAGATGGAGCTAGACCGTGTAGTATTTTATACGTAAGTAGTAAAACCTTAAAGTCACATCTTAAGTGCACAGGAAGCCAGTGCAGGTGAGCCAGTACAGGCGTAATGTGATCAAACTTTCTTGTTCTTGTCAAAAGTCTAGCAGCCGCATTTTGTACCAACTGTAATCTTTTAATGCTAGACATGGGGAGACCCGAAAATAATACGTTACAGTAGTCGAGGCGAGACGTAACAAACGCATGGATAATGATCTCAGCGTCTTTAGTGGACAGAATGGAGCGAATTTTAGCGATATTACGGAGATGAAAGAAGGCCGTTTTAGTAACGCTTTTAATGTGTGCCTCAAAGGAGAGAGTTGGGTCGAAGATAACACCCAGATTCTTTACCGTGTCGCCTTGTTTAATTGTTTGGTTGTCAAATGTTAGAGTTGTATTATTAAATAGAGTTCGGTGTCTAGCAGGACCGATAATCAGCATTTCCGTTTTTTTGGCGTTGAGTTGCAAAAAGTTAGCGGACATCCATTGTTTAATTTCATTAAGACATGCCTCCAGCTGACCACAATCCGGCGTGTTGGTCAGCTTTAGGGGCATGTAGAGTTGGGTGTCATCAGCATAACAGTGAAAGCTAATACCGTATTTGCGTATGATGTCACCTAGCGGCAGCATGTAGATGCTGAAGAGTGCAGGGCCAAGGACCGAACCCTGGGGAACTCCACACGTTACCTTAACGTAGTCCGAGGTCACATTGTTATGGGAGACACACTGCATCCTATCAGTAAGATAAGAGTTAAACCAAGACAGGGCTAAGTCTGACATACCAATTCGTGTTTTGATACGTTCTAATAAAATGTTATGATCGACGGTATCGAAAGCAGCGCTAAGATCGAGGAGCAGCAACATAGATGACGCATCAGAATCCATCGTTAGCAATAGATCATTAGTCATTTTTGCGAGGGCTGTCTCCGTGGAGTGATTTGCCCTGAAACCGGATTGAAAGGTTTCACATAGATTGTTAGACGCTAAGTGTTCATTTAACTGCTCCGCAACAATTTTTTCGAGGATTTTTGAAATAAAGGGAAGGTGAGACACCGGTCGGTAATTTACCATGAGGTCAGGATCGAGGTTAGGTCTTTTAAGAAGAGGATGAATAACCGCTTTTTTGAATGCTAGGGGAACAGTGCCCGAGGAGAGTGATAAGTTTATAATATTTAGCACTGATGGACCTAATAATACAAAGAGCTCCTTGATCAGTTTCCCAGGAAGAGGGTCAAGTAAACATGTTGTCTGTTTTATTCCATTTACACGTTGTAACAATTCCTCTAATGTTATTTCCTCAAAACGAGAGAAAGTATTTTGGAGGGTAGTATCCGCCGTATATACAATCGTGTCAGTGTTAATAGAACCCCGTTGTAGCTGGGACGCATTGTCTTTAATCTCCTTTCTAATGACTTCAATTTTCTTACTAAAGAATTGCATAAAGTCATCAGCTGAGTGGGTTGAGCTACTGGAAGGAGTCCCTTGTTGGGTTAGCGATGCTACCGTACTAAACAAAAATTTAGGATCGTTTTTATTAGGATCGTTTTTATTACGGTGGATGAGATTTGAGTAATATTTAGCTTTAGCTATGGTAAGCATGCGTTTATAAGTTATTAAACCATCACTCCATGCTTGATGGTGCACCTCAAGTTTAGTCGTGCGCCATTTGCGTTCCAGCTTTCTACATAATAATTTCTGAGCTCTAGTTTCTTCTGTAAACCACGGGGTGCGCTTTTTTGGAGCCTTTTTTAACTTTAGCGGTGCTATGTTATCAATGGGGCTTCACGGTGGCAGAGGGGTTAGTGCGTCTGCCTCACAATACGAAGTTCCTGCAGTCCTGGGTTCAAATCCAGGCTTGGGATCTTTCTGTGTGGAGTTTGCATGTTCTCCCCGTGAATGCGTGGGTTCCCTCCGGGTACTCCGGCTTCCTCCCACCTCCAAAGACATGCACCTGGGGATAGGTTGATTGGCAACACTAAATGGTCCCTAGTGTGTGAATGTGAGTGTGAATGTTGTCTGTCTATCTGTGTTGGCCCTGCGATGAGGTGGCGACTTGTCCAGGGTGTACCCTGCCTTCCGCCCGGTTGTAGCTGAGATAGGCGCCAGCGCCCCCCGCGACCCCGAAAGGGAATAAGCGGTAGAAAATGGATGGATGGATGTTATCAATGGTTTCGCGCAGGGCGTCGTTAAAGTTGTTAGTGAGGTTATCTATTTAATATTCATAAACTAAACATGTATTTAATATTAATACAAACACATGTATTTAAGTTTAATAAACTAAACTTATATTTAATATTAATACACTAAACATGTATTTAATATTTATACACTAAACATGTATTTAATATTAATACAAAAACATGTATTTAATTTTAATAAACTAAACATATTTAATATTAATACACTAAACATGTGTTTAATATTAATACACTAAACATGTATTTAATATTTATACACCAAACATGTATTTAATATTTATACACTAAACATGTATTTGATATTCATACACTAAACATGTATTTAATATTAGTACACTAAACATGTATTTAATATTAATACACTAAAAATGTATTTAATATTCATAAACTAAACATATATTTAACATTTATACACTAAACATGTATTTAATATTCATACACTAAACATATAGTTATTATTTATACACTAAACGTGTATTAAATATTCATACACTAAACATGTATCTAATATTAATACAAAACATGTATTTACGTTTAACAAACTAAACATATATTTAATATTAATACACTAAACATGTATTTGATATTTATACAGTAAAAATGTATTGAATATTCATACACTAAACATGTATTTAATATTCATACACTAAACATGTATTTAATATTAATACACTAAACATGTATTTAATATTTACACACTAAACATGTATTTAATATTAATACACTAAATATGTATTTATTATATATCCACTATACATGTATTTGATATTCATAAACTAAACATGTATTTAATATTCATACACTAAACGTGTATTAAATATTCATACACTAAACATGTATTTAATATTAATACAAAACATGTATTTACGTTTAATAAACTAAACATATATTTAATATTAATACACTAAACATGTATTTAATATTTATACAGTAAACATGTATTGAATATTCATACACTAAACATGTATTTAATATTTATACACTAATCATGTATTTAATATTCATACACTAAATATGTATTTAATATTCATACACTTAACATGTATTTAATATTTATTCACGAAACATGTATTTAATATTTATACACTAAACATGTATTTAATATTCATACATTAAAAATGTATTTAATATTCATACATTAACATGTATTTAATATTCATACATTAAACATGTATTTAATATTTATACACTAAACATGTATTTAATATTTATTCACGAAACATGTATTTAATATTTATACACTAAACATGTATTTAATATTCATACATTAAAATGTATTTAATATTTATACACTAAACATGTATTTAATATTCGTACACGAAACATGTATTTAATATTCATACATTAAACATGTATTTAATATTTATACACTAAACATGTATTTAATATTCGTACACGAAACATGTATTTAATATTTATACACTAAACATGTATTTAATATTCATACATTAAACATATATTTAATATTTATACACTAAACATGTATTTAATATGCATACACTAAACATGTATTTAATATTTATACACTAAACATGTATTTAATATTCATACACTAAACATGTATTTAATATTTATACAAAAACATGTATTCAATTCTAATAAACTAAACATATATTTAATATTAATACACTAAACATGTATTTAATATTTATACACTAAACATGTATTTAATATTCATACAGTAAACATGTATTTAATATTTATACACTAAACATGTATTTAATATTCATTCAATAAACATGTATTTAATATTAATACACTAAACATGTATTTAATATTAATACAAAAACATGTATTTAATTCTAATAAACCAATCATATATTTAATATTAATACACTAAACATGTATTTAATATTTATACACTAAACATGTATTTAATATTCATACACTAAACATGTAGTTATTATTTATACACTAAACATGTATTTAATATTAATACACTAAACATGTATTTAATATTAATACAAAAACATGTATTTAATTTTAATAAACTAAATATATATTTAATATTAATACACTAAACATGTATTTAATATTTTTACACTAAACATGTATTTAATATTCATACACTAAAAGTGTATTTAATATTCATACACTAAACATGTGTTTAATATTAATACACTAAACATGTAGTTATTATTCATACACAAAACATGTATTTAATAATCATAAACTAAATATATATTTAATATTAATACACTAAACATGTATTTAATATTAATACATTAAACATGCATTTAATATTTTTACACTAAACATGTATTTAATATTCATACACTAAACATGTATTTAATATTCATACACTAAACATGTATTTAATATTAATACAATAAACTTGTATTTAATATTTTTACACTAAACATGTATTTAATATTCATACACTAAACATGTATTTAATATTAATACACTAATCATGTATTTAATATTTTTACACCAAACATGTATTTAATATTCATACACTAAACATGTATTTAATATTAATACACTAAACATGTATTTAATATTCATACACTAAACATTTAGTTATTATTTATACACTAAACATGTATTTAATATTAATACACTAAACATGTATTTAATATTAATACACTAAACATGTATTTAATATTAATACAGTAAACATGTATTTAATATTTATACACTAATCATGTATTTAATATTAATACACTAATCATGTATTTAATATTTATACACTAAACATGTATTTAATATTCATACATTAAACATGTATTTAATATTCATACACTAAACATGTATTTAATATTTATACACTAAACATGTATTTAATATTCATACACTAAACATGTATTTAATATTTATACACTAAACATGTATTTAATATTTATACACTAAATATGTATTTAATATTCATACACTAAACATGTATTTAATATAAATACACTGAACATGTATTTAATAATCATATACTAAACGTATATGTAATCATATACTAACCATATATTTAATATTCATACAGTAAACATGTGTTTATTATCCTCTAAATAAGGCACACTTGGAAATAATGAATTTCTTTATGCGTGCAGTTGCGGCAGAAGTCCACAGGAGGGCGCACGTTCCCTCTTAATAAGTCCGGTCCTCTCCGTCTCTCTATCTCTCTTTTTCCTTTTTTTTTTGTTTCTTTTATTTTTTTTTACATAAGTTTGGTTTCTCATACACTTATATTTATACACTAAACATGTATTTAATATTAATACAATAAACATGTATTTAATATTTATACACTAAACATGTATTTAATATTAGTACAAAAACATGTATTTAATTTTAATAAACTAAACATATATTTAATATTAATACACTAAACATGTATTTAATGTTAATACAAAAACATGTATTTAATTGTAATAAACTAAACATATATTTAATATTAATACACTAAACATGTATTAAATATTCATACACTAAACATTTATTTAATATTCATTCAATAAACATGTAGTTATTATTTTTACACTTAATATGTATTTAATATTCATACATTAAACATATATTTAATATTCATAAACTAAACATGTATTTAATATTCATACACTAAACATGTATTTAATATTTTTACACTAAACGTGTATTTAATATTTATACATTAAACATGTATTTAATATTCATACACTAAACATGTATTTAATGTTAATACAAAAACATGTATTTAATTGTAATAAACTAAACATATATTTAATATTAATACACTAAACATGTATTAAATATTCATACACTAAACATTTATTTAATATTCATTCAATAAACATGTAGTTATTATTCTTACACTTAATATCTATTTAATATTAATACAAAAACATGTATTTAATTTTGATAAACTAATCATATATTTAATATTAATACACTAAACATGTATTTAATATTTTTACACTAAACGTGTATTTAATATTTATACACTAAAAGTGTATTTAATATTAATACACTGAACATGTATTTAATATTAATACACTAAACATGTATTTAATATTTATACACTAAACATGTATTTAATATTCATACACTAAACATGTATTTAATATTAATACACTAAACATGTATTTAATATTTATACACTAAACATGTATTTAATATTCATAAACTAAACATGTATTTAATATTCATAAACTAAACATGTATTTAACATTTATACACTAAACATGTATTTAATATTCATACATTAAACATGTATTTAATATTCATACACTAAACATGTATTTAATATTCGTACACTAAACATGTATTTAATATTTATACAAAAACATGTATTTAATTTTAATAAACTAAACATATATTTAATATTATTACACTAAACATGTATTTAATATTTATACAAAAACATGTATTTAATTTTAATAAACTAATCATATATTTAATATTAATACACTAAACATGTATTTAATATTTTTACACTAAACGTGTATTTAATATTTATACACTAAAAGTGTATTTAATATTAATACACTAAACATGTATTTAATATTAATACACTAAACATGTATTTAATATTTATACACTAAACATGTATTAAATATTCATACACTAAACATGTATTTAATATTAATACACTAAACATGTATTTAATATTAATACACTAAACATGTATTTAATATTTATACACTAAACATGTATTTAATATTCATACACTAAACATGTATTTAATATTAATACACTAAACATGTATTTAATATTTATACACTAAACATGTATTTAATATTCATAAACTAAACATATATTTAACATTTATACACTAAACATGTATTTAATATTCATACACTAAACATCAATTTAATTTTTAATAAACTAAACAGATATTTAATATTAATACACTAAACATGTATTTAATATTAATACACTAAACATGTATTTAATATTTTTACACTAAACGTGTATTTAATATTTATACACTAAAAGTGTATTTAATATTAATACACTAAACATGTATTTAATATTAATACACTAAACATGTATTTAATATTTATACACTAAACATGTATTTAATATTCATACACTAAACATGTATTTAATATTAATACACTAAACATGTATTTAATATTTATACACTAAACATGTATTTAATATTCATAAACTAAACATATATTTAACATTTATACACTAAACATGTATTTAATATTCATACACTAAACATGTAGTTATTATTTATACACTAAACATGTATTTAATATTAATACACTAAACATGTATTTAATATTTATACACTAAACATGTATTTAATATTAATACACTAAATATGTATTTATTATATATCCACTAGACATGTATTTGATATTCATAAACTAAACATGTATTTAATATTCATGCACTAAACGTGTATTAAATATTCATACACTAAACATGTATTTAATATTAAAACAAAACATGTATTTACGTTTAATAAACTAAACATATATTTAATATTAATACACTAAATATGTATTTAATATTTATACAGTAAACATGTATTGAATATTCATACACTAAAAATGTATTTAATATTTATACACTAAACATGTATTTAATATTAATACAAAAACATGTATTTAATTTTAATAAACTAAACATATATTTAATATTATTACACTCAACATGTATTTAATATTTATACACTGAACATGTATTTAATAGTTATACACTAATCATGTATTTAATATTAATACACTAATAAAGTATTTGATATTCATACACTAAATATGTATTTAATATTCATACACTTAACATGTATTTAATATTTATTCACGAAACATGTATTTAATATTTATACACTAAACATGTATTTAATATTCATACATTAAAAATGTATTTAATATTCATACACTAAACATGTATTTAATATTCATACATTAAACATGTATTTAATATTCATACACTAAACATGTATTTAATATTCGTACACAAAACATGTATTTAATATTTATACACTAAACATGTATTTAATATTCATACATTAAACATGTATTTAATATTCATACACTGAACATGTATTTAATAATCATATACTAAACGTATATGTAATCATATACT
Organism: Nerophis ophidion; assembly: GCF_033978795.1. NCBI lineage: Eukaryota > Metazoa > Chordata > Actinopteri > Syngnathiformes > Syngnathidae > Nerophis > Nerophis ophidion. The sequence goes on along the minus strand of NW_026906972.1, from coordinate 593,515 downwards.
AATCATATATTTAATATTCATACAGTAAACATGTATTTATTATCCTCTAAATAAGGCACACTTGGAAATAATGAATTTCTTTATGCGTGCAGTTGCGGCAGAACTCCACAGGAGGGCGCACGTTCCCTTTTAATAAGTCCGGTCCTCTCCGTCTCTCTATCTCTCTTTTTCCTTTTTTTTTGTTTCTTTTATTTTTTTTACATAAGTTTGGTTTCTCATACACTTATATTTATACACTAAACATGTATTTAATATTAATACAATAAACATGTATTTAATATTTATACACTAAACATGTATTTAATATTAGTACAAAAACATGTATTTAATTTTAATAAACTAAACATATATTTAATATTAATACACTAAACATGTATTTAATATTATTACAAAAACATGTATTTAATTTTAATAAACCAAATATATATTTAATATTAATACACTAAACATGTATTTAATATTCATACACTAAAAGTGTATTTAATATTCATACACTAAACATGTGTTTAATATTAATACACTAAACATGTAGTTATTATTCATACACTAAATATGTATTTAATATTAATACACTAAATATGTATTTATTATATATCCACTAAACATGTATTTAATATTCATAAACTAAATATATATTTAATATTAATACACTAAACATGTATTTAATATTAATACATTAAACATGTATTTAATATTCATAAACTAAACATGTATTTAACATTTACACACTAAACATGTATTTAATATTCATACACTAAACATGTAGTTATTATTTATACACTAAACATGTATTTAATATTAATACACTAAACATGTATTTAATATTAATACACTAAACATGTATTTAATATTTATACAGTAAACATCTATTGAATATTCATACACTAAACATGTATTTAATATTCATTCACTAAACATGTATTTAATATTCATACACTAAACATGTATTTAATATTAATACACTAAACATGTATTTAATATTTATACACTAAACATGTATTTAATATTAATACAAAAACATGTATTTAATTTTAATAAACTAAACATATTTTTAATATTATTACACTAAACATGTATTTAATATTTATACACTGAACATGTATTTAATATTCATACACTAAACATTTAGTTATTATTTATACACTAAACATGTATTTAATATTAATACACTAAACATGTATTTAATATTAATACACTAAACATGAATTTAATATTCATACATTAAACATGTATTTAATATTCATACACTAAACATGTATTTAATATTTATACACTAAACATGTATTTAATATTCATACACTAAACTTGTATTTAATATTTATACACTAAACATGTATTTAATATTCATACATTAAACATGTATTTAATATTCATACACTAAACATGTATTTAATATTTATACACTAAACATGTATTTAATATTCATACACTAAACTTGTATTTAATATTTATACACTAAACATGTATTTAATATTTATACAAAAACATGTATTTAATTTTAATAAACTAAACATGTATTTAATATTAATACACTAAATATGTATTTAATATTTATACACTGAACATGTATTTAATAGTTGTACACTAATCATGTATTTAATATTAATACACTAATAAAGTATTTGATATTCATACACTAAATATGTATTTAATATTCATACACTTAACGTGTATTTAATAGTTATTCACGAAACATGTATTTAATATTCATACACTAAACATGTATTTAATATTCATACACTAAACATGTAGTCATTATTTATACACTAAACATGTATTTAATATTAATACACTAAACATGTATTTAATATTAATACACTAAACATGTATTTAATATTTATACAGTAAACATCTATTGAATATTCATACACTAAACATGTATTTAATATTCATTCACTAAACATGTATTTAATATTCATACACTAAACATGTATTTAATATTAATACACTAAACATGTATTTAATATTTATACATTAAACATGTATTTAATATTAATACAAAAACATGTATTTAATTTTAATAAACTAAACATATTTTTAATATTATTACACTAAACATGTATTTAATATTTATACACTGAACATGTATTTAATATTCATACACTAAACATTTAGTTATTATTCATACACTAAACATGTATTTAATATTAATACACTAAACATGTATTTAATATTAATACACTAAACATGAATTTAATATTCATACATTAAACATGTATTTAATATTAATACACTAAACATGTATTTAATATTCGTACACGAAACATGTATTTAATATTTATACACTAAACATGTATTTAATATTCATACATTAAACATGTATTTAATATTCATACACTAAACATGTATTTAATATTTATACAAAAACATGTATTTAATTTTGATAAACTAAACATATATTTAATATTAATACACTTAACATGTATTTAATATTCATACACTAAACATGTAGTTATTATTTATACACTAAACGTGTATTTAATAGTAATACAGTAAACATGTATTTAATATTAATACACTAAACATGAATTTAATAATCATACATTAAACATGTATTTAATATTTATACACTAAACATGTATTTAATATTCGTACACGAAACATGTATTTAATATTTATACACTAAACATGTATTTAATATTCATACATTAAACATGTATTTAATATTCATACACTAAACATTTATTTAATATTCATTCAATAAACATGTAGTTATTATTTTTACACTTAATATGTATTTAATATGCATACATTAAAAATGTATTTAATATTCATACACTAAACATGTATTTAATATTCATACATTAAACATGTATTTAATATTTATACACTAAACATGTATTTAATATTCGTACACGAAACATGTATTTAATATTTATACACTAAACATGTATTTAATATTCATACATTAAACATATATTTAATATTCATAAACTAAACATGTGTTTAATATTTATACACTAAACATGTATTTAATATTCATACACTAAACATGTATTTAATATTTATACACTAAACATGTATTTAATGTTTATACACTAAATATGTATTTAATATTCATACACTAAACATGTATTTAATTTCAATATACTGAACATGTATTTAATAATCATATACTAAACGTATATGTAATATTCATTTAGTAAACATGTATTTATTATCCTCTAAATAAGGCACACTTGGAAATAATGAATTTCTTTATGCGTGCAGTTGCGGCAGAAGTCCACAGGAGGGCGCACGTTCCCTCTTAATAAGTCCGGTCCTTTCTGTCTCTCTATCAATCTTTTTCCTTTTTTTTTTGTTTCTTTTATTTTTTTTTACATAAGTTTTGTTTCTCATACACTTATATTTATACACTAAACATGTATTTAATATTAATACACTAAACATGTATTTAATATTTATACACTAAACATGGATTTAATATTAGTACAAAAACATGTATTTAATTTTAATGAACTAAACATATATTTAATATTAATACACTAAACATGTATTTATTATTAATACAAAAACATGTATTTAATTTTAATAAACTAAACATATATTTAATATTAATACACTAAACATGTATTAAATATTTATACACTAAACATGTATTTAATATTAGTACAAAAACATGTATTTAATTTTAATAAACTAAACACATATTTAATATTAATACACTAAACATGTATTTAATATTAATACAAAAACATGTATTTAATTTTAATAAACTAAACATATATTTAATATTAATACACTAAACATGTATTAAATATTCATACACTAAATATTTATTTAATATTCATTCAATAAACATGTAGTTATTATTTTTACACTTAATATGTATTTAATATTAATACAAAAACATGTATTTAATTTTAATAAACTAATCATATATTTAATATTAATACACTAAACATGTATTTAATATTCATAAACTAAACATGTATTTAATATTCATACACTAAACATGTATTTAATATTCATACAGTAAACATGTATTTAATATCTATACACTAAATATGTATTTATTATTTATCCACTAAACATGTATTTAATATTCATAAACTAAACATGTATTTAATATTAATACAAACACATGTATTTAAGTTTAATAAACTAAACATATATTTAATATTAATACACTAAACATGTATTTAATATTTATACACTAAACATGTATTTAATATTAATACAAAAACATGTATTTAATTTTAATAAACTAAACATATTTAATATTAATACACTAAACATGTGTTTAATATTAATACACTAAACATGTATTTAATATTTATACACCAAACATGTATTTAATATTTATACACTAAACATGTATTTGATATTCATACACTAAACATGTATTTAATATTAATACACTAAACATGTATTTAATATTAATACACTAAAAATGTATTTAATATTCATAAACTAAACATATATTTAACATTTATACACTAAACATGTATTTAATATTCATACACTAAACATATAGTTATTATTTATACACTAAACGTGTATTAAATATTCATAAACTAAACATGTATCTAATATTAATACAAAAATTGTATTTACGTTTAACAAACTAAACATATATTTAATATTAATACACTAAACATGTATTTAATATTTATACAGTAAAAATGTATTGAATATTCATACACTAAACATGTATTTAATATTCATACACTAAACATGTATTTAATATTAATACACTAAACATGTATTTAATATTTACACACTAAACATGTATTTAATATTAATACACTAAATATGTATTTATTATATATCCACTAAACATGTATTTAATATTCATAAACTAAACATGTATTTAATATTCATACACTAAACGTGTATTTAATATTCATAAACCAAATATATATTTAATATTAATACACTAAACATGTATTTAATATTAATACACTAAACATGTATTTAATATTTTTACACTAAACATGTATTTAATATCCAAACATTAAACATGTATTTAATATTCATACAGTAAACATGTATTTAATATTAATACAAAAACATGTATTTAATTGTAATAAACTAAATATATATTTATTATTAATACACTAAACATGTATTTAATATTCATACATTAAAAATGTATTTAATATTCATACACTAAACATGTATTTAATATTCACACATTAAACATGTATTTAATATTCATACACTAAACATGTATTTAAAATTAGTACAAAAACATGTATTTAATTTTAATACACTAAACATATATTTAATATTAATACACTAAACATGTATTTAATATTATTACAAAAACATGTATTTAATTTTAATAAACTAAATATATATTTAATATTAATACACTAAACATGTATTTAATATTATTACAAAAACATGTATTTAATTTTAATAAACTAAGTATATATTTAATATTAATACACTAAACATGTATTTAATATTCATACACTAAAAGTGTATTTAATATTCATACACTAAACATGTGTTTAATATTAATACACTAAACATGTAGTTATTATTCATACACTAAATATGTATTTAATATTAATACACTAAATATGTATTTATTATATATCCACTAAACATTTATTTAATATTCATAAACTAAATATATATTTAATATTAATAAACTAAACATGTATTTAATATTAATACATTAAACATGTATTTAATATTCATAAACTAAACATGTATTTAACATTTATACACTAAACATGTATTTAATATTCATACACTAAACATGTAGTTATTATTTATACACTAAACATGTATTTAATATTAATACACTAAACATGTATTTAATATTAATACACTAAACATGTATTTAATATTTATACACTAAACATGTATTTAATATTCATTCACTAAACATGTATTTAATATTCATACACTAAACATGTATTTAATATTAATACACTAAACATGTATTTAATATTTATACACTAAACATGTATTTAATATTAATACAAAAACATGTATTTAATTTTAATAAACTAAACATATTTTTAATATTATTACACTAAACATGTATTTAATATTTATACACTGAACATGTATTTAATATTCATACACTAAACATTTAGTTATTATTTATACACTAAACATGTATTTAATATTAATACACTAAACATGTATTTAATATTAATACACTAAACATGAATTTAATATTCATACATTAAACATGTATTTAATATTTATACACTAAACATGTATTTAATATTCGTACACGAAACATGTATTTAATATTTATACACTAAACATGTATTTAATATTCATACATTAAACATGTATTTAATATTCATACACTAAACATGTATTTAATATTTATACAAAAACATGTATTTAATTTTAATAAACTAAACATATATTTAATATTAATACACTTAACATGTATTTAATATTCATACACTAAACATGTAGTTATTATTTATACACTAAACGTGTATTTAATAATAATACAGTAAACATGTATTTAATATTAATACACTAAACATGAATTTAATAATCATACATTAAACATGTATTTAATATTTATACACTAAACATGTATTTAATATTCGTACACGAAACATGTATTTAATATTTATACACTAAACATGTATTTAATATTCATACATTAAACATGTATTTAATATTCATACACTAAACATGTATTTAATATTTATACACTAAACATGTATTTAATATTCATACACTAAACTTGTATTTAATATTTATACACTAAACATGTATTTAATATTTATACAAAAACATGTATTTAATTTTAATAAACTAAACATATATTTAATATTAATACACTTAACATGTATTTAATATTCATACACTAAACATGTAGTTATTATTTATACACTAAACGTGTATTTAATAATAATACAGTAAACATGTATTTAATATTAATACACTAAACATGTATTTAATATTAATACAAAAACGTGTATTTAATTTTAATAAACTAAATATATATTTAATATTAATACACTAAACATGTATTTAATATTTATAAACTAAACATGTATTTAATATTAATACACTAAACATGTATTTAATATTAATACAGTAAAAGTGTATTTAATATTCATACACTAAACATATGTTTAATATAATACACTAAACATGTAGTTATTATTCATACACTAAACATGTATTTAATATTTATACACTAAACATGTATTTAATATTAATACACTAAATATTTATTTATTATATATCCACTAAACATTTATTTAATATTCATAAACTAAATATATATTTAATATTGATACACTAAACATGTATTTAATATTAATACACTAAACATGTATTTAATATTAATACATTAAACATGTATTTAATATTTTTACACTAAACATGTATTTAATATTCATACACCAAACATGTATTTAATATTCATACACTAAACATGTATTTAATATTAATACAAAAACATGTATTTAATTGTAATAAACTAAATATATATTTAATATTAATACATTAAACATGTATTTAATATTCATAAACTAAACATGTATTTAACATTTATACACTAAACATGTATTTAATATTCATACACTAAACATGTAGTTATTATTTATACACTAAACATGTATTTAATATTAATACACTAAACATGTATTTAATATTAATACACTAAACATGTATTTAATTTTAATGAACTAAACATATATTTAATATTAATACACTAAACATGTATTTATTATTAATACAAAAACATGTATTTAATTTTAATAAACTAAACATATATTTAATATTAATACACTAAACATGTATTAAATATTTATACACTAAACATGTATTTAATATTAGTACAAAAACATGTATTTAATTTTAATAAACTAAACACATATTTAATATTAATACACTAAACATGTATTTAATATTAATACAAAAACATGTATTTAATTTTAATAAACTAAACATATATTTAATATTAATACACTAAACATGTATTAAATATTCATACACTAAATATTTATTTAATATTCATTCAATAAACATGTAGTTATTATTTTTACACTTAATATGTATTTAATATTAATACAAAAACATGTATTTAATTTTAATAAACTAATCATATATTTAATATTAATACACTAAACATGTATTTAATATTCATAAACTAAACATGTATTTAATATTCATACACTAAACATGTATTTAATATTAATACACTGAACATGTATTTAATAATCATATACCAAACATATATGTAATTATATACTAATCATGTATTTAATATTCATACAGTAAACATGTATTTAATATCTATACACTAAATATGTATTTATTATTTATCCACTAAACATGTATTTAATATTCATAAACTAAACATGTATTTAATATTAATACAAACACATGTATTTAAGTTTAATAAACTAAACATATATTTAATATTAATACACTAAACATGTATTTAATATTTATACACTAAACATGTATTTAATATTAATACAAAAACATGTATTTAATTTTAATAAACTAAACATATTTAATATTAATACACTAAACATGTGTTTAATATTAATACACTAAACATGTATTTAATATTTATACACCAAACATGTATTTAATATTTATACACTAAACATGTATTTGATATTCATACACTAAACATGTATTTAATATTAATACACTAAACATGTATTTAATATTAATACACTAAAAATGTATTTAATATTCATAAACTAAACATATATTTAACATTTATACACTAAACATGTATTTAATATTCATACACTAAACATATAGTTATTATTTATACACTAAACGTGTATTAAATATTCATAAACTAAACATGTATCTAATATTAATACAAAAATTGTATTTACGTTTAACAAACTAAACATATATTTAATATTAATACACTAAACATGTATTTAATATTTATACAGTAAAAATGTATTGAATATTCATACACTAAACATGTATTTAATATTCATACACTAAACATGTATTTAATATTAATACACTAAACATGTATTTAATATTTACACACTAAACATGTATTTAATATTAATACACTAAATATGTATTTATTATATATCCACTAAACATGTATTTAATATTCATAAACTAAACATGTATTTAATATTCATACACTAAACGTGTATTTAATATTCATAAACCAAATATATATTTAATATTAATACACTAAACATGTATTTAATATTAATACACTAAACATGTATTTAATATTTTTACACTAAACATGTATTTAATATCCAAACATTAAACATGTATTTAATATTCATACAGTAAACATGTATTTAATATTAATACAAAAACATGTATTTAATTGTAATAAACTAAATATATATTTATTATTAATACACTAAACATGTATTTAATATTCATACATTAAAAATGTATTTAATATTCATACACTAAACATGTATTTAATATTCACACATTAAACATGTATTTAATATTCATACACTAAACATGTATTTAAAATTAGTACAAAAACATGTATTTAATTTTAATACACTAAACATATATTTAATATTAATACACTAAACATGTATTTAATATTATTACAAAAACATGTATTTAATTTTAATAAACTAAATATATATTTAATATTAATACACTAAACATGTATTTAATATTATTACAAAAACATGTATTTAATTTTAATAAACTAAGTATATATTTAATATTAATACACTAAACATGTATTTAATATTCATACACTAAAAGTGTATTTAATATTCATACACTAAACATGTGTTTAATATTAATACACTAAACATGTAGTTATTATTCATACACTAAATATGTATTTAATATTAATACACTAAATATGTATTTATTATATATCCACTAAACATTTATTTAATATTCATAAACTAAATATATATTTAATATTAATAAACTAAACATGTATTTAATATTAATACATTAAACATGTATTTAATATTCATAAACTAAACATGTATTTAACATTTATACACTAAACATGTATTTAATATTCATACACTAAACATGTAGTTATTATTTATACACTAAACATGTATTTAATATTAATACACTAAACATGTATTTAATATTAATACACTAAACATGTATTTAATATTTATACACTAAACATGTATTTAATATTCATTCACTAAACATGTATTTAATATTCATACACTAAACATGTATTTAATATTAATACACTAAACATGTATTTAATATTTATACACTAAACATGTATTTAATATTAATACAAAAACATGTATTTAATTTTAATAAACTAAACATATTTTTAATATTATTACACTAAACATGTATTTAATATTTATACACTGAACATGTATTTAATATTCATACACTAAACATTTAGTTATTATTTATACACTAAACATGTATTTAATATTAATACACTAAACATGTATTTAATATTAATACACTAAACATGAATTTAATATTCATACATTAAACATGTATTTAATATTTATACACTAAACATGTATTTAATATTCGTACACGAAACATGTATTTAATATTTATACACTAAACATGTATTTAATATTCATACATTAAACATGTATTTAATATTCATACACTAAACATGTATTTAATATTTATACAAAAACATGTATTTAATTTTAATAAACTAAACATATATTTAATATTAATACACTTAACATGTATTTAATATTCATACACTAAACATGTAGTTATTATTTATACACTAAACGTGTATTTAATAATAATACAGTAAACATGTATTTAATATTAATACACTAAACATGAATTTAATAATCATACATTAAACATGTATTTAATATTTATACACTAAACATGTATTTAATATTCGTACACGAAACATGTATTTAATATTTATACACTAAACATGTATTTAATATTCATACATTAAACATGTATTTAATATTCATACACTAAACATGTATTTAATATTTATACACTAAACATGTATTTAATATTCATACACTAAACTTGTATTTAATATTTATACACTAAACATGTATTTAATATTTATACAAAAACATGTATTTAATTTTAATAAACTAAACATATATTTAATATTAATACACTTAACATGTATTTAATATTCATACACTAAACATGTAGTTATTATTTATACACTAAACGTGTATTTAATAATAATACAGTAAACATGTATTTAATATTAATACACTAAACATGTATTTAATATTAATACAAAAACGTGTATTTAATTTTAATAAACTAAATATATATTTAATATTAATACACTAAACATGTATTTAATATTTATAAACTAAACATGTATTTAATATTAATACACTAAACATGTATTTAATATTAATACAGTAAAAGTGTATTTAATATTCATACACTAAACATATGTTTAATATAATACACTAAACATGTAGTTATTATTCATACACTAAACATGTATTTAATATTTATACACTAAACATGTATTTAATATTAATACACTAAATATTTATTTATTATATATCCACTAAACATTTATTTAATATTCATAAACTAAATATATATTTAATATTGATACACTAAACATGTATTTAATATTAATACACTAAACATGTATTTAATATTAATACATTAAACATGTATTTAATATTTTTACACTAAACATGTATTTAATATTCATACACCAAACATGTATTTAATATTCATACACTAAACATGTATTTAATATTAATACAAAAACATGTATTTAATTGTAATAAACTAAATATATATTTAATATTAATACATTAAACATGTATTTAATATTCATAAACTAAACATGTATTTAACATTTATACACTAAACATGTATTTAATATTCATACACTAAACATGTAGTTATTATTTATACACTAAACATGTATTTAATATTAATACACTAAACATGTATTTAATATTAATACACTAAACATGTATTTAATATTTATACAGTAAACATCTATTGAATATTTATCCACTAAACATGTATTTAATATTCATAAACTAAACATGTATTTAATATTAATACAAACACATGTATTTAAGTTTAATAAACTAAACATATATTTAATATTAATACACTAAACATGTATTTAATATTCATACACTAAACATGTATTTAATATTAATACAAAAACATGTATTTAATTTTAATAAACTAAACATATATTTAATATTAATACACTAAACGTGTATTTAATATTCATACACCAAACATGTATTTAACATTTATACACTAAACATGTTTTTAATATTTATACACTAAACATGTATTTAATATTAATACAAAAACATGTATTTAATTTTAATAAACTAAACATATTTAATATTAATACACTAAACATGTGTTTAATATTAATACACTAAACATGTATTTAATATTTATACACCAAACATGTATTTAATATTTATACACTAAACATGTATTTGATATTCATACACTAAACATGTATTTAATATTAATACACTAAACATGTATTTAATATTAATACACTAAAAATGTATTTAATATTCATAAACTAAACATATATTTAACATTTATACACTAAACATGTATTTAATATTCATACACTAAACATATAGTTATTATTTATACACTAAACGTGTATTAAATATTCATACACTAAACATGTATCTAATATAAATACAAAACATGTATTTACGTTTAACAAACTAAACATATATTTAATATTAATACACTAAACATGTATTTAATATTTATACAGTAAAAATGAATTGAATATTCATACACTAAACATGTATTTAATATTCATACACTAAAGATATATTTAATATTTATACACTAAACATGTATTTAATATTTATACACTAAATATGTATTTAATATTCATACACTAAACATGTATTTAATTTTAATACACTGAACATGTATTTAATAATCATATACTAAACGTATATGTAATATTCATTTAGTAAACATGTATTTATCATCCTCTAAATAAGGCACACTTGGAAATAATGAATTTCTTTATGCGTGCAGTTGCGGCAGAAGTCCACAGGAGGGCGCACGTTCCCTCTTAATAAGTCCGGTCCTCTCTGTCTCTCTATCAATCTTTTTCCTTTTTTTTTGTTTCTTTTATTTTTTTTTACATAAGTTTTGTTTCTCATACACTTATATTTATACACTAAACATGTATTTAATATTAATACACTAAACATGTATTTAATATGTATACACTAAACATGTATTTAATATTAGTACAAAAACATGTATTTAATTTTAATAAACTAAACATCTATTTAATATTAATACACTAAATATGTATTTATTATTAATACAAAAACATGTATTTAATTTTAATAAACTAAACATATATTTAATATTAATACACTAAACATGTATTAAATATTTATACACTAAACATGTATTTAATATTTATACACTAAACATTTATTTAATATTAGTACAAAAACATATATTTAATTTTAATAAACTAAACACATATTTAATATTAACACACTAAACATGTATTTAATATTAATACAAAAACATGTATTTAATTTTAATAAACTAAACATGTATTTAATATTAATACACTAAACATGTATTAAATATTCATACACTAAACATTTATTTAATATTCATTCAATAAACATGTAGTTATTATTTTTACACTTAATATGTATTTAATATTAATACAAAAACATGTCTTTAATTTTAATAAACTAATCATATATTTAATATTAATACACTAAACATGTATTTAATATTAATACAGTAAACATGTATTAAATATTTATACACTAAACATGTATTTAATATTAATTCAATAAACATGTTGTTATTATTGTTACACTTAATATGTATTTAATATTAATACAAAAACATGTATTTAATTTTAATAAACTAATCATATATTTAATATTAATACACTAAACATGTATTTAATATTTTTACACTAAACGTGTATTTGATATTTATACACTAAAAGTGTATTTAATATTAATACACTAAACATGTATTTAATATTAATACACTAAACATGTATTTAATATTTATACACCAAACATGTATTTAATATTCATACACTAAACATGTATTTAATATTAATACAAAAACATGTATTTAATTTTAATAAACTAAACATATATTTAATATTAATACACTAAACATGTATTAAATATTCATACACTAAACATTTATTTAATATTCATTCAATAAACATGTAGTTATTATTTTTACACTTAATATGTATTTAATATTCATACATTAAACATATATTTAATATTCATAAACTAAACATGTATTTAATATTCATACACTAAACATGTATTTAATATTCATACACTAAACATGTATTTAATATTTATACACTAAACATGTATTTAATGTTTATACACTAAATATGTATTTAATATTCATACACTAAACATGTATTTAATTTCAATATACTGAACATGTATTTAATAATCATATACTAAACGTATATGTAATATTCATTTAGTAAACATGTATTTATTATCCTCTAAATAAGGCACACTTGGAAATAATGAATTTCTTTATGCGTGCAGTTGCGGCAGAAGTCCACAGGAGGGCGCACGTTCCCTCTTAATAAGTCCGGTCCTCTCTGTCTCTCTATCAATCTTTTTCCTTTTTTTTTGTTTCTTTTATTTTTTTTTACATAAGTTTTGTTTCTCATACACTTATATTTATACACTAAACATGTATTTAATATTAATACACTAAACATGTATTTAATATTTATACACTAAACATGTATTTAATATTAGTACAAAAACATGTATTTAATTTTAATAAACTAAACATATATTTAATATTAATACACTAAACATGTATTTATTATTAATACAAAAACATGTATTTAATTTTAATAAACTAAACATATATTTAATATTAATACACTAAACATGTATTAAATATTTATACACTAAACATGTATTTAATATTTATACACTAAACATTTATTTAATATTAGTACAAAAACATGTATTTAATTTTAATAAACTAAACACATATTTAATATTAATACACTAAACATGTATTTAATATTAATACAAAAACATGTATTTAATTTTAATAAACTAAACATATATTTAATATTAATACACTAAACATGTATTAAATATTCATACACTAAACATTTATTTAATATTCATTCAATAAACATGTAGTTATTATTTTTACACTTAATATGTATTTAATATTAATACAAAAACATGTATTTAATTTCAATAAACTAATCATATATTTAATATTAATACACTAAACATGTATTTAATATTCATAAACTAAACATGTGTTTAATATTCATACACTAAACATGTATTTAATATTAATACACTGAACATGTATTTAATAATCATATACCAAACATATATGTAATTATATACTAATCATGTATTTAATATTCATACAGTAAACATGTATTTAATATTTATACACTAAATATGTATTTATTATTTATCCACTAAACATGTATTTAATATTCATAAACTAAACATGTATTTAATATTAATACAAACACATGTATTTAAGTTTAATAAACTAAACATATATTTAATATTAATACACTAAACATGTATTTAATATTTATACACTAAACATGTATTTAATATTAATACAAAAACATGTATTTAATTTTAATAAACTAAACATATATTTAATATTAATACACTAAACGTGTATTTAATATTCATACACCAAACATGTATTTAACATTTATACACTAAACATGTTTTTAATATTTATACACTAAACATGTATTTAGTATTAATACAAAAACATGTATTTAATTTTAATAAACTAAACATATTTAATATTAATACACTAAACATGTGTTTAATATTAATACACTAAACATGTATTTAATATTTATACACCAAACATGTATTTAATATTTATACACTAAACATGTATTTGATATTCATACACTAAACATGTATTTAATATTAATACACTAAACATGTATTTAATATTAATACACTAAAAATGTATTTAATATTCATAAACTAAACGTATATTTAACATTTATACACTAAACATGTATTTAATATTCATACACTAAACATATAGTTATTATTTATACACTAAACGTGTATTAAATATTCATACACTAAACATGTATCTAATATTAATACAAAACATGTATTTACGTTTAACAAACTAAACATATATTTAATATTAATACACTAAACATGTATTTAATATTTATACAGTAAAAATGTATTGAATATTCATACACTAAACATGTATTTAATATTCATACACTAACCATGTATTTAATATTAATACACTAAACATGTATTTAATATTCATTCACTAAACATGTATTTAATATTCATACACTAAACATGTATTTAATATTAATACACTAAACATGTATTTAATATTTATATACTAAACATGTATTTAATATTAATACAAAAATATGTATTTAATTTTAATAAACTAAACATATTTTTAATATTATTACACTAAACATGTATTTAATATTTATACACTGAACATGTATTTAATATTCATACACTAAACATTTAGTTATTATTTATACACTAAACATGTATTTAATATTAATACACTAAACATGTATTTAATATTAATACACTAAACATGAATTTAATATTCATACATTAAACATGTATTTAATATTTATACACTAAACATTTATTTAATATTAGTACAAAAACATGTATTTAATTTTAATAAACTAAACACATATTTAATATTAATACACTAAACATGTATTTAATATTAATACAAAAACATGTATTTAATTTTAATAAACTAAACATATATTTAATATTAATACACTAAACATGTATTAAATATTTATACACTAAACATGTATTTAATATTTATACACTAAACATTTATTTAATATTAGTACAAAAACATGTATTTAATTTTAATAAACTAAACACATATTTAATATTAATACACTAAACATGTATTTAATATTAATACAAAAACATGTATTTAATTTTAATAAACTAAACATATATTTAATATTAATACACTAAACATGTATTAAATATTCATACACTAAACATTTATTTAATATTCATTCAATAAACATGTAGTTATTATTTTTACACTTAATATGTATTTAATATTAATACAAAAACATGTATTTAATTTTAATAAACTAATCATATATTTAATATTAATACACTAAACATGTATTTAATATTCATAAACTAAACATGTGTTTAATATTCATACACTAAACATGTATTTAATATTAATACACTGAACATGTATTTAATAATCATATACCAAACATATATGTAATTATATACTAATCATGTATTTAATATTCATACAGTAAACATGTATTTAATATTTATACACTAAATATGTATTTATTATTTATCCACTAAACATGTATTTAATATTCATAAACTAAACATGTATTTAATATTAATACAAACACATGTATTTAAGTTGAATAAACTAAACATATATTTAATATTAATACACTAAACATGTATTTAATATTTATACACTAAACATGTATTTAATATTAATACAAAAACATGTATTTAATTTTAATAAACTAAACATATATTTAATATTAATACACTAAACGTGTATTTAATATTCATACACCAAACATGTATTTAACATTTATACACTAAACATGTTTTTAATATTTATACACTAAACATGTATTTAGTATTAATACAAAAACATGTATTTAATTTTAATAAACTAAACATATTTAATATTAATACACTAAACATGTGTTTAATATTAATACACTAAACATGTATTTAATATTTATACACCAAACATGTATTTAATATTTATACACTAAATATGTATTTAATATTCATACACTAAACATGTATTTAATTTTAATACACTGAACATGTATTTAATAATCATATACTAAACGTATATGTAATATTCATTTAGTAAACATGTATTTATTATCCTCTAAATAAGGCACACTTGGAAATAATGAATTTCTTTATGCGTGCAGTTGCGGCAGAAGTCCACAGGAGGGCGCACGTTCCCTCTTAATAAGTCCGGTCCTCTCTGTCTCTCTATCAATCTTTTTCCTTTTTTTTTGTTTCTTTTATTTTTTTTTACACAAGTTTTGTTTCTCATACACTTATATTTATACACTAAACATGTATTTAATATTAATACACTAAACATGTATTTAATATTTATACACTAAACATGTATTTAATATTAGTACAAAAACATGTATTTAATTTTAATAAACTAAACATATATTTAATATTAATACACTAAACATGTATTTATTATTAATACAAAAACATGTATTTAATTTTAATAAACTAAACATATATTTAATATTAATACACTAAACATGTATTAAATATTTATACACTAAACATGTATTTAATATTTATACACTAAACATTTATTTAATATTAGTACAAAAACATGTATTTAATTTTAATAAACTAAACACATATTTAATATTAATACACTAAACATGTATTTAATATTAATACAAAAACATGTATTTAATTTTAATAAACTAAACATATATTTAATATTAATACACTAAACATGTATTAAATATTCATACACTAAACATTTATTTAATATTCATTCAATAAACATGTAGTTATTATTTTTACACTTAATATGTATTTAATATTAATACAAAAACATGTATTTAATTTTAATAAACTAATCATATATTTAATATTAATACACTAAACATGTATTTAATATTCATAAACTAAACATGTGTTTAATATTCATACACTAAACTTGTATTTAATATTAATACACTGAACATGTATTTAATAATCATATACCAAACATATATGTAATTATATACTAATCATGTATTTAATATTCATACAGTAAACATGTATTTAATATTTATACACTAAATATGTATTTATTATTTATCCACTAAACATGTATTTAATATTCATAAACTAAACATGTATTTAATATTAATACAAACACATGTATTTAAGTTTAATAAACTAAACATTTATTTAATATTAATACACTAAACATGTATTTAATATTTATACACTAAACATGTATTTAATATTAATACAAAAACATGTATTTAATTTTAATAAACTAAACATATATTTAATATTAATACACTAAACGTGTATTTAATATTCATACACCAAACATGTATTCAACATTTATACACTAAACATGTTTTTAATATTTATACACTAAACATGTATTTAGTATTAATACAAAAACATGTATTTAATTTTAATAAACTAAACATATTTAATATTAATACACTAAACATGTGTTTAATATTAATACACTAAACATGTATTTAATATTTATACACCAAACATGTATTTAATATTTATACACTAAACATGTATTTGATATTCATACACTAAACATGTATTTAATATTAATACACTAAACATGTATTTAATATTAATACACTAAAAATGTATTTAATATTCATAAACTAAACGTATATTTAACATTTATACACTAAACATGTATTTAATATTCATACACTAAACATATAGTTATTATTTATACACTAAACGTGTATTAAATATTCATACACTAAACATGTATCTAATATTAATACAAAACATGTATTTACGTTTAACAAACTAAACATATATTTAATATTAATACACTAAACATGTATTTAATATTTATACAGTAAAAATGTATTGAATATTCATACACTAAAGATGTATTTAATATTCATACACTAACCATGTATTTAATATTAATACACTAAACATGTATTTAATATTCATTCACTAAACATGTATTTAATATTCATACACTAAACATGTATTTAATATTAATACACTAAACATGTATTTAATATTTATATACTAAACATGTATTTAATATTAATACAAAAACATGTATTTAATTTTAATAAACTAAACATATTTTTAATATTATTACACTAAACATGTATTTAATATTTATACACTGAACATGTATTTAATATTCATACACTAAACATTTAGTTATTATTTATACACTAAACATGTATTTAATATTAATACACTAAACATGTATTTAATATTAATACACTAAACATGAATTTAATATTCATACATTAAACATGTATTTAATATTTATACACTAAACATGTATTTAACATTCGTACACGAAACATGTATTTAATATTTATACACTAAACATGTATTTAATATTCATACATTAAACATGTATTTAATATTCATACACTAAACATGTATTTAATATTTATACACTAAACATGTATTTAATATTCATACACTAAACTTGTATTTAATATTTATACACTAAACATGTATTTAATATTTATACAAAAACATGTATTTAATTTTAATAAACTAAACATATATTTAATATTAATACACTTAACATGTATTTAATATTCATACACTAAACATGTAGTTATTATTTATACACTAAACGTGTATTTAATAATAATACAGTAAACATGTATTTAATATTAATACACTAAACATGTATTTAATATTAATACAAAAACGTGTATTTAATTTTAATAAACTAAATATATATTTAATATTAATACACTAAACATGTATTTAATATTTATAAACTAAACATGTATTTAACATTTATACACTAAACATGTATTTAATATTCATACACTAAACATCAATTTAATTTTTAATAAACTAAACATATATTTAATATTAATACACTAAACATGTATTTAATATTTATACACTAAACATGTATTTAATATTCATACCTTAAACATGTAGTTATTATTCATACACTAAACATGTATTTAATATTAATACAGTAAACATGTATTAAATATTTATACACTTAACATGTATTTAATATTCATTCAATAAACATGTAGTTATTATTCTTACACTTAATATGTATTTAATATTAATACAAAAACATGTATTTAATTTTAATAAACTAAACATATATTTAATATTAATACACTAAACATGTATTTAATATTTATACACTAAACATGTATTTAATATTCATACACTAAACATGTAGTTATTATTTATACACTAAACATGTATTTAATATTAATACAGTAAACATGTATTAAATATTTATACACTAAACATGTATTTAATATTAATACAAAAACATGTATTCAATTTTAATAAAGTAAATATATATTTAATATTAATACACTAAACATGTATTTAATATTTTTACACTAAACGTGTATTTAATATTCATACACTAAAAGTGTATTTAATATTCATACACTAAACATGTGTTTAATATTAATACACTAAACATTTAGTTATTATTCATACACTAAACATGTATTTAATATTTATACACTAAACATGTATTTAATATTAATACACTAAATATGTATTTATTATATATCCACTAAACATGTATTTAATATTCATAAACCAAATATATATTTAATATTAATACACTAAACATGTATTTAATATTAATACACTAAACATGTATTTAATATTTTTACACTAAACATGTATTTAATATTCAAACATTAAACATGTATTTAATATTCATACAGTAAACATGTATTTAATATTAATACAAAAACATGTATTTAATTGTAATAAACTAAATATATATTTATTATTAATACACTAAACATGTATTTAATATTCATACATTAAAAATGTATTTAATATTCATACACTAAACATGTATTTAATATTCACACATTAAACATGTATTTAATATTCATACACTAAACATGTAGTTATTATTTATACACTAAACATGTATTTAATATTAATACACTAAACATGTATTTAATATTTATACACTAAACATGTGTTTAGGGCACGTCCAGCTGGTAGGAGGCCACGGGGAAGACCCAGGACACGTTGGAAAGACTATGTCTCCCGGCTGGCCTGGGAACGCCTCGGGATCCCCCGGGAAGAGCTAGACGAAGTGGCTGGAGATAGGGAAGTCTGGGCTTCCCTGCTTAGGCTGCTGCCCCCGCGACCCGACCTCGGATAAGCGGAAGATGATGGATGGATGGATGGATGGACACTAAACATGTATTTAATATTAATACACTAAATATGTATTTATTATATATCCACTAAACATGTATTTAAAATTCATAAACTAAACATGTATTTAATATTCATACACTAAACGTGTATTTAATATTCATACACTAAACATGTATTTAATATTAATACAAAACATGTATTTAAGTTTAATAAACTAAACATATATTTAATATTAATACACTAAACATGTATTTAATATTCATACATTAAAAATGTATTTAATATTCATACACTAAACATGTATTTAATATTCACACATTAAACATGTATTTAATATTTATACACTAAACATGTATTTAATATTCGTACACGAAACATGTATTTAATATTTATACACTAAACATGTATTTAATATTCATACATTAAACATGTATTTAATATTCATACACTAAACATGTATTTAATATTCATACACTAAACATGTATTTAATATTCATATACTAAACATGTATTTAATATTTATACAAAAACATGTATTTAATTTTAATAAACTAAACATATATTTAATATTAATACACTAAACATGTATTTAATATTTATACACTAAACATGTATTTAATATTCATACACTAAACATGTATTTAATATTAATACAAAAACATGTATTTAATTTTAATAAACTAAACATATATTTAATATTAATACACTAAACGTGTATTTAATATTCATACACCAAACATGTATTTAACATTTATACACTAAACATGTTTTTAATATTTATACACTAAACATGTATTTAATATTAATACAAAAACATGTATTTAATTTTAATAAACTAAACATATTTAATATTAATACACTAAACATGTGTTTAATATTAATACACTAAACATGTATTTAATATTTATACACCAAACATGTATTTAATATTTATACACTAAACATGTATTTGATATTCATACACTAAACATGTATTTAATATTAATACACTAAACATGTATTTAATATTAATACACTAAAAATGTATTTAATATTCATAAACTAAACATATATTTAACATTTATACACTAAACATGTATTTAATATTCATACACTAAACATATAGTTATTATTTATACACTAAACGTGTATTAAATATTCATACACTAAACATGTATCTAATATTAATACAAAACATGTATTTACGTTTAACAAACTAAACATATATTTAATATTAATACACTAAACATGTATTTAATATTTATACAGTAAAAATGTATTGAATATTCATACACTAAACATGTATTTAATATTCATACACTAAAGATATATTTAATATTTATACACTAAACATGTATTTAATATTTATACACTAAATATGTATTTAATATTCATACACTAAACATGTATTTAATTTTAATACACTGAACATGTATTTAATAATCATATACTAATCGTATATTTAATATTCATACAGTAAACATGTATTTATTATCCTCTAAATAAGGCACACTTGGAAATAATGAATTTCTTTATGCGTGCAGTTGCGGCAGAAGTCCACAGGAGGGCGCACGTTCCCTCTTAATAAGTCCGGTCCTCTCTGTCTCTCTATCAATCTTTTTCCTTTTTTTTTGTTTCTTTTATTTTTTTTTACATAAGTTTTGTTTCTCATACACTTATATTTATACACTAAACATGTATTTAATATTAATACACTAAACATGTATTTAATATTTATACACTAAACATGTATTTAATATTAGTACAAAAACATGTATTTAATTTTAATAAACTAAACATATATTTAATATTAATACACTAAACATGTATTTATTATTAATACAAAAACATGTATTTAATTTTAATAAACTAAACATATATTTAATATTAATACACTAAACATGTATTAAATATTTATACACTAAACATGTATTTAATATTTATACACTAAACATTTATTTAATATTAGTACAAAAACATGTATTTAATTTTAATAAACTAAACACATATTTAATATTAATACACTAAACATGTATTTAATATTAATACAAAAACATGTATTTAATTTTAATAAACTAAACATATATTTAATATTAATACACTAAACATGTATTAAATATTCATACACTAAACATTTATTTAATATTCATTCAATAAACATGTAGTTATTATTTTTACACTTAATATGTATTTAATATTAATACAAAAACATGTATTTAATTTTAATAAACTAATCATATATTTAATATTAATACACTAAACATGTATTTAATATTCATAAACTAAACATGTGTTTAATATTCATACACTAAACATGTATTTAATATTAATACACTGAACATGTATTTAATAATCATATACCAAACATATATGTAATTATATACTAATCGTGTATTTAATATTCATACAGTAAACATGTATTTAATATTTATACACTAAATATGTATTTATTATTTATCCACTAAACATGTATTTAATATTCATAAACTAAACATGTATTTAATATTAATACAAACACATGTATTTAAGTTTAATAAACTAAACATATATTTAATATTAATACACTAAACATGTATTTAATATTTATACACTAAACATGTATTTAATATTAATACAAAAACATGTATTTAATTTTAATAAACTAAACATATATTTAATATTAATACACTAAACGTGTATTTAATATTCATACACCAAACATGTATTTAACATTTATACACTAAACATGTTTTTAATATTTATACACTAAACATGTATTTAATATTAATACAAAAACATGTATTTAATTTTAATAAACTAAACATATTTAATATTAATACACTAAACATGTGTTTAATATTAATACACTAAACATGTATTTAATATTTATACACCAAACATGTATTTAATATTTATACACTAAACATGTATTTGATATTCATACACTAAACATGTATTTAATATTAATACACTAAACATGTATTTAATATTAATACACTAAAAATGTATTTAATATTCATAAACTAAACGTATATTTAACATTTATACACTAAACATGTATTTAATATTCATACACTAAACATATAGTTATTATTTATACACTAAACGTGTATTAAATATTCATACACTAAACATGTATCTAATATTAATACAAAACATGTATTTACGTTTAACAAACTAAACATATATTTAATATTAATACACTAAACATGTATTTAATATTTATACAGTAAAAATGTATTGAATATTCATACACTAAACATGTATTTAATATTCATACACTAACCATGTATTTAATATTAATACACTAAACATGTATTTAATATTTACACACTAAACATGTATTTAATATTAATACACTAAATATGTATTTATTATATATCCACTAAACATGTATTTGATATTCATAAACTAAACATGTATTTAATATTCATACACTAAACGTGTATTAAATATTCATACACTAAACATGTATTTAATATTAATACAAAACATGTATTTACGTTTAATAAACTAAACATATATTTAATATTAATACACTAAACATGTATGTAATATTTATACACTAATCATGTATTTAATATTCATACACTAAATATGTATTTAATATTCATACACTTAACATGTATTTAATATTTATTCACTAAACATGTATTTAATATTTATACACTAAACATGTATTTAATATTCATACATTAAAAATGTATTTAATATTCATACATTAAACATGTATTTAATATTCATACATTAAACATGTATTTAATATTCATACACTAAACATGTATTTAATATTTATTCACGAAACATGTATTTAATATTTATACACTAAACATGTATTTAATATTCATACATTAAAAATGTATTTAATATTTATACACTAAACATGTATTTAATATTCGTACACGAAACATGTATTTAATATTCATACATTAAACATGTATTTAATATTTATACACTAAACATGTATTTAATATTCGTACACGAAACATGTATTTAATATTTATACACTAAACATGTATTTAATATTCATACATTAAACATGTATTTAATATGCATACACTAAACATGTATTTAATATTTATACACTAAACATGTATTTAATATTCATACACTAAACATGTATTTAATATTTATACAAAAACATGTATTCAATTCTAATAAACTAAACATATATTTAATATTAATACACTAAACATGTATTTAATATTTATACACTAAACATGTATTTAATATTCATACAGTAAAAATGTATTTAATATTTATACACTAAACATGTATTTAATATTCATTCAATAAACATGTAGTTATTATTCTTACACTTAATATGTATTTAATATTAATACAAAACATGTATTTAATTCTAATAAACCAATCATATATTTAATATTAATACACTAAACATGTATTTAATATTTATACACTAAACATGTATTTAATATTCATACACTAAACATGTAGTTATTATTTATACACTAAACATGTATTTAATATTAATACACTAAACATGTATTTAATATTAATACAAAAACATGTATTTAATTTAAATAAACTAAACATATATTTAATATTAATACACTAAACATGTATTTAATGTTAATACAAAAACATGTATTTAATTGTAATAAACTAAACATATATTTAATATTAATACACTAAACATGTATTAAATATTCATACACTAAACATTTATTTAATATTCATTCAATAAACATGTAGTTATTATTCTTACACTTAATATCTATTTAATATTAATACAAAAACATGTATTTAATTTTGATAAACTAATCATATATTTAATATTAATACACTAAACATGTATTTAATATTTTTACACTAAACGTGTATTTAATATTTATACACTAAAAGTGTATTTAATATTAATACACTGAACATGTATTTAATATTAATACACTAAACATGCATTTAATATTTATACACTAAACATGTATTTAATATTCATACACTAAACTTGTATTTAATATTAATACACTAAACATGTATTTAATATTTATACACTAAACATGTATTTAATATTCATAAACTAAACATGTATTTAATATTCATAAACTAAACATGTATTTAACATTTATACACTAAACATGTATTTAATATTCATACATTAAACATGTATTTAATATTCATACACTAAACATGTATTTAATATTCGTACACTAAACATGTATTTAATATTTATACAAAAACATGTATTTAATTTTAATAAACTAAACATATATTTAATATTATTACACTAAACATGTATTTAATATTTATACAAAAACATGTATTTAATTTTAATAAACTAATCATATATTTAATATTAATACACTAAACATGTATTTAATATTTTTACACTAAACGTGTATTTAATATTTATACACTAAAAGTGTATTTAATATTAATACACTAAACATGTATTTAATATTAATACACTAAACATGTATTTAATATTTATACACTAAACATGTATTAAATATTCATACACTAAACATGTATTTAATATTAATACACTAAACATGTATTTAATATTAATACACTAAACATGTATTTAATATTTATACACTAAACATGTATTTAATATTCATACACTAAACATGTATTTAATATTAATACACTAAACATGTATTTAATATTTATACACTAAACATGTATTTAATATTCATAAACTAAACATATATTTAACATTTATACACTAAACATGTATTTAATATTCATACACTAAACATCAATTTAATTTTTAATAAACTAAACAGATATTTAATATTAATACACTAAACATGTATTTAATATTAATACACTAAACATGTATTTAATATTTTTACACTAAACGTGTATTTAATATTTATACACTAAAAGTGTATTTAATATTAATACACTAAACATGTATTTAATATTAATACACTAAACATGTATTTAATATTTATACACTAAACATGTATTTAATATTCATACACTAAACATGTATTTAATATTAATACACTAAACATGTATTTAATATTTATACACTAAACATGTATTTAATATTCATAAACTAAACATATATTTAACATTTATACACTAAACATGTATTTAATATTCATACACTAAACATGTAGTTATTATTTATACACTAAACATGTATTTAATATTAATACACTAAACATGTATTTAATATTTATACACTAAACATGTATTTAATATTAATACACTAAATATGTATTTATTATATATCCACTAGACATGCATTTGATATTCATAAACTAAACATGTATTTAATATTCATGCACTAAACGTGTATTAAATATTCATACACTAAACATGTATTTAATATTAAAACAAAACATGTATTTACGTTTAATAAACTAAACATATATTTAATATTAATACACTAAATATGTATTTAATATTTATACAGTAAACATGTATTGAATATTCATACACTAAAAATGTATTTAATATTTATACACTAAACATGTATTTAATATTAATACAAAAACATGTATTTAATTTTAATAAACTAAACATATATTTAATATTATTACACTCAACATGTATTTAATATTTATACACTGAACATGTATTTAATAGTTATACACTAATCATGTATTTAATATTAATACACTAATAAAGTATTTGATATTCATACACTAAACATGTATTTAATATTCATACACTTAACATGTATTTGATATTTATTCACGAAACATGTATTTAATATTTATACACTAAACATGTATTTAATATTCATACATTAAAAATGTATTTAATATTCATACACTAAACATGTATTTAATATTCATACATTAAACATGTATTTAATATTCATACACTGAACATGTATTTAATAATCATATACTAAACGTATATGTAATCATATACTAATCATATATTTAATATTCATACAGTAAACATGTATTTATTATCCTCTAAATAAGGCACACTTGGAAATAATGAATTTCTTTATGCGTGCAGTTGCGGCAGAACTCCACAGGAGGGCGCACGTTCCCTCTTAATAAGTCCGGTCCTCTCCGTCTCTCTATCTCTCTTTTTCCTTTTTTTTTGTTTCTTTTATTTTTTTTACATAAGTTTGGTTTCTCATACACTTATATTTATACACTAAACATGTATTTAATATTAATACAATAAACATGTATTTAATATTTATACACTAAACATGTATTTAATATTAGTACAAAAACATGTATTTAATTTTAATAAACTAAACATATATTTAATATTAATACACTAAACATGTATTTAATATTATTACAAAAACATGTATTTAATTTTAATAAACTAAATATATATTTAATATTAATACACTAAACATGTATTTAATATTCATACACTAAAAGTGTATTTAATATTCATACACTAAACATGTTTTTAATATTAATACAATAAACATGTAGTTATTATTCATACACTAAATATGTATTTAATATTAATACACTAAATATGTATTTATTATATATCCACTAAACATTTATTTAATATTCATAAACTAAATATATATTTAATATTAATACACTAAACATGTATTTAATATTAATACATTAAACATGTATTTAATATTCATAAACTAAACATGTATTTAACATTTATACACTAAACATGTATTTAATATTCATACACTAAACATGTAGTTATTATTTATACACTAAACATGTATTTAATATTAATACACTAAACATGTATTTAATATTAATACACTAAACATGTATTTAATATTTATACAGTAAACATCTATTGAATATTCATACACTAAACATGTATTTAATATTCATTCACTAAACATGTATTTAATATTCATACACTAAACATGTATTTAATATTAATACACTAAACATGTATTTAATATTTATACACTAAACATGTATTTAATATTAATACAAAAACATGTATTTAATTTTAATAAACTAAACATATTTTTAATATTATTACACTAAACATGTATTTAATATTTATACACTGAACATGTATTTAATATTCATACACTAAACATTTAGTTATTATTTATACACTAAACATGTATTTAATATTAATACACTAAACATGTATTTAATATTAATACACTAAACATGAATTTAATATTCATACATTAAACATGTATTTAATATTCATACACTAAACATGTATTTAATATTCGTACACGAAACATGTATTTAATATTTATACACTAAACATGTATTTAATATTCATACATTAAACATGTATTTAATATTCATACACTAAACATGTATTTAATATTTATACACTAAACATGTATTTAATATTCATACACTAAACTTGTATTTAATATTTATACACTAAACATGTATTTAATATTTATACAAAAACATGTATTTAATTTTAATAAACTAAACATGTATTTAATATTAATACACTAAATATGTATTTATTATATATCCACTAGACATGTATTTGATATTCATCAAGTAAACATGTATTTAATATTCATGCACTAAACGTGTATTAAATATTCATACACTAAACATGTATTTAATATTAATACAAAACATGTATTTACGTTTAATAAACTAAACATATATTTAATATTAATACACTAAACATGTATTTAATATTTATACAGTAAACATGTATTGAATATTCATACACTAAAAATGTATTTAATATTTATACACTAAACATGTATTTAATATTAATACAAAAACATGTATTTAATTTTAATAAACTAAACATATATTTAATATTATTACACTAAACATGTATTTAATATTTATACACTGAACATGTATTTAATAGTTATACACTAATCATGTATTTAATATTAATACACTAATAAAGTATTTGATATTCATACACTAAATATGTATTTAATATTCATACACTTAACGTGTATTTAATAGTTATTCATGAACCATGTATTTAATATTTATACACTAAACATGTATTTAATATTCATACACTAAACATGTAGTTATTATTTATACACTAAACATGTATTTAATATTAATACACTAAACATGTATTTAATATTAATACACTAAACATGTATTTAATATTTATACAGTAAACATCTATTGAATATTCATACACTAAACATGTATTTAATATTCATTCACTAAACATGTATTTAATATTCATACACTAAACATGTATTTAATATTAATACACTAAACATGTATTTAATATTCATACACTAAACATGTATTTAATATTAATACAAAAACATGTATTTAATTTTAATAAACTAAACATATTTTTAATATTATTACACTAAACATGTATTTAATATTTATACACTGAACATGTATTTAATATTCATACACTAAACATTTAGTTATTATTCATACACTAAACATGTATTTAATATTAATACACAAAACATGTATTTAATATTAATACACTAAACATGAATGTAATATTCATACATTAAACATGTATTTAATATTTATACACTAAACATGTATTTAATATTCGTACACGAAACATGTATTTAATATTTATACACTAAACATGTATTTAATATTCATACATTAAACATGTATTTAATATTCATACACTAAACATGTATTTAATATTTATACAAAAACATGTATTTAATTTTGATAAACTAAACATATATTTAATATTAATACACTTAACATGTATTTAATATTCATACACTAAACATGTAGTTATTATTTATACACTAAACGTGTATTTAATAATAATACAGTAAACATGTATTTAATATTAATACACTAAACATGAATTTAATAATCATACATTAAACATGTATTTAATATTTATACACTAAACATGTATTTAATATTCGTACACGAAACATGTATTTAATATTTATACACTAAACATGTATTTAATATTCATACATTAAACATGTATTTAATATTCATACACTAAACATGTATTTAATATTTATACACTAAACATGTATTTAATATTCATACACTAAACTTGTATTTAATATTTATACACTAAACATGTATTTAATATTTATACAAAAACATGTATTTAATTTTAATAAACTAAACATATATTTAATATTAATACACTTAACATGTATTTAATATTCATACACTAAACATGTAGTTATTATTTATACACTAAACGTGTATTTAATAATAATACAGTAAACATGTATTTAATATTAATACACTAAACATGTATTTAATATTAATACAAAAACGTGTATTTAATTTTAATAAACTAAATATATATTTAATATTAATACACTAAACATGTATTTAATATTTATAAACTAAACATGTATTTAATATTAATACACTAAACATGTATTTAATATTAATACAGTAAAAGTGTATTTAATATTCATACACTAAACATATGTTTAATATAATACACTAAACATGTAGTTATTATTCATACACTAAACATGTATTTAATATTTATACACTAAACATGTATTTAATATTAATACACTAAATATTTATTTATTATATATCCACTAAACATTTATTTAATATTCATAAACTAAATATATATTTAATATTGATACACTAAACATGTATTTAATATTAATACACTAAACATGTATTTAATATTAATACATTAAACATGTATTTAATATTTTTACACTAAACATGTATTTAATATTCATACACCAAACATGTATTTAATATTCATACACTAAACATGTATTTAATTGTAATAAACTAAATATATATTTAATATTAATACATTAAACATGTATTTAATATTCATAAACTAAACATGTATTTAACATTTATACACTAAACATGTATTTAATATTCATACACTAAACATGTAGTTATTATTTATACACTAAACATGTATTTAATATTAATACACTAAACATGTATTTAATATTAATACACTAAACATGTATTTAATATTTATACAGTAAACATCTATTGAATATTTATCCACTAAACATGTATTTAATATTCATAAACTAAACATGTATTTAATATTAATACAAACACATGTATTTAAGTTTAATAAACTAAACATATATTTAATATTAATACACTAAACATGTATTTAATATTCATACACTAAACATGTATTTAATATTAATACAAAAACATGTATTTAATTTTAATAAACTAAACATATATTTAATATTAATACACTAAACGTGTATTTAATATTCATACACCAAACATGTATTTAACATTTATACACTAAACATGTTTTTAATATTTATACACTAAACATGTATTTAATATTAATACAAAAACATGTATTTAATTTTAATAAACTAAACATATTTAATATTAATACACTAAACATGTGTTTAATATTAATACACTAAACATGTATTTAATATTTATACACCAAACATGTATTTAATATTTATACACTAAACATGTATTTGATATTCATACACTAAACATGTATTTAATATTAATACACTAAACATGTATTTAATATTAATACACTAAAAATGTATTTAATATTCATAAACTAAACATATATTTAACATTTATACACTAAACATGTATTTAATATTCATACACTAAACATATAGTTATTATTTATACACTAAACGTGTATTAAATATTCATACACTAAACATGTATCTAATATTAATACAAAACATGTATTTACGTTTAACAAACTAAACATATATTTAATATTAATACACTAAACATGTATTTAATATTTATACAGTAAAAATGTATTGAATATTCATACACTAAACATGTATTTAATATTCATACACTAAAGATATATTTAATATTTATACACTAAACATGTATTTAATATTTATACACTAAATATGTATTTAATATTCATACACTAAACATGTATTTAATTTTAATACACTGAACATGTATTTAATAATCATATACTAAACATATATGTAATATTCATTTAGTAAACATGTATTTATTATCCTCTAAATAAGGCACACTTGGAAATAATGAATTTCTTTATGCGTGCAGTTGCGGCAGAAGTCCACAGGAGGGCGCACGTTCCCTCTTAATAAGTCCGGTCCTCTCTGTCTCTCTATCAATCTTTTTCCTTTTTTTTTGTTTCTTTTATTTTTTTTTACATAAGTTTTGTTTCTCATACACTTATATTTATACACTAAACATGTATTTAATATTAATACACTAAACATGTATTTAATATGTATACACTAAACATGTATTTAATATTAGTACAAAAACATGTATTTAATTTTAATAAACTAAACATCTATTTAATATTAATACACTAAATATGTATTTATTATTAATACAAAAACATGTATTTAATTTTAATAAACTAAACATATATTTAATATTAATAATCTAAACATGTATTAAATATTTATACACTAAACATGTATTTAATATTTATACACTAAACATTTATTTAATATTAGTACAAAAACATATATTTAATTTTAATAAACTAAACACATATTTAATATTAACACACTAAACATGTATTTAATATTAATACAAAAACATGTATTTAATTTTAATAAACTAAACATGTATTTAATATTAATACACTAAACATGTATTAAATATTCATACACTAAACATTTATTTAATATTCATTCAATAAACATGTAGTTATTATTTTTACACTTAATATGTATTTAATATTAATACAAAAACATGTCTTTAATTTTAATAAACTAATCATATATTTAATATTAATACACTAAACATGTATTTAATATTAATACAGTAAACATGTATTAAATATTTATACACTAAACATGTATTTAATATTAATTCAATAAACATGTTGTTATTATTGTTACACTTAATATGTATTTAATATTAATACAAAAAGATGTATTTAATTTTAATAAACTAATCATATATTTAATATTAATACACTAAACATGTATTTAATATTTTTACACTAAACGTGTATTTGATATTTATACACTAAAAGTGTATTTAATATTAATACACTAAACATGTATTTAATATTAATACACTAAACATGTATTTAATATTTATACACCAAACATGTATTTAATATTCATACACTAAACATGTATTTAATATTAATACAAAAACATGTATTCAATTTTAATAAACTAAACATATATTTAATATTAATACACTAAACATGTATTAAATATTCATACACTAAACATTTATTTAATATTCATTCAATAAACATGTAGTTATTATTTTTACACTTAATATGTATTTAATATTCATACATTAAACATATATTTAATATTCATAAACTAAACATGTATTTAATATTCATACACTAAACATGTATTTAATATTCATACACTAAAGATGTATTTAATATTTATACACTAAACATGTATTTAATGTTTATACACTAAATATGTATTTAATATTCATACACTAAACATGTATTTAATTTCAATATACTGAACATGTATTTAATAATCATATACTAAACGTATATGTAATATTCATTTAGTAAACATGTATTTATTATCCTCTAAATAAGGCACACTTGGAAATAATGAATTTCTTTATGCGTGCAGTTGCGGCAGAAGTCCACAGGAGGGCGCACGTTCCCTCTTAATAAGTCCGGTCCTCTCTGTCTCTCTATCAATCTTTTTCCTTTTTTTTTGTTTCTTTTATTTTTTTTTACATAAGTTTTGTTTCTCATACACTTATATTTATACACTAAACATGTATTTAATATTAATACACTAAACATGTATTTAATATTTATACACTAAACATGTATTTAATATTAGTACAAAAACATGTATTTAATTTTAATAAACTAAACATATATTTAATATTAATACACTAAACATGTATTTATTATTAATACAAAAACATGTATTTAATTTTAATAAACTAAACATATATTTAATATTAATACACTAAACATGTATTAAATATTTATACACTAAACATGTATTTAATATTTATACACTAAACATTTATTTAATATTAGTACAAAAACATGTATTTAATTTTAATAAACTAAACACATATTTAATATTAATACACTAAACATGTATTTAATATTAATACAAAAACATGTATTTAATTTTAATAAACTAAACATATATTTAATATTAATACACTAAACATGTATTAAATATTCATACACTAAACATTTATTTAATATTCATTCAATAAACATGTAGTTATTATTTTTACACTTAATATGTATTTAATATTAATACAAAAACATGTATTTAATTTTAATAAACTAATCATATATTTAATATTAATACACTAAACATGTATTTAATATTCATAAACTAAACATGTGTTTAATATTCATACACTAAACATGTATTTAATATTAATACACTGAACATGTATTTAATAATCATATACCAAACATATATGTAATTATATACTAATCGTGTATTTAATATTCATACAGTAAACATGTATTTAATATTTATACACTAAATATGTATTTATTATTTATCCACTAAACATGTATTTAATATTCATAAACTAAACATGTATTTAATATTAATACAAACACATGTATTTAAGTTTAATAAACTAAACATATATTTAATATTAATACACTAAACATGTATTTAATATTTATACACTAAACATGTATTTAATATTAATACAAAAACATGTATTTAATTTTAATAAACTAAACATATATTTAATATTAATACACTAAACGTGTATTTAATATTCATACACCAAACATGTATTTAACATTTATACACTAAACATGTTTTTAATATTTATACACTAAACATGTATTTAGTATTAATACAAAAACATGTATTTAATTTTAATAAACTAAACATATTTAATATTAATACACTAAACATGTGTTTAATATTAATACACTAAACATGTATTTAATATTTATACACCAAACATGTATTTAATATTTATACACTAAACATGTATTTGATATTCATACACTAAACATGTATTTAATATTAATACACTAAACATGTATTTAATATTAATACACTAAAAATGTATTTAATATTCATAAACTAAACGTATATTTAACATTTATACACTAAACATGTATTTAATATTCATACACTAAACATATAGTTATTATTTATACACTAAACGTGTATTAAATATTCATACACTAAACATGTATCTAATATTAATACAAAACATGTATTTACGTTTAACAAACTAAACATATATTTAATATTAATACACTAAACATGTATTTAATATTTATACAGTAAAAATGTATTGAATATTCATACACTAAACATGTATTTAATATTCATACACTAACCATGTATTTAATATTAATACACTAAACATGTATTTAATATTCATTCACTAAACATGTATTTAATATTCATACACTAAACATGTATTTAATATTAATACACTAAACATGTATTTAATATTTATATACTAAACATGTATTTAATATTAATACAAAAACATGTATTTAATTTTAATAAACTAAACATATTTTTAATATTATTACACTAAACATGTATTTAATATTTATACACTGAACATGTATTTAATATTCATACACTAAACATTTAGTTATTATTTATACACTAAACATGTATTTAATATTAATACACTAAACATGTATTTAATATTAATACACTAAACATGAATTTAATATTCATACATTAAACATGTATTTAATATTTATACACTAAACATGTATTTAACATTCGTACACGAAACATGTATTTAATATTTATACACTAAACATGTATTTAATATTCATACATTAAACATGTATTTAATATTCATACACTAAACATGTATTTAATATTTATACACTAAACATGTATTTAATATTCATACACTAAACTTGTATTTAATATTTATACACTAAACATGTATTTAATATTTATACAAAAACATGTATTTAATTTTAATAAACTAAACATATATTTAATATTAATACACTTAACATGTATTTAATATTCATACACTAAACATGTAGTTATTATTTATACACTAAACGTGTATTTAATAATAATACAGTAAACATGTATTTAATATTAATACACTAAACATGTATTTAATATTAATACAAAAACGTGTATTTAATTTTAATAAACTAAATATATATTTAATATTAATACACTAAACATGTATTTAATATTTATAAACTAAACATGTATTTAACATTTATACACTAAACATGTATTTAATATTCATACACTAAACATCAATTTAATTTTTAATAAACTAAACATATATTTAATATTAATACACTAAACATGTATTTAATATTTATACACTAAACATGTATTTAATATTCATACCTTAAACATGTAGTTATTATTCATACACTAAACATGTATTTAATATTAATACAGTAAACATGTATTAAATATTTATACACTTAACATGTATTTAATATTCATTCAATAAACATGTAGTTATTATTCTTACACTTAATATGTATTTAATATTAATACAAAAACATGTATTTAATTTTAATAAACTAAACATATATTTAATATTAATACACTAAACATGTATTTAATATTTATACACTAAACATGTATTTAATATTCATACACTAAACATGTAGTTATTATTTATACACTAAACATGTATTTAATATTAATACAGTAAACATGTATTAAATATTTATACACTAAACATGTATTTAATATTAATACAAAAACATGTATTCAATTTTAATAAAGTAAATATATATTTAATATTAATACACTAAACATGTATTTAATATTTTTACACTAAACGTGTATTTAATATTCATACACTAAAAGTGTATTTAATATTCATACACTAAACATGTGTTTAATATTAATACACTAAACATTTAGTTATTATTCATACACTAAACATGTATTTAATATTTATACACTAAACATGTATTTAATATTAATACACTAAATATGTATTTATTATATATCCACTAAACATGTATTTAATATTCATAAACCAAATATATATTTAATATTAATACACTAAACATGTATTTACTATTAATACACTAAACATGTATTTAATATTTTTACACTAAACATGTATTTAATATTCAAACATTAAACATGTATTTAATATTCATACAGTAAACATGTATTTAATATTAATACAAAAACATGTATTTAATTGTAATAAACTAAATATATATTTATTATTAATACACTAAACATGTATTTAATATTCATACATTAAAAATGTATTTAATATTCATACACTAAACATGTATTTAATATTCACACATTAAACATGTATTTAATATTCATACACTAAACATGTAGTTATTATTTATACACTAAACATGTATTTAATATTAATACACTAAACATGTATTTAATATTTATACACTAAACATGTGTTTAGGGCACGTCCAGCTGGTAGGAGGCCACGGGGAAGACCCAGGACACGTTGGAAAGACTATGTCTCCCGGCTGGCCTGGGAACGCCTCGGGATCCCCCGGGAAGAGCTAGACGAAGTGGCTGGAGATAGGGAAGTCTGGGCTTCCCTGCTTAGGCTGCTGCCCCCGCGACCCGACCTCGGATAAGCGGAAGATGATGGATGGATGGATGGATGGACACTAAACATGTATTTAATATTAATACACTAAATATGTATTTATTATATATCCACTAAACATGTATTTAAAATTCATAAACTAAACATGTATTTAATATTCATACACTAAACGTGTATTTAATATTCATACACTAAACATGTATTTAATATTAATACAAAACATGTATTTAAGTTTAATAAACTAAACATATATTTAATATTAATACACTAAACATGTATTTAATATTCATACATTAAAAATGTATTTAATATTCATACACTAAACATGTATTTAATATTCACACATTAAACATGTATTTAATATTTATACACTAAACATGTATTTAATATTCGTACACGAAACATGTATTTAATATTTATACACTAAACATGTATTTAATATTCATACATTAAACATGTATTTAATATTCATACACTAAACATGTATTTAATATTCATACACTAAACATGTATTTAATATTCATATACTAAACATGTATTTAATATTTATACAAAAACATGTATTTAATTTTAATAAACTAAACATATATTTAATATTAATACACTAAACATGTATTTAATATTTATACACTAAACATGTATTTAATATTCATACACTAAACATGTATTTAATATTCATACAAAAACATGTATTCAATTCTAATAAACTAAACATATATTTAATATTAATACACTGAACATGTATTTAATAATCATATACCAAACATATATGTAATTATATACTAATCATGTATTTAATATTCATACAGTAAACATGTATTTAATATTTATACACTAAATATGTATTTATTATTTATCCACTAAACATGTATTTAATATTCATAAACTAAACATGTATTTAATATTAATACAAACACATGTATTTAAGTTTAATAAACTAAACATATATTTAATATTAATACACTAAACATGTATTTAATATTCATACACTAAACATGTATTTAATATTAATACAAAAACATGTATTTAATTTTAATAAACTAAACATATATTTAATATTAATACACTAAACGTGTATTTAATATTCATACACCAAACATGTATTTAACATTTATACACTAAACATGTTTTTAATATTTATACACTAAACATGTATTTAATATTAATACAAAAACATGTATTTAATTTTAATAAACTAAACATATTTAATATTAATACACTAAACATGTGTTTAATATTAATACACTAAACATGTATTTAATATTTATACACCAAACATGTATTTAATATTTATACACTAAACATGTATTTGATATTAATACACTAAACATGTATTTAATATTAATACACTAAAAATGTATTTAATATTCATAAACTAAACATATATTTAACATTTATACACTAAACATGTATTTAATATTCATACACTAAACATATAGTTATTATTTATACACTAAACGTGTATTAAATATTCATACACTAAACATGTATCTAATATTAATACAAAACATGTATTTACGTTTAACAAACTAAACATATATTTAATATTAATACACTAAACATGTATTTAATATTTATACAGTAAAAATGTATTGAATATTCATACACTAAACATGTATTTAATATTCATACACTAAAGATATATTTAATATTTATACACTAAACATGTATTTAATATTTATACACTAAATATGTATTTAATATTCATACACTAAACATGTATTTAATTTTAATACACTGAACATGTATTTAATAATCATATACTAAACGTATATGTAATATTCATTTAGTAAACATGTATTTATTATCCTCTAAATAAGGCACACTTGGAAATAATGAATTTCTTTATGCGTGCAGTTGCGGCAGAAGTCCACAGGAGGGCGCACGTTCCCTCTTAATAAGTCCGGTCCTCTCTGTCTCTCTATCAATCTTTTTCCTTTTTTTTTGTTTCTTTTATTTTTTTTTACATAAGTTTTGTTTCTCATACACTTATATTTATACACTAAACATGTATTTAATATTAATACACTAAACATGTATTTAATATGTATACACTAAACATGTATTTAATATTAGTACAAAAACATGTATTTAATTTTAATAAACTAAACATCTATTTAATATTAATACACTAAACATGTATTTATTATTAATACAAAAACATGTATTTAATTTTAATAAACTAAACATATATTTAATATTAATACACTAAACATGTATTAAATATTTATACACTAAACATGTATTTAATATTTATACACTAAACATTTATTTAATATTAGTACAAAAACATATATTTAATTTTAATAAACTAAACACACATTTAATATTAACACACTAAACATGTATTTAATATTAATACAAAAACATGTATTTAATTTTAATAAACTAAACATATATTTAATATTAATACACTAAACATGTATTAAATATTCATACACTAAACATTTATTTAATATTCATTCAATAAACATGTAGTTATTATTTTTACACTTAATATGTATTTAATATTAATACAAAAACATGTATTTAATTTTAATAAACTAATCATATATTTAATATTAATACACTAAACATGTATTTAATATTAATACAGTAAACATGTATTAAATATTTATACACTAAACATGTATTTAATATTAATTCAATAAACATGTTGTTATTATTGTTACACTTAATATGTATTTAATATTAATACAAAAAGATGTATTTAATTTTAATAAACTAATCATATATTTAATATTAATACACTAAACATGTATTTAATATTTTTACACTAAACGTGTATTTGATATTTATACACTAAAAGTGTATTTAATATTAATACACTAAACATGTATTTAATATTAATACACTAAACATGTATTTAATATTTATACACCAAACATGTATTTAATATTCATACACTAAACATGTATTTAATATTAATACAAAAACATGTATTTAATTTTAATAAACTAAACATATATTTAATATTAATACACTAAACATGTATTAAATATTCATACACTAAACATTTATTTAATATTCATTCAATAAACATGTAGTTATTATTTTTACACTTAATATGTATTTAATATTCATACATTAAACATATATTTAATATTCATAAACTAAACATGTATTTAATATTCATACACTAAACATGTATTTAATATTCATACACTAAACATGTATTTAATATTTATACACTAAACATGTATTTAATGTTTATACACTAAATATGTATTTAATATTCATACACTAAACATGTATTTAATTTCAATATACTGAACATGTATTTAATAATCATATACTAAACGTATATGTAATATTCATTTAGTAAACATGTATTTATTATCCTCTAAATAAGGCACACTTGGAAATAATGAATTTCTTTATGCGTGCAGTTGCGGCAGAAGTCCACAGGAGGGCGCACGTTCCCTCTTAATAAGTCCGGTCCTCTCTGTCTCTCTATCAATCTTTTTCCTTTTTTTTTGTTTCTTTTATTTTTTTTTACATAAGTTTTGTTTCTCATACACTTATATTTATACACTAAACATGTATTTAATATTAATACACTAAACATGTATTTAATATTTATACACTAAACATGTATTTAATATTAGTACAAAAACATGTATTTAATTTTAATAAACTAAACATATATTTAATATTAATACACTAAACATGTATTTATTATTAATACAAAAACATGTATTTAATTTTAATAAACTAAACATATATTTAATATTAATACACTAAACATGTATTAAATATTTATACACTAAACATGTATTTAATATTTATACACTAAACATTTATTTAATATTAGTACAAAAACATGTATTTAATTTTAATAAACTAAACACATATTTAATATTAATACACTAAACATGTATTTAATATTAATACAAAAACATGTATTTAATTTTAATAAACTAAACATATATTTAATATTAATACACTAAACATGTATTAAATAT
Organism: Nerophis ophidion; assembly: GCF_033978795.1. Classification (NCBI taxonomy): domain Eukaryota; kingdom Metazoa; phylum Chordata; class Actinopteri; order Syngnathiformes; family Syngnathidae; genus Nerophis; species Nerophis ophidion. The sequence goes on along the minus strand of NW_026906972.1, from coordinate 550,411 downwards.
TCATACACTAAACATTTATTTAATATTCATTCAATAAACATGTAGTTATTATTTTTACACTTAATATGTATTTAATATTAATACAAAAACATGTATTTAATTTTAATAAACTAATCATATATTTAATATTAATACACTAAACATGTATTTAATATTCATAAACTAAACATGTGTTTAATATTCATACACTAAACATGTATTTAATATTAATACACTGAACATGTATTTAATAATCATATACCAAACATATATGTAATTATATACTAATCGTGTATTTAATATTCATACAGTAAACATGTATTTAATATTTATACACTAAATATGTATTTATTATTTATCCACTAAACATGTATTTAATATTCATAAACTAAACATGTATTTAATATTAATACAAACACATGTATTTAAGTTTAATAAACTAAACATATATTTAATATTAATACACTAAACATGTATTTAATATTTATACACTAAACATGTATTTAATATTAATACAAAAACATGTATTTAATTTTAATAAACTAAACATATATTTAATATTAATACACTAAACGTGTATTTAATATTCATACACCAAACATGTATTTAACATTTATACACTAAACATGTTTTTAATATTTATACACTAAACATGTATTTAATATTAATACAAAAACATGTATTTAATTTTAATAAACTAAACATATTTAATATTAATACACTAAACATGTGTTTAATATTAATACACTAAACATGTATTTAATATTTATACACCAAACATGTATTTAATATTTATACACTAAACATGTATTTGATATTCATACACTAAACATGTATTTAATATTAATACACTAAACATGTATTTAATATTAATACACTAAAAATGTATTTAATATTCATAAACTAAACGTATATTTAACATTTATACACTAAACATGTATTTAATATTCATACACTAAACATATAGTTATTATTTATACACTAAACGTGTATTAAATATTCATACACTAAACATGTATCTAATATTAATACAAAACATGTATTTACGTTTAACAAACTAAACATATATTTAATATTAATACACTAAACATGTATTTAATATTTATACAGTAAAAATGTATTGAATATTCATACACTAAACATGTATTTAATATTCATACACTAACCATGTATTTAATATTAATACACTAAACATGTATTTAATATTTACACACTAAACATGTATTTAATATTAATACACTAAATATGTATTTATTATATATCCACTAAACATGTATTTGATATTCATAAACTAAACATGTATTTAATATTCATACACTAAACGTGTATTAAATATTCATACACTAAACATGTATTTAATATTAATACAAAACATGTATTTACGTTTAATAAACTAAACATATATTTAATATTAATACACTAAACATGTATGTAATATTTATACACTAATCATGTATTTAATATTCATACACTAAATATGTATTTAATATTCATACACTTAACATGTATTTAATATTTATTCACTAAACATGTATTTAATATTTATACACTAAACATGTATTTAATATTCATACATTAAAAATGTATTTAATATTCATACATTAAACATGTATTTAATATTCATACATTAAACATGTAGTTAATATTCATACACTAAACATGTATTTAATATTTATTCACGAAACATGTATTTAATATTTATACACTAAACATGTATTTAATATTCATACATTAAAAATGTATTTAATATTTATACACTAAACATGTATTTAATATTCGTACACGAAACATGTATTTAATATTCATACATTAAACATGTATTTAATATTTATACACTAAACATGTATTTAATATTCGTACACGAAACATGTATTTAATATTTATACACTAAACATGTATTTAATATTCATACATTAAACATGTATTTAATATGCATACACTAAACATGTATTTAATATTTATACACTAAACATGTATTTAATATTCATACACTAAACATGTATTTAATATTTATACAAAAACATGTATTCAATTCTAATAAACTAAACATATATTTAATATTAATACACTAAACATGTATTTAATATTTATACACTAAACATGTATTTAATATTCATACAGTAAAAATGTATTTAATATTTATACACTAAACATGTATTTAATATTCATTCAATAAACATGTAGTTATTATTCTTACACTTAATATGTATTTAATATTAATACAAAACATGTATTTAATTCTAATAAACCAATCATATATTTAATATTAATACACTAAACATGTATTTAATATTTATACACTAAACATGTATTTAATATTCATACACTAAACATGTAGTTATTATTTATACACTAAACATGTATTTAATATTAATACACTAAACATGTATTTAATATTAATACAAAAACATGTATTTAATTTAAATAAACTAAACATATATTTAATATTAATACACTAAACATGTATTTAATGTTAATACAAAAACATGTATTTAATTGTAATAAACTAAACATATATTTAATATTAATACACTAAACATGTATTAAATATTCATACACTAAACATTTATTTAATATTCATTCAATAAACATGTAGTTATTATTCTTACACTTAATATCTATTTAATATTAATACAAAAACATGTATTTAATTTTGATAAACTAATCATATATTTAATATTAATACACTAAACATGTATTTAATATTTTTACACTAAACGTGTATTTAATATTTATACACTAAAAGTGTATTTAATATTAATACACTGAACATGTATTTAATATTAATACACTAAACATGCATTTAATATTTATACACTAAACATGTATTTAATATTCATACACTAAACTTGTATTTAATATTAATACACTAAACATGTATTTAATATTTATACACTAAACATGTATTTAATATTCATAAACTACACATGTATTTAATATTCATAAACTAAACATGTATTTAACATTTATACACTAAACATGTATTTAATATTCATACATTAAACATGTATTTAATATTCATACACTAAACATGTATTTAATATTCGTACACTAAACATGTATTTAATATTTATACAAAAACATGTATTTAATTTTAATAAACTAAACATATATTTAATATTATTACACTAAACATGTATTTAATATTTATACAAAAACATGTATTTAATTTTAATAAACTAATCATATATTTAATATTAATACACTAAACATGTATTTAATATTTTTACACTAAACGTGTATTTAATATTTATACACTAAAAGTGTATTTAATATTAATACACTAAACATGTATTTAATATTAATACATTAAACATGTATTTAATATTTATACACTAAACATGTATTAAATATTCATACACTAAACATGTATTTAATATTAATACACTAAACATGTATTTAATATTAATACACTAAACATGTATTTAATATTTATACACTAAACATGTATTTAATATTCATACACTAAACATGTATTTAATATTAATACACTAAACATGTATTTAATATTTATACACTAAACATGTATTTAATATTCATAAACTAAACATATATTTAACATTTATACACTAAACATGTATTTAATATTCATACACTAAACATCAATTTAATTTTTAATAAACTAAACAGATATTTAATATTAATACACTAAACATGTATTTAATATTAATACACTAAACATGTATTTAATATTTATACACTAAACATGTATTTAATATTCATACACTAAACATGTATTTAATATTAATACACTAAACATGTATTTAATATTTATACACTAAACATGTATTTAATATTCATAAACTAAACATATATTTAACATTTATACACTAAACATGTATTTAATATTCATACACTAAACATGTAGTTATTATTTATACACTAAACATGTATTTAATATTAATACACTAAACATGTATTTAATATTTATACACTAAACATGTATTTAATATTAATACACTAAATATGTATTTATTATATATCCACTAGACATGCATTTGATATTCATAAACTAAACATGTATTTAATATTCATGCACTAAACGTGTATTAAATATTCATACACTAAACATGTATTTAATATTAAAACAAAACATGTATTTACGTTTAATAAACTAAACATATATTTAATATTAATACACTAAATATGTATTTAATATTTATACAGTAAACATGTATTGAATATTCATACACTAAAAATGTATTTAATATTTATACACTAAACATGTATTTAATATTAATACAAAAACATGTATTTAATTTTAATAAACTAAACATATATTTAATATTATTACACTCAACATGTATTTAATATTTATACACTGAACATGTATTTAATAGTTATACACTAATCATGTATTTAATATTAATACACTAATAAAGTATTTGATATTCATACACTAAATATGTATTTAATATTCATACACTTAACATGTATTTGATATTTATTCACGAAACATGTATTTAATATTTATACACTAAACATGTATTTAATATTCATACATTAAAAATGTATTTAATATTCATACACTAAACATGTATTTAATATTCATACATTAAACATGTATTTAATATTCATACACTAAACATGTATTTAATATTCGTACACAAAACATGTATTTAATATTTATACACTAAACATGTATTTAATATTCATACATTAAACATGTATTTAATATTCATACACTGAACATGTATTTAATAATCATATACTAAACGTATATGTAATCATATACTAATCATATATTTAATATTCATACAGTAAACATGTATTTATTATCCTCTAAATAAGGCACACTTGGAAATAATGAATTTTTTTATGCGTGCAGTTGCGGCAGAACTCCACAGGAGGGCGCACGTTCCCTCTTAATAAGTCCGGTCCTCTCCGTCTCTCTATCTCTCTTTTTCCTTTTTTTTTGTTTCTTTTATTTTTTTTACATAAGTTTGGTTTCTCATACACTTATATTTATACACTAAACATGTATTTAATATTAATACAATAAACATGTATTTAATATTTATACACTAAACATGTATTTAATATTAGTACAAAAACATGTATTTAATTTTAATAAACTAAACATATATTTAATATTAATACACTAAACATGTATTTAATATTATTACAAAAACATGTATTTAATTTTAATAAACTAAATATATATTTAATATTAATACACTAAACATGTATTTAATATTCATACACTAAAAGTGTATTTAATATTCATACACTAAACATGTGTTTAATATTAATACAATAAACATGTAGTTATTATTCATACACTAAATATGTATTTAATATTAATACACTAAATATGTATTTATTATATATCCACTAAACATTTATTTAATATTCATAAACTAAATATATATTTAATATTAATACACTAAACATGTATTTAATATTAATACATTAAACATGTATTTAATATTCATCAACTAAACATGTATTTAACATTTATACACTAAACATGTATTTAATATTCATACACTAAACATGTAGTTATTATTTTTACACTAAACATGTATTTAATATTAATACACTAAACATGTATTTAATATTAATACACTAAACATGTATTTAATATTTATACAGTAAACATCTATTGAATATTCATACACTAAACATGTATTTAATATTCATTCACTAAACATGTATTTAATATTCATACACTAAACATGTATTTAATATTAATACACTAAACATGTATTTAATATTTATACACTAAACATGTATTTAATATTAATACAAAAACATGTATTTAATTTTAATAAACTAAACATATTTTTAATATTATTACACTAAACATGTATTTAATATTCATACACTGAACATGTATTTAATATTCATACACTAAACATTTAGTTATTATTTATACACTAAACATGTATTTAATATTAATACACTAAACATGTATTTAATATTAATACACTAAACATGAATTTAATATTCATACATTAAACATGTATTTAATATTCATACACTAAACATGTATTTAATATTCGTACACGAAACATGTATTTAATATTTATACACTAAACATGTATTTAATATTCATACATTAAACATGTATTTAATATTCATACACTAAACATGTATTTAATATTTATACACTAAACATGTATTTAATATTCATACACTAAACTTGTATTTAATATTTATACACTAAACATGTATTTAATATTTATACAAAAACATGTATTTAATTTTAATAAACTAAACATGTATTTAATATTAATACACTAAATATGTATTTATTATATATCCACTAGACATGTATTTGATATTCATCAAGTAAACATGTATTTAATATTCATGCACTAAACGTGTATTAAATATTCATACACTAAACATGTATTTAATATTAATACAAAACATGTATTTACGTTTAATAAACTAAACATATATTTAATATTAATACACTAAACATGTATTTAATATTTATACAGTAAACATGTATTTAATATTCATTCAATAAACATGTAGTTATTATTCTTACACTTAATATGTATTTAATATTAATACAAAACATGTATTTAATTCTAATAAACCAATCATATATTTAATATTAATACACTAAACATGTATTTAATATTTATACACTAAACATGTATTTAATATTCATACACTAAACATGTAGTTATTATTTATACACTAAACATGTATTTAATATTAATACACTAAACATGTATTTAATATTAATACAAAAACATGTATTTAATTTAAATAAACTAAACATATATTTAATATTAATACACTAAACATGTATTTAATGTTAATACAAAAACATGTATTTAATTGTAATAAACTAAACATATATTTAATATTAATACACTAAACATGTATTAAATATTCATACACTAAACATTTATTTAATATTCATTCAATAAACATGTAGTTATTATTCTTACACTTAATATCTATTTAATATTAATACAAAAACATGTATTTAATTTTGATAAACTAATCATATATTTAATATTAATACACTAAACATGTATTTAATATTTTTACACTAAACGTGTATTTAATATTTATACACTAAAAGTGTATTTAATATTAATACACTGAACATGTATTTAATATTAATACACTAAACATGCATTTAATATTTATACACTAAACATGTATTTAATATTCATACACTAAACTTGTATTTAATATTAATACACTAAACATGTATTTAATATTTATACACTAAACATGTATTTAATATTCATAAACTAAACATGTATTTAATATTCATAAACTAAACATGTATTTAACATTTATACACTAAACATGTATTTAATATTCATACATTAAACATGTATTTAATATTCATACACTAAACATGTATTTAATATTCGTACACTAAACATGTATTTAATATTTATACAAAAACATGTATTTAATTTTAATAAACTAAACATATATTTAATATTATTACACTAAACATGTATTTAATATTTATACAAAAACATGTATTTAATTTTAATAAACTAATCATATATTTAATATTAATACACTAAACATGTATTTAATATTTTTACACTAAACGTGTATTTAATATTTATACACTAAAAGTGTATTTAATATTAATACACTAAACATGTATTTAATATTAATACATTAAACATGTATTTAATATTTATACACTAAACATGTATTAAATATTCATACACTAAACATGTATTTAATATTAATACACTAAACATGTATTTAATATTAATACACTAAACATGTATTTAATATTTATACACTAAACATGTATTTAATATTCATACACTAAACATGTATTTAATATTAATACACTAAACATGTATTTAATATTTATACACTAAACATGTATTTAATATTCATAAACTAAACATATATTTAACATTTATACACTAAACATGTATTTAATATTCATACACTAAACATCAATTTAATTTTTAATAAACTAAACAGATATTTAATATTAATACACTAAACATGTATTTAATATTAATACACTAAACATGTATTTAATATTTTTACACTAAACGTGTATTTAATATTTATACACTAAAAGTGTATTTAATATTAATACACTAAACATGTATTTAATATTAATACACTAAACATGTATTTAATATTTATACACTAAACATGTATTTAATATTCATACACTAAACATGTATTTAATATTAATACACTAAACATGTATTTAATATTTATACACTAAACATGTATTTAATATTCATAAACTAAACATATATTTAACATTTATACACTAAACATGTATTTAATATTCATACACTAAACATGTAGTTATTATTTATACACTAAACATGTATTTAATATTAATACACTAAACATGTATTTAATATTTATACACTAAACATGTATTTAATATTAATACACTAAATATGTATTTATTATATATCCACTAGACATGCATTTGATATTCATAAACTAAACATGTATTTAATATTCATGCACTAAACGTGTATTAAATATTCATACACTAAACATGTATTTAATATTAAAACAAAACATGTATTTACGTTTAATAAACTAAACATATATTTAATATTAATACACTAAATATGTATTTAATATTTATACAGTAAACATGTATTGAATATTCATACACTAAAAATGTATTTAATATTTATACACTAAACATGTATTTAATATTAATACAAAAACATGTATTTAATTTTAATAAACTAAACATATATTTAATATTATTACACTCAACATGTATTTAATATTTATACACTGAACATGTATTTAATAGTTATACACTAATCATGTATTTAATATTAATACACTAATAAAGTATTTGATATTCATACACTAAATATGTATTTAATATTCATACACTTAACATGTATTTGATATTTATTCACGAAACATGTATTTAATATTTATACACTAAACATGTATTTAATATTCATACATTAAAAATGTATTTAATATTCATACACTAAACATGTATTTAATATTCATACATTAAACATGTATTTAATATTCATACACTAAACATGTATTTAATATTCGTACACAAAACATGTATTTAATATTTATACACTAAACATGTATTTAATATTCATACATTAAACATGTATTTAATATTCATACACTGAACATGTATTTAATAATCATATACTAAACGTATATGTAATCATATACTAATCATATATTTAATATTCATACAGTAAACATGTATTTATTATCCTCTAAATAAGGCACACTTGGAAATAATGAATTTCTTTATGCGTGCAGTTGCGGCAGAACTCCACAGGAGGGCGCACGTTCCCTCTTAATAAGTCCGGTCCTCTCCGTCTCTCTATCTCTCTTTTTCCTTTTTTTTTGTTTCTTTTATTTTTTTTACATAAGTTTGGTTTCTCATACACTTATATTTATACACTAAACATGTATTTAATATTAATACAATAAACATGTATTTAATATTTATACACTAAACATGTATTTAATATTAGTACAAAAACATGTATTTAATTTTAATAAACTAAACATATATTTAATATTAATACACTAAACATGTATTTAATATTATTACAAAAACATGTATTTAATTTTAATAAACTAAATATATATTTAATATTAATACACTAAACATGTATTTAATATTCATACACTAAAAGTGTATTTAATATTCATACACTAAACATGTGTTTAATATTAATACAATAAACATGTAGTTATTATTCATACACTAAATATGTATTTAATATTAATACACTAAATATGTATTTATTATATATCCACTAAACATTTATTTAATATTCATAAACTAAATATATATTTAATATTAATACACTAAACATGTATTTAATATTAATACATTAAACATGTATTTAATATTCATAAACTAAACATGTATTTAACATTTATACACTAAACACGTATTTAATATTCATACACTAAACATGTAGTTATTATTTATACACTAAACATGTATTTAATATTAATACACTAAACATGTATTTAATATTAATACACTAAACATGTATTTAATATTTATACAGTAAACATCTATTGAATATTCATACACTAAACATGTATTTAATATTCATTCACTAAACATGTATTTAATATTCATACACTAAACATGTATTTAATATTAATACACTAAACATGTATTTAATATTTATACACTAAACATGTATTTAATATTAATACAAAAACATGTATTTAATTTTAATAAACTAAACATATTTTTAATATTATTACACTAAACATGTATTTAATATTTATACACTGAACATGTATTTAATATTCATACACTAAACATTTAGTTATTATTTATACACTAAACATGTATTTAATATTAATACACTAAACATGTATTTAATATTAATACACTAAACATGAATTTAATATTCATACATTAAACATGTATTTAATATTCATACACTAAACATGTATTTAATATTCGTACACGAAACATGTATTTAATATTTATACACTAAACATGTATTTAATATTCATACATTAAACATGTATTTAATATTCATACACTAAACATGTATTTAATATTTATACACTAAACATGTATTTAATATTCATACACTAAACTTGTATTTAATATTTATACACTAAACATGTATTTAATATTTATACAAAAACATGTATTTAATTTTAATAAACTAAACATGTATTTAATATTAATACACTAAATATGTATTTATTATATATCCACTAGACATGTATTTGATATTCATCAAGTAAACATGTATTTAATATTCATGCACTAAACGTGTATTAAATATTCATACACTAAACATGTATTTAATATTAATACAAAACATGTATTTACGTTTAATAAACTAAACATATATTTAATATTAATACACTAAACATGTATTTAATATTCATACAGTAAACATGTATTGAATATTCATACACTAAAAATGTATTTAATATTTATACACTAAACATGTATTTAATATTAATACAAAAACATGTATTTAATTTTAATAAACTAAACATATATTTAATATTATTACACTAAACATGTATTTAATATTTATACACTGAACATGTATTTAATAGTTATACACTAATCATGTATTTAATATTAATACACTAATAAAGTATTTGATATTCATACACTAAATATGTATTTAATATTCATACACTTAACGTGTATTTAATAGTTATTCATGAACCATGTATTTAATATTTATACACTAAACATGTATTTAATATTCATACACTAAACATGTAGTTATTATTTATACACTAAACATGTATTTAATATTAATACACTAAACATGTATTTAATATTAATACACTAAACATGTATTTAATATTTATACAGTAAACATCTATTGAATATTCATACACTAAACATGTGTTTAATATTCATTCACTAAACATGTATTTAATATTCATACACTAAACATGTATTTAATATTAATACACTAAACATGTATTTAATATTCATACACTAAACATGTATTTAATATTAATACAAAAACATGTATTTAATTTTAATAAACTAAACATATTTTTAATATTATTACACTAAACATGTATTTAATATTTATACACTGAACATGTATTTAATATTCATACACTAAACATTTAGTTATTATTCATACACTAAACATGTATTTAATATTAATACACAAAACATGTATTTAATATTAATACACTAAACATGAATGTAATATTCATACATTAAACATGTATTTAATATTTATACACTAAACATGTATTTAATATTCGTACACGAAACATGTATTTAATATTTATACACTAAACATGTATTTAATATTCATACATTAAACATGTATTTAATATTCATACACTAAACATGTATTTAATATTTATACAAAAACATGTATTTAATTTTGATAAACTAAACATATATTTAATATTAATACACTTAACATGTATTTAATATTCATACACTAAACATGTAGTTATTATTTATACACTAAACGTGTATTTAATAATAATACAGTAAACATGTATTTAATATTAATACACTAAACATGAATTTAATAATCATACATTAAACATGTATTTAATATTCATACACTAAACATGTATTTAATATTCGTACACGAAACATGTATTTAATATTCATACACTAAACATGTATTTAATATTCATACATTAAACATGTATTTAATATTCATACACTAAACATTTATTTAATATTCATTCAATAAACATGTAGTTATTATTTTTACACTTAATATGTATTTAATATGCATACATTAAAAATGTATTTAATATTCATACACTAAACATGTATTTAATATTCATACATTAAACATGTATTTAATATTTATACACTAAACATTATTTAATATTCGTACACGAAACATGTATTTAATATTTATACACTAAACATGTATTTAATATTCATACATTAAACATATATTTAATATTCATAAACTAAACATGTGTTTAATATTTATACACTAAACATGTATTTAATATTCATACACTAAACATGTATTTAATATTTATACACTAAACATGTATTTAATGTTTATACACTAAATATGTATTTAATATTCATACACTAAACATGTATTTAATTTCAATATACTGAACATGTATTTAATAATCATATACTAAACGTATATGTAATATTCATTTAGTAAACATGTATTTATTATCCTCTAAATAAGGCACACTTGGAAATAATGAATTACTTTATGTGTGCAGTTGCGGCAGAAGTCCACAGGAGGGCGCACGTTCCCTCTTAATAAGTCCGGTCCTTTCTGTCTCTCTATCAATCTTTTTCCTTTTTTTTTGTTTCTTTTATTTTTTTTTACATAAGTTTTGTTTCTCATACACTTATATTTATACACTAAACATGTATTTAATATTAATACACTAAACATGTATTTAATATTTATACACTAAACATGTATTTAATATTAGTACAAAAACATGTATTTAATTTTAATAAACTAAACATATATTTAATATTAATACACTAAACATGTATTTATTATTAATACAAAAACATGTATTTAATTTTAATAAACTAAACATATATTTAATATTAATACACTAAACATGTATTAAATATTTATACACTAAACATGTATTTAATATTTATACACTAAACATTTATTTAATATTAGTACAAAAACATGTATTTAATTTTAATAAACTAAACACATATTTAATATTAATACACTAAACATGTATTTAATATTAATACAAAAACATGTATTTAATTTTAATAAACTAAACATATATTTAATATTAATACACTAAATATGTATTAAATATTCATACACTAAACATTTATTTAATATTCATTCAATAAACATGTAGTTATTATTTTTACACTTAATATGTATTTAATATTAATACAAAAACATGTATTTAATTTTAATAAACTAATCATATATTTAATATTAATACACTAAACATGTATTTAATATTCATAAACTAAACATGTATTTAATATTCATACACTAAACATGTATTTAATATTAATACACTGAACATGTATTTAATAATCATATACCAAACATATATGTAATTATATACTAATCATGTATTTAATATTCATACAGTAAACATGTATTTAATATCCATACACTAAATATGTATTTATTATTTATCCACTAAACATGTATTTAATATTCATAAACTAAACATGTATTTAATATTAATACAAACACATGTATTTAAGTTTAATAAACTAAACATATATTTAATATTAATACACTAAACATGTATATAATATTTATACACTAAACATGTATTTAATATTAATACAAAAACATGTATTTAATTTTAATAAACTAAACATATTTAATATTAATACACTAAACATGTGTTTAATATTAATACACTAAACATGTATTTAATATTTATACACCAAACATGTATTTAATATTTATACACTAAACATGTATTTGATATTCATACACTAAACATGTATTTAATATTAATACACTAAACATGTATTTAATATTAATACACTAAAAATGTATTTAATATTCATAAACTAAACATATATTTAACATTTATACACTAAACATGTATTTAATATTCATACACTAAACATATAGTTATTATTTATACACTAAACGTGTATTAAATATTCATAAACTAAACATGTATCTAATATTAATACAAAAATTGTATTTACGTTTAACAAACTAAACATATATTTAATATTAATACACTAAACATGTATTTAATATTTATACAGTAAAAATGTATTGAATATTCATACACTAAACATGTATTTAATATTCATACACTAAACATGTATTTAATATTAATACACTAAACATGTATTTAATATTTACACACTAAACATGTATTTAATATTCATAAACTAAACATGTATTTAATATTCATACACTAAACGTGTATTTAATATTCATAAACCAAATATATATTTAATATTAATACACTAAACATGTATTTAATATTAATACACTAAACATGTATTTAATATTTTTACACTAAACATGTATTTAATATTCAAACATTAAACATGTATTTAATATTCATACAGTAAACATGTATTTAATATTAATACAAAAACATGTATTTAATTGTAATAAACTAAATATATATTTATTATTAATACACTAAACATGTATTTAATATTCATACATTAAAAATGTATTTAATATTCATACACTAAACATGTATTTAATATTCACACATTAAACATGTATTTAATATTTATACACTAAACATGTATTTAATATTAGTACAAAAACATGTATTTAATTTTAATAAACTAAACATATATTTAATATTAATACACTAAACATGTATTTAATATTATTACAAAAACATGTATTTAATTTTAATAAACTAAATATATATTTAATATTAATACACTAAACATGTATTTAATATTATTACAAAAACATGTATTTAATTTTAATAAACTAAGTATATATTTAATATTAATACACTAAACATGTATTTAATATTCATACACTAAAAGTGTATTTAATATTCATACACTAAACATGTGTTTAATATTAATACACTAAACATGTAGTTATTATTCATACACTAAATATGTATTTAATATTAATACACTAAATATGTATTTATTATATATCCACTAAACATTTATTTAATATTCATAAACTAAATATATATTTAATATTAATAAACTAAACATGTATTTAATATTAATACATTAAACATGTATTTAATATTCATAAACTAAACATGTATTTAACATTTATACACTAAACATGTATTTAATATTCATACACTAAACATGTAGTTATTATTTATACACTAAACATGTATTTAATATTAATACACTAAACATGTATTTAATATTAATACACTAAACATGTATTTAATATTTATACACTAAGCATGTATTTAATATTCATTCACTAAACATGTATTTAATATTCATACACTAAACATGTATTTAATATTAATACACTAAACATGTATTTAATATTTATACACTAAACATGTATTTAATATTAATACAAAAACATGTATTTAATTTTAATAAACTAAACATATTTTTAATATTATTACACTAAACATGTATTTAATATTTATACACTGAACATGTATTTAATATTCATACACTAAACATTTAGTTATTATTTATACACTAAACATGTATTTAATATTAATACACTAAACATGTATTTAATATTAATACACTAAACATGAATTTAATATTCATACATTAAACATGTATTTAATATTTATACACTAAACATGTATTTAATATTCGTACACGAAACATGTATTTAATATTTATACACTAAACATGTATTTAATATTCATACATTAAACATGTATTTAATATTCATACAAAAAACATGTATTTAATATTTATACAAAAACATGTATTTAATTTTAATAAACTAAACATATATTTAATATTAATACACTTAACATGTATTTAATATTCATACACTAAACATGTAGTTATTATTTATACACTAAACGTGTATTTAATAATAATACAGTAAACATGTATTTAATATTAATACACTAAACATGAATTTAATAATCATACATTAAACATGTATTTAATATTTATACACTAAACATGTATTTAATATTCGTACACGAAACATGTATTTAATATTTATACACTAAACATGTATTTAATATTCATACATTAAACATGTATTTAATATTCATACACTAAACATGTATTTAATATTTATACACTAAACATGTATATAATATTCATACACTAAACTTGTATTTAATATTTATACACTAAACATGTATTTAATATTTATACAAAAACATGTATTTAATTTTAATAAACTAAACATATATTTGATATTAATACACTTAACATGTATTTAATATTCATACACTAAACATGTAGTTATTATTTATACACTAAACGTGTATTTAATAATAATACAGTAAACATGTATTTAATATTAATACACTAAACATGTATTTAATATTAATACAAAAACGTGTATTTAATTTTAATAAACTAAATATATATTTAATATTAATACACTAAACATGTATTTAATATTTATAAACTAAACATGTATTTAATATTAATACACTAAACATGTATTTAATATTAATACAGTAAAAGTGTATTTAATATTCATACACTAAACATGTGTTTAATATAATACACTAAACATGTAGTTATTATTCATACACTAAACATGTATTTAATATTTATACACTAAACATGTATTTAATATTAATACACTAAATATTTATTTATCATATATCCACTAAACATTTATTTAATATTCATAAACTAAATATATATTTAATATTGATACACTAAACATGTATTTAATATTAATACACTAAACATGTATTTAATATTAATACATTAAACATGTATTTAATATGTTTACACTAAACATGTATTTAATATTCATACACTAAACATGTATTTAATATTCATACACTAAACATGTATTTAATATTAATACAAAAACATGTATTTAATTGTAATAAACTAAATATATATTTAATATTAATACATTAAACATGTATTTAATATTCATAAACTAAACATGTATTCAACATTTATACACTAAACATGTATTTAATATTCATACACTAAACATGTAGTTATTATTTATACACTAAACATGTATTTAATATTAATACACTAAACATGTATTTAATATTAATACACTAAACATGTATTTAATATTTATACAGTAAACATCTATTGAATATTCATACACTAAACATGTATTTAATATTCATTCACTAAACATGTATTTAATATTCATACACTAAACATGTATTTAATATTAATACACTAAACATGTATTTAATATTTATACACTAAACATGTATTTAATATTAATACAAAAACATGTATTTAATTTTAATAAACTAAACATATTTTTAATATTATTACACTAAACATGTAGTAAATATTTATACACTGAACATGTATTTAATATTCATACACTAAACATTTAGTTATTATTATACACTAAACATGTATTTAATATTAATACACTAAACATGTATTTAATATTAATACACTAAACATGAATTTAATATTCATACATTAAACATGTATTTAATATTTATACACTAAACATGTATTTAATATTCGTACACGAAACATGTATTTAATATTTATACACTAAACATGTATTTAATATTCATACATTAAACATGTATTTAATATTCATACACTAAACATGTATTTAATATTCATACACTAAACATGTATTTAATATTCATACACTAAACTTGTATTTAATATTTATACACTAAACATGTATTTAATATTTATACAAAAACATGTGTTTAATTTTAATAAACTAAACATATATTTAATATTAATACACTTAACATGTATTTAATATTCATACACTAAACATGTAGTTATTATTTATACACTAAACGTGTATTTAATAATAATACAGTAAACATGTATTTAATATTAATACACTAAACATGTATTTAATATTAATACAAAAACGTGTATTTAATTTTAATAAACTAAATATATATTTAATATTAATACACTAAACATGTATTTAATATTTATAAACTTAACATGTATTTAACATTTATACACTAAACATGTATTTAATATTCATACACTAAACATCAATTTAATTTTTAATAAACTAAACAGATATTTAATATTAATACACTAAACATGTATTTAATATTAATACACTAAACATGTATTTAATATTTTTACACTAAATGTGTATTTAATATTTATACACTAAAAGTGTATTTAATATTAATACACTAAACATGTATTTAATATTAATACACTAAACATGTATTTAATATTTATACACTAAACATGTATTTAATATTCATACACTAAACATGTATTAAATATTAATACACTAAACATGTATTTAATATTCATACACTAAACATGTATTTAATATTCATAAACTAAACATATATTTAACATTTATACACTAAACATGTATTTGATATTCATACACTAAACATGTAGTTATTATTTATACACTAAACATGTATTTAATATTAATACACTAAACATGTATTTAATATTTATACACTAAACATGTATTTAATATTAATACACTAAATATGTATTTATTATATATCCACTAGACATGTATTTGATATTAATACAAAACATGTATTTACGTTTAATAAACTAAACATATATTTAATATTAATACACTAAACATGTATTTAATATTTATACAGTAAACATGTATTGAATATTCATACACTAAAAATGTATTTAATATTTATACACTAAACATGTATTTAATATTAATACAAAAACATGTATTTAATTTGAATAAACTAAACATATATTTAATATTATTACACTAAACATGTATTTAATATTTATACACTGAACATGTATTTAATAGTTATACACTAATCATGTATTTAATATTAATACACTAATAAAGTATTTGATATTCATACACTAAATATGTATTTAATATTCATACACTTAACGTGTATTTAATATTTATTCACGAAACATGTATTTAATATTTATACACTAAACATGTATTTAATATTCATACATTAAAAATGTATTTAATATTCATACACTAAACATGTATTTAATATTCATACATTAAACATGTATTTAATATTTATACACTAAACATGTATTTAATATTCGTACACAAAACATGTATTTAATATTTATACACTAAACATGTATTTAATATTCATACATTAAACATGTATTTAATATTCATACACTGAACATGTATTTAATAATCATATACTAAACGTATATGTAATCATATACTAATCATATATTTAATATTCATACAGTAAACATGTATTTATTATCCTCTAAATAAGGCACACTTGGAAATAATGAATTTCTTTATGCGTGCAGTTGCGGCAGAACTCCACAGGAGGGCGCACGTTCCCTCTTAATAAGTCCGGTCCTCTCCGCCTCTCTATCTCTCTTTTTCCTTTTTTTTTGTTTCTTTTATTTTTTTTACATAAGTTTGGTTTCTCATACACTTATATTTATACACTAAACATGTATTTAATATTAATACAATAAACGTGTATTTAATATTTATACACTAAACATGTATTTAATATTAGTACAAAAACATGTATTTAATTTTAATGAACTAAACATATATTTAATATTAATACACTAAACATGTATTTAATATTATTACAAAAACATGTATTTAATTTTAATAAACTAAATATATATTTAATATTAATACACTAAACATGTATTTAATATTCATACACTAAAAGTGTATTTAATATTCATACACTAAACATGTGTTTAATATTAATACACTAAACATGTAGTTATTATTCATACACTAAATATGTATTTAATATTAATACACTAAATATGTATTTATTATATATCCACTAAACATTTATTTAATATTCATAAACTAAATATATATTTAATATTAATACACTAAACATGTATTTAATATTAATACATTAAACATGTATTTAATATTCATAAACTAAACATGTATTTAACATTTATACACTAAACATGTATTTAATATTCATACACTAAACATGTAGTTATTATTTATACACTAAACATGTATTTAATATTAATACACTAAACATGTATTTAATATTAATACACTAAACATGTATTTAATATTTATACAGTAAACATCTATTGAATATTCATACACTAAACATGTATTTAATATTCATTCACTAAACATGTATTTAATATTCATACACTAAACATGTATTTAATATTAATACACTAAACATGTATTTAATATTTATACACTAAACATGTATTTAATATTAATACAAAAACATGTATTTAATTTTAATAAACTAAACATATTTTTAATATTATTACACTAAACATGTATTTAATATTTATACACTGAACATGTATTTAATATTCATACACTAAACATTTAGTTATTATTTATACACTAAACATGTATTTAATATTAATACACTAAACATGTATTTAATATTAATACACTAAACATGAATTTAATATTCATACATTAAACATGTATTTAATATTTATACACTAAACATGTATTTAACATTCGTACACGAAACATGTATTTAATATTTATACACTAAACATGTATTTAATATTCATACATTAAACATGTATTTAATATTCATACACTAAACATGTATTTAATATTTATACACTAAACATGTATTTAATATTCATACACTAAACTTGTATTTAATATTTATACACTAAACATGTATTTAATATTTATACAAAAACATGTATTTAATTTTAATAAACTAAACATATATTTAATATTAATACACTTAACATGTATTTAATATTCATACACTAAACATGTAGTTATTATTTATACACTAAACATGTATTTAATAATAATACAGTAAACATGTATTTAATATTAATACACTAAACATGTATTTAATATTAATACAAAAACGTGTATTTAATTTTAATAAACTAAATATATATTTAATATTAATACACTAAACATGTATTTAATATTTATAAACTAAACATGTATTTAACATTTATACACTAAACATGTATTTAATATTCATACACTAAACATCAATTTAATTTTTAATAAACTAAACATATATTTAATATTAATACACTAAACATGTCTTTAATATTTATACACTAAACATGTATTTAATATTCATACCTTAAACATGTAGTTATTATTCATACACTAAACATGTATTTAATATTAATACAGTAAACATGTATTAAATATTTATACACTTAACATGTATTTAATATTCATACACTAAACATGTAGTTATTATTCATACACTAAACATGTATTTAATATTAATACAGTAAACATGTATTAAATATTTATACACTTAACATGTATTTAATATTCATTCAATAAACATGTAGTTATTATTCTTACACTTAATATGTATTTAATATTAATACAAAAACATGTATTTAATTTTAATAAACTAAACATATATTTAATATTAATACACTAAACATGTATTTAATATTTATACACTAAACATGTATTTAATATTCATACACTAAACATGTAGTTATTATTTATACACTAAACATGTATTTAATATTAATACAGTAAACATGTATTAAATATTTATACACTAAACATGTATTTAATATTATTACAAAAACATGTATTTAATTTTAATAAACTAAATATATATTTAATATTAATACACTAAACATGTATTTAATATTCATACACTAAAAGTGTATTTAATATTCATACACTAAACATGTGTTTAATATTAATACACTAAACATGTAGTTATTATTCATACACTAAATATGTATTTAATATTAATACACTAAATATGTATTTATTATATATCCACTAAACATTTATTTAATATTCATTAACTAAATATATATTTAATATTAATACACTAAACATGTATTTAATATTAATACATTAAACATGTATTTAATATTCATTAACTAAATATATATTTAATATTAATACACTAAACATGTATTTAATATTAATACATTAAACATGTATTTAATATTCATAAACTAAACATGTATTTAACATCTATACACTAAACATGTATTTAATATTCATACACTAAACATGTAGTTATTATTTATACACTAAACATGTATTTAATATTAATACACTAAACATGTATTTAATATTAATACACTAAACATGTATTTAATATTTATACAGTAAACATCTATTGAATATTCATACACTAAACATGTATTTAATATTCATTCACTAAACATGTATTTAATATTCATACACTAAACATGTATTTAATATTAATACACTAAACATGTATTTAATATTTATATACTAAACATGTATTTAATATTAATACAAAAACATGTATTTAATTTTAATAAACTAAACATATTTTTAATATTATTACACTAAACATGTATTTAATATTTATACACTGAACATGTATTTAATATTCATACACTAAACATTTAGTTATTATTTATACACTAAACATGTATTTAATATTAATACACTAAACATGTATTTAATATTAATACACTAAACATGAATTTAATATTCATACATTAAACATGTATTTAATATTTATACACTAAACATGTATTTAACATTCGTACACGAAACATGTATTTAATATTTATACACTAAACATGTATTTAATATTCATACATTAAACATGTATTTAATATTCATACACTAAACATGTATTTAATATTTATACACTAAACATGTATTTAATATTCATACACTAAACTTGTATTTAATATTTATACACTAAACATGTATTTAATATTTATACAAAAACATGTATTTAATTTTAATAAACTAAACATATATTTAATATTAATACACTTAACATGTATTTAATATTCATACACTAAACATGTAGTTATTATTTATACACTAAACATGTATTTAATAATAATACAGTAAACATGTATTTAATATTAATACACTAAACATGTATTTAATATTAATACAAAAACGTGTATTTAATTTTAATAAACTAAATATATATTTAATATTAATACACTAAACATGTATTTAATATTTATAAACTAAACATGTATTTAACATTTATACACTAAACATGTATTTAATATTCATACACTAAACATCAATTTAATTTTTAATAAACTAAACATATATTTAATATTAATACACTAAACATGTATTTAATATTTATACACTAAACATGTATTTAATATTCATACCTTAAACATGTAGTTATTATTCATACACTAAACATGTATTTAATATTAATACAGTAAACATGTATTAAATATTTATACACTTAACATGTATTTAATATTCATACACTAAACATGTAGTTATTATTTATACACTAAACATGTATTTAATATTAATACAGTAAACATGTATTAAATATTTATACACTTAACATGTATTTAATATTCATTCAATAAACATGTAGTTATTATTCTTACACTTAATATGTATTTAATATTAATACAAAAACATGTATTTAATTTTAATAAACTAAACATATATTTAATATTAATACACTAAACATGTATTTAATATTTATACACTAAACATGTATTTAATATTCATACACTAAACATGTAGTTATTATTTATACACTAAACATGTATTTAATATTAATACAGTAAACATGTATTAAATATTTATACACTAAACATGTATTTAATATTAATACAAAAACATGTATTTAATTTTAATAAACTAAATATATATTTAATATTAATACACTAAACATGTATTTAATATTTTTACACTAAACGTGTATTTAATATTCATACACTAAAAGTGTATTTAATATTCATACACTAAACATGTGTTTAATATTAATACACTAAACATGTAGTTATTATTCATACACTAAACATGTATTTAATATTTATACACTAAACATGTATTTAATATTAATACACTAAATATGTATTTATTATATATCCACTAAACATGTATTTAATATTCATAAACCAAATATATATTTAATATTAATACACTAAACATGTATTTGATATTAATACACTAAACATGTATTTAATATTTTTACACTAAACATGTATTTAATATTCAAACATTAAACATGTATTTAATATTCATACAGTAAACATGTATTTAATATTAATACAAAAACATGTATTTAATTGTAATAAACTAAATATATATTTATTATTAATACACTAAACATGTATTTAATATTCATACATTAAAAATGTATTTAATATTCATACACTAAACATGTATTTAATATTCACACATTAAACATGTATTTAATATTCATACACTAAACATGTAGTTATTATTTATACACTAAACATGTATTTAATATTAATACACTAAACATGTATTTAATATTTATACACTAAACATGTGTTTAGGGCACGTCCAGCTGGTAGGAGGCCACGGGGAAGACCCAGGACACGTTGGAAAGACTATGTCTCCCGGCTGGCCTGGGAACGCCTCGGGACCCCCCGGGAAGAGCTAGACGAAGTGGCTGGAGATAGGGAAGTCTGGGCTTCCCTGCTTAGGCTGCTGCCCCCGCGACCCGACCTCGGATAAGCGGAAGATGATGGATGGATGGATGGATGGACACTAAACACGTATTTAATATTAATACACTAAATATGTATTTATTATATATCCACTAAACATGTATTTAATATTCATAAACTAAACATGTATTTAATATTCATACACTAAACGTGTATTTAATATTCATACACTAAACATGTATTTAATATTAATACAAAACATGTATTTAAGTGTAATAAACTAAACATATATTTAATATTAATACACTAAACATGTATTTAATATTCATACATTAAAAATGTATTTAATATTCATACACTAAACATGTATTTAATATTTATACACTAAACATGTATTTAATATTCATACATTAAACATGTATTTAATATTCATACACTAAACATGTATTTAATATTCATACACTAAACATGTATTTAATATTCATATACTAAACATGTATTTAATATTTATACAAAAACATGTATTTAATTTTATTAAACTAAACATATATTTAATATTAATACACTAAACATGTATTTAATATTCATACACTAAACATGTAGTTATTATTTATACAATAAACATGTATTTAATATTAATACAGTAAACATGTATTTAATATTAATACACTAAACATGTATTTAATATTAATACAAAAACATATATTTAATTTTAATAAACTGAATATATATTTAATATTAATACACTAAACATGTATTTAATATTCATAAACTAAACATGTATTTAACATTTATACACTAAACATGTATTTAATATTCATACACTAAACATGTATTTAATTTTTAATAAACTAAACATATATTTAATATTAATACACTAAACATGTATTTAATATTTATACACTAAACATGTATTTAATATTCATACACTAAACATGTAGTTATTATTCATACACTAAACATGTATTTAATATTAATACAGTAAACATCTATTAAATATTTATACACTAAACATGTATTCAATATTCATTCAATAAACATGTAGTTATTATTCTTACACTTAATATGTATTTAATATTAATACAAAAACATGTATTTAATTTTAATAAACTAAACATATATTTAATATTAATACACTAAACATGTATTTAATATTAATACAGTAAAAGTGTATTTAATATTCATACACTAAACATGTGTTTAATATTAATACACTAAACATGTAGTTATTATTCATACACTAAACATGTATTTAATATTTATACACTAAACATGTATTTAATATTAATACACTAAATATTTATTTATTATATATCCACTAAACATGTATTTAATATTCATAAACTAAATATATATTTAATATTGATACACTAAACATGTATTTATTATTAATACACTAAACATGTATTTAATATTTTTACACTAAACATTTATTTAATATTCATACACTAAACATCTATTTAATATTCATACACTAAACATGTATTTAATATTAATACAAAAACATGTATTTAATTGTAATAAACTAAATATATATTTAATATTAATACATTAAACATGTATTTAATATTCATAAACTAAACATGTATTTAACATCTATACACTAAACATGAATTTAATATTCATACACTAAACATGTATTTAATATTCATACATTAAACATGTAGAAGCATTTAAGTCTCACCTTAAAACTCATTTGTATACTCTAGCCTTTAAATAGACTCCCTTTTTAGACCAGTTGATCTGCCGTTTCTTTTCTTTTTCTTCTATGTCCCACTCTCCCGTGTGGAGGGGGTCCGGTCCGATCCGGTGGCCATGTACTGCTCGCCTGTGTATCGGCTGGGGACATCTCTGCGCTGCTGGTCCGCCTACGCTTGGGATGGTTTCCTGCTGGCTCCGCTGTGAACGGGACTCTCGCTGCTGTGTCTTGGATCCTCTTTGGACTGGACTCTCGCGACTGTGTTGTATCCATTGTGGATTGAACTTTCACAGTATCCTGTTAGATCCGCTCGACATCCATTGCTTTCCTCCTCTCTAAGGTTCTCATAATCATTATTGTCACAGACGTCCCACTGGGTGTGAGTTTTCCTTGCCCTTATGTGGGCCTACCGAGGATGTCGTGGTGGTTTGTGCAGCCCTTTGAGACACTAGTGATTTAGGGCTATATAAGTAAACATTGATTGATTGATTGATATTTA
The DNA here is from genome assembly GCF_033978795.1 of Nerophis ophidion. Taxonomy (NCBI): domain Eukaryota; kingdom Metazoa; phylum Chordata; class Actinopteri; order Syngnathiformes; family Syngnathidae; genus Nerophis; species Nerophis ophidion. The sequence continues at coordinate 523,873 of NW_026906972.1, read as the reverse complement.
ATATTTATACACTAAACATGTATTTAATATTCGTACACGAAACATGTATTTAATATTTATACACTAAACATGTATTTAATATTCATACATTAAACATGTATATAATATTCATACACTAAACATGTATTTAATATTTATACACTAAACATGTATTTAATATTCATACACTAAACATGTATTTAATATTAATACAAAAACATGTATTTAATTTTAATAAACTAAACATATATTTAATATTAATACACTAAACATGTATTTATTATTTATACACTAAACATGTATTTAATATTAATACAGTAAACATGTATTTAATATTTATACACTAAACATGTATTTAATATTCATTCAATAAACATGTAGTTATTATTCTTACACTTAATATGTATTTAATATTAATACAAAAACATGTATTTAATTTTAATAAACTAAACATATATTTAATATTCATACACTAAACATGTATTTAATATTTATACACTAAACATGTATTTAATATTCATACACTAAACATGTAGTTATTATTCATACACTAAACATGTATTTAATATTAATACAGTAAACATGTATTAAATATTTATACACTAAACATGTATTTAATATTCATTCAATAAACACGTAGTTATTATTCTTACACTTAATATGTATTTAATATTAATACAAAAACATGTATTTAATTTTAATAAACTAAAAATATATCTAATATTAATACACTAAACATGTATTTAATATTTTTACACTAAACGTGTATTTAATATTCATACATTAAAAGTGTATTTAATATTCATACACTAAACATGTGTTTAATATTAATACACTAAACATGTAGTTATTATTCATACACTAAACATGTATTTAATATTTATACACTAAACATGTATTTAATATTAATACACTAAATATGTATTTATTATATATCCACTGAACATGTATTTAATATTCATAAACTAAATATATATTTAATATTAATACACTAAACATGTATTTAATATTAATTCAATAAATATGTATTTAATATTTTTACACTAAACATGTATTTAATATTTATACACTAAATATGTATTTAATATTCATACACTAAACATGTATTTAATATTAATACACTGAACATGTATTTAATAATCATATACTAAACGTATATGTAATATTCATTTAGTAAACATGTATTATTTATGCTCTAAATAAGGCACACTTGGAAATAATGAATTTCTTTATGCGTGCAGTTGCAGCAGAAGTCCACAGGAGGGCGCACGTTCCCTCTTAATAAGTCCGGTCCTCTCCGTCTCTCTATCAATCTTTTTCCTTTTTTTTTGTTTCTTTTATTTTTTTTTACATAAGTTTTGTTTCTCATACACTTATATTTATACACTTAACATGTATTTAATATTAATACACTAAACATGTATTTAATATTTATACACTAAACATGTATTTAATATTAGTACAAAAACATGTATTTAATTTTAATAAACTAAACATATATTTAATATTAATACACCAAACATGTATTTATTATTAATACAAAAACATGTATTTAATTTTAATAAACTAAACATATATTTAATATTAATACACTAAACATGTATTAAATATTCATACACTAAACATGTATTTAATATTTATACACTAAACATTTATTTAATATTAGTACAAAAACATGTATTTAATTTTAATAAACTAAACACATATTTAATATTAATACACTAAACATGTATTTAATATTAATACAAAAACATGTATTTAATTTTAATAAACTAAACATATATTTAATATTAATACACTAAACATGTATTAAATATTCATAAACTAAACATTTATTTAATATTCATTCAATAAACATATAGTTATTATTTTTACACTTAATATGTATTTAATATTAATACAAAAACATGTATTTAATTTTAATAAACTAATCATATATTTAATATTAATACACTAAACATGTATTTAATATTTTTACACTAAACGTGTATTTAATATTTATACACTAAAAGCGTATATAATATTAATACACTAAACATGTATTTAATATTAATACACTAAACATGTATTTAATATTTATACACTAAACATGTATTTAATATTCATACACTAAACATGTATTTAATATTAATACACTGAACATGTATTTAATATTAATACAAAACATGTATTTAATTTTAATAAACAAAACATATACTTAATATTAATACACTAAACATGTATTTAATATTCATAAACTAAACATGTATTTAATATTCATACACTAAACATGTATTTAATATTAATACACTAATCATGTATTTAATATTCATACACTAAATATGTATTTAATATTTATACACTTAACATGTATTCAATATTAATACACTAAATATGTATTTAATATTCATACATTAAAAATGTATTTAATATTCATACACTAAACATGTATTTAATATTCATACATTAAACATGTATTTAATATTTATACACTAAACATGTATTTAATATTCGTACACGAAACATGTATTTAATATTTATACACTAAACATGTATTTAATATTCATACATTAAACATATATTTAATATTCATAAACTAAACATGTATTTCATATTCATACACTAAACATGTATTTAATATTCATACACTAAACATGTATTTAATATTTATACACTAAACATGTATTTAATATTTATACACTAAATATGTATTTAATATTCATACACTAAACATGTATTTAATTTTAATACACTGAACATGTATTTAATAATCATATACTAAACGTATATGTAATATTCATTTAGTAAACATGTATTTATTATCCTCTAAATAAGGCACACTTGGAAATAATGAATTTCTTTATGCGTGCAGTTGCGGCAGAAGTCCACAGTAGGGCGCACGTTCCCTCTTAATAAGTCCGGTCCTCTCTGTCTCTCTATCAATCTTTTTCCTTTTTTTTTGTTTCTTTTATTTTTTTTTACATAAGTTTTGTTTCTCATACACTTATATTTATACACTAAACATGTATTTAATACTAATACACTAAACATGTATTTAATATTTATACACTAAACATGTATTTAATATTAGTACAAAAACATGTATTTAATTTTAATAAACTAAACATATATTTAATATTAATACACTAAACATGTATTTATTATTAATACAAAAACATGTATTTAATTTTAATAAACTAAACATATATTTAATATTAATACACTAAACATGTATTAAATATTCATACACTAAACATGTATTTAATATTTATACACTAAACATTTATTTAATATTAGTACAAAAACATGTATTTAATTTTAATAAACTAAACACATATTTAATATTAATACACTAAACATGTATTTAATATTAATACAAAAACATGTATTTAATTTTAATAAACTAAACATATATTTAATATTAATACACTAAACATGTATTAAATATTCATACACTAAACATTTATTTAATATTCATTCAATAAAAATGTAGTTATTATTTTTACACTTAATATGTATTTAATATTAATACAAAACATGTATTTAATTTTAATAAACTAATCATATATTTAATATTAATACACTAAACATGTATTTAATATTTTTACCCTAAACGTGTATTTAATATTTATACACTAAAAGTGTATATAATATTAATACACTAAACATGTATTTAATATTAATACACTAAACATGTATTTAATATTTATACACTAAACATGTATTTAATATTCATACACTAAACATGTATTTAATATTAATACACTGAACATGTATTTAATATTAATACAAACCATGTATTTAATTTTAATAAACAAAATATATACTTAATATTAATACACTAAACATGTATTTAATATTCATAAACTAAACATGTATTTAATATTCATACACTAAACATGTATTTAATATTAATACACTAATCATGTATTTAATATTCATACACTAAATATGTATTTAATATTTATACACTTAACATGTATTCAATATTAATACACTAAATATGTATTTAATATTCATACATTAAAAATGTATTTAATATTCATACATTAAACATGTATTTAATATTTATACACTAAACATGTATTTAATATTCGTACACGAAACATGTATTTAATATTTATACACTAAACATGTATTTAATATTTATACACTAAATATGTATTTAATATTCATACACTAAACATGTATTTAATTTTAATACACTGAACATGTATTTAATAATCATATACTAAACGTATATGTAATATTCATTTAGTAAACATGTATTTATTATCCTCTAAATAAGGCACACTTGGAAATAATGAATTTCTTTATGCGTGCAGTTGCGGCAGAAGTCCACAGGAGGGCGCACGTTCCCTCTTAATAAGTCCGGTCCTCTCTGTCTCTCTATCAATCTTTTTCCTTTTTTTTTGTTTCTTTTATTTTTTTTTTACATAAGTTTTGTTTCTCATACACTTATATTTATACACTAAACATGTATTTAATATTAATACACTAAACATGTATTTAATATTTATACACTAAACATGTATTTAATATTAGTACAAAAACATGTATTTAATTTTAATAAACTAAACATCTATTTAATATTAATACACTAAACATGTATTTATTATTAATACAAAAACATGTATTTAATTTTAATAAACTAAACATATATTTAATATTAATACACTAAACATGTATTAAATATTTATACACTAAACATGTATTTAATATTTATACACTAAACATTTATTTAATATTAGTACAAAAACATATATTTAATTTTAATAAACTAAACACATATTTAATATTAACACACTAAACATGTATTTAATATTAATACAAAAACATGTATTTAATTTTAATAAACTAAACATATATTTAATATTAATACACTAAACATGTATTAAATATTCATACACTAAACATTTATTTAATATTCATTCAATAAACATGTAGTTATTATTTTTACACTTAATATGTATTTAATATTAATACAAAAACATGTATTTAATTTTAATAAACTAATCATATATTTAATATTAATACACTAAACATGTATTTAATATTAATACAGTAAACATGTATTAAATATTTATACACTAAACATGTATTTAATATTAATTCAATAAACATGTTGTTATTATTGTTACACTTAATATGTATTTAATATTAATACAAAAACATGTATTTAATTTTAATAAACTAATCATATATTTAATATTAATACACTAAACATGTATTTAATATTTTTACACTAAACGTGTATTTGATATTTATACACTAAAAGTGTATTTAATATTAATACACTAAACATGTATTTAATATTAATACACTAAACATGTATTTAATATTTATACACTAAACATGTATTTAATATTCATACACTAAACATGTATTTAATATTAATACAAAAACATGTATTTAATTTTAATAAACTAAACATATATTTAATATTAATACACTAAACATGTATTAAATATTCATACACTAAACATTTATTTAATATTCATTCAATAAACATGTAGTTATTATTTTTACACTTAATATGTATTTAATATTCATACATTAAAAATTTATTTAATATTCATACACTAAACATGTATTTAATATTCATACATTAAACATGTATTTAATATTTATACACTAAACATGTATTTAATATTCGTACACGAAACATGTATTTAATATTTATACACTAAACATGTATTTAATATTCATACATTAAACATATATTTAATATTCATAAACTAAACATGTATTTAATATTTATACACTAAACATGTATTTAATATTCATACACTAAACATGTATTTAATATTTATACACTAAACATGTATTTAATGTTTATACACTAAATATGTATTTAATATTCATACACTAAACATGTATTTAATTTCAATATACTGAACATGTATTTAATAATCATATACTAAACGTATATGTAATATTCATTTAGTAAACATGTATTTATTATCCTCTAAATAAGGCACACTTGGAAATAATGAAGTTCTTTATGCGTGCAGTTGCGGCAGAAGTCCACAGGAGGGCGCACGTTCCCTCTTAATAAGTCCGGTCCTTTCTGTCTCTCTATCAATCTTTTTCCTTTTTTTTTGTTTCTTTTATTTTTTTTTACATAAGTTTTGTTTCTCATACACTTATATTTATACACTTTACATGTATTTAATATTAATACACTAAACATGTATTTAATATTTATACACTAAACATGTATTTAATATTAGTACAAAAACATGTATTTAATTTTAATAAACTAAACATATATTTAATATTAATACACTAAACATGTATTTATTATTAATACAAAAACATGTATTTAATTTTAATAAACTAAACATATATTTAATATTAATACACTAAACATGTATTAAATATTTATACACTAAACATGTATTTAATATTTATACACTAAACATTTATTTAATATTAGTACAAAAACATGTATTTAATTTTAATAAACTAAACACATATTTAATATTAATACACTAAACATGTATTTAATACTAATACAAAAACATGTATTTAATTTTAATAAACTAAACATATATTTAATATTAATACACTAAACATGTATTAAATATTCATACACTAAACATTTATTTAATATTCATACACTAAACATGTATTTAATATTAATACACTGAACATGTATTTAATAATCATATACCAAACATATATGTAATTATATACTAATCATGTATTTAATATTCATACAGTAAACATGTATTTAATATTCATACAGTAAACATGTATTTAATATTCATACACTAAATATGTATTTATTATTTATCCACTAAACATGTATTTAATATTCATAAACTAAACATGTATTTAATATTAATACAAACACATGTATTTAAGTTTAATAGACTAAACATATATTTAATATTAATACACTAAACATGTATTTAATATTTATACACTAAACATGTATTTAATATTAATACAAAAACATGTATTTAATTTTAATAAACTAAACATATATTTAATATTAATACACTAAACGTGTATTTAATATTCATACACCAAACATGTATTTAACATTTATACACTAAACATGTTTTTAATATTTATACACTAAACATGTATTTAATATTAATACAAAAACATGTATTTAATTTTAATAAACTAAACATATTTAATATTAATACACTAAACATGTGTTTAATATTAATACACTAAACATGTATTTAATATTTATACACCAAACATGTATTTAATATTTATACACTAAACATGTATTTGATATTCATACACTAAACATGTATTTAATATTAATACACTAAACATGTATTTAATATTAATACACTAAAAATGTATTTAATATTCATAAACTAAACATATATTTAACATTTATACACTAAACATGTATTTAATATTCATACACTAAACATATAGTTATTATTTATACACTAAACGTGTATTAAATATTCATACACTAAACATGTATCTAATATTAATACAAAACATGTATTTACGTTTAACAAACTAAACATATATTTAATATTAATACACTAAACATGTATTTAATATTTATACAGTAAAAATGTATTGAATATTCATACACTAAACATGTATTTAATATTCATACACTAAACATGTATTTAATATTTATACACTAAACATGTATTTAATATTTATACACTAAATATGTATTTAATATTCATACACTAAACATGTATTTAATTTTAATACACTGAACATGTATTTAATAATCATATACTAAACGTATATGTAATATTCATTTAGTAAACATGTATTTATTATCCTCTAAATAAGGCACACTTGGAAATAATGAATTTCTTTATGCGTGCAGTTGCGGCAGAAGTCCACAGGAGGGCGCACGTTCCCTCTTAATAAGTCCGGTCCTCTCTGTCTCTCTATCAATCTTTTTCCTTTTTTTTTGTTTCTTTTATTTTTTTTTACATAAGTTTTGTTTCTCATACACTTATATTTATACACTAAACATGTATTTAATATTAATACACTAAACATGTATTTAATATTTATACACTAAACATGTATTTAATATTAGTACAAAAACATGTATTTAATTTTAATAAACTAAACATCTATTTAATATTAATACACTAAACATGTATTTATTATTAATACAAAAACATGTATTTAATTTTGATAAACTAAACATATATTTAATATTAATACACTAAACATGTATTAAATATTTATACACTAAACATGTATTTAATATTTATACACTAAACATTTATTTAATATTAGTACAAAAACATATATTTAATTTTAATAAACTAAACACATATTTAATATTAACACACTAAACATGTATTTAATATTAATACAAAAACATGTATTTAATTTTAATAAACTAAACATATATTTAATATTAATACACTAAACATGTATTAAATATTCATACACTAAACATTTATTTAATATTCATTCAATAAACATGTAGTTATTATTTTTACACTTAATATGTATTTAATATTAATACAAAAACATGTATTTAATTTTAATAAACTAATCATATATTTAATATTAATACACTAAACATGTATTTAATATTAATACAGTAAACATGTATTAAATATTTATACACTAAACATGTATTTAATATTAATTCAATAAACATGTTGTTATTATTGTTACACTTAATATGTATTTAATATTAATACAAAAACATGTATTTAATTTTAATAAACTAATCATATATTTAATATTAATACACTAAACATGTATTTAATATTTTTACACTAAACGTGTATTTGATATTTATACACTAAAAGTGTATTTAATATTAATACACTAAACATGTATTTAATATTAATACACTAAACATGTATTTAATATTTATACACCAAACATGTATTTAATATTCATACACTAAACATGTATTTAATATTAATACAAAAACATGTATTTAATTTTAATAAACTAAACATATATTTAATATTAATACATTAAACATGTATTAAATATTCATACACTAAACATTTATTTAATATTCATTCAATAAACATGTAGTTATTATTTTTACACTTAATATGTATTTAATATTCATACATTAAAAATGTATTTAATATTCATACACTAAACATGTATTTAATATTCATACATTAAACATGTATTTAATATTTATACACTAAACATGTATTTAATATTCGTACACGAAACATGTATTTAATATTTATACACTAAACATGTATTTAATATTCATACATTAAACATATATTTAATATTCATAAACTAAACATGTATTTAATATTCATAAACTAAACATGTATTTAATATTCATACACTAAACATGTATTTAATATTCATACACTAAACATGTATTTAATATTTATACACTAAACATGTATTTAATGTTTATACACTAAATATGTATTTAATATTCATACACTAAACATGTATTTAATTTCAATACACTGAACATGTATTTAATAATCATATACTAAACGTATATGTAATATTCATTTAGTAAACATGTATTTATTATCCTCTAAATAAGGCACACTTGGAAATAATGAATTTCTTTATGCGTGCAGTTGCGGCAGAAGTCCACAGGAGGGCGCACGTTCCCTCTTAATAAGTCCGGTCCTCTCTGTCTCTCTATCAATCTTTTTCCTTTTTTTTGTTTCTTTTATTTTTTTTTACATAAGTTTTGTTTCTCATACACTTATATTTATACACTAAACATGTATTTAATATTAATACACTAAACATGTATTTAATATTTATACACTAAACATGTATTTAATATTAGTACAAAAACATGTATTTAATTTTAATAAACTAAACATATATTTAATATTAATACACTAAACATGTATTTATTATTAATACAAAAACATGTATTTAATTTTAATAAACTAAACATATATTTAATATTAATACACTAAACATGTATTAAATATTTATACACTAAACATGTATTTAATATTTATACACTAAACATTTATTTAATATTAGTACAAAAACATGTATTTAATTTTAATAAACTAAACACATATTTAATATTAATACACTAAACATGTATTTAATATTAATACAAAAACATGTATTTAATTTTAATAAACTAAACATATATTTAATATTAATACACTAAACATGTATTAAATATTCATACACTAAACATTTATTTAATATTCATTCAATAAACATGTAGTTATTATTTTTACACTTAATATGTATTTAATATTAATACAAAAACATGTATTTAATTTTAATAAACTAATCATATATTTAATATTAATACACTAAACATGTATTTAATATTCATAAACTAAACATGTGTTTAATATTCATACACTAAACATGTATTTAATATTAATACACTGAACATGTATTTAATAATCATATACCAAACATATATGTAATTATATACTAATCATGTATTTAATATTCATACAGTAAACATGTATTTAATATTTATACACTAAATATGTATTTATTATTTATCCACTAAACATGTATTTAATATTCATAAACTAAACATGTATTTAATATTAATACAAACACATGTATTTAAGTTTAATAAACTAAACATATATTTAATATTAATACACTAAACATGTATTTAATATTTATACACTAAACATGTATTTAATATTAATACAAAAACATGTATTTAATTTTAATAAACTAAACATATATTTAATATTAATACACTAAACGTGTATTTAATATTCATACACCAAACATGTATTTAACATTTATACACTAAACATGTTTTTAATATTTATACACTAAACATGTATTTAATATTAATACAAAAACATGTATTTAATTTTAATAAACTAAACATATTTAATATTAATACACTAAACATGTGTTTAATATTAATACACTAAACATGTATTTAATATTTATACACCAAACATGTATTTAATATTTATACACTAAACATGTATTTGATATTCATACACTAAACATGTATTTAATATTAATACACTAAACATGTATTTAATATTAATACACTAAAAATGTATTTAATATTCATAAACTAAACATATATTTAACATTTATACACTAAACATGTATTTAATATTCATACACTAAACATATAGTTATTATTTATACACTAAACGTGTATTAAATATTCATACACTAAACATGTATCTAATATTAATACAAAACATGTATTTACGTTTAACAAACTAAACATATATTTAATATTAATACACTAAACATGTATTTAATATTTATACAGTAAAAATGTATTGAATATTCATACACTAAACATGTATTTAATATTCATACACTAAACATGTATTTAATATTAATACACTAAACATGTATTTAATATTTACACACTAAACATGTATTTAATATTAATACACTAAATATGTATTTATTATATATCCACTAAACATGTATTTGATATTCATAAACTAAACATGTATTTAATATTCATACACTAAACGTGTATTAAATATTCATACACTAAACATGTATTTAATATTAATACAAAACATGTATTCACGTTTAATAAACTAAACATATATTTAATATTAATACACTAAACATGTATTTAATATTTATACAGTAAACATGTATTGAATATTCATACACTAAACATGTATTTAATATTTATACACTAAACATGTATTTAATATTAATACAAAAACATGTATTTAATTTTAATAAACTAAACATATATTTAATATTGTTACACTAAACATGTATTTAATATTTATACACTGAACATGTATTTAATAGTTATACACTAATCATGTATTTAATATTAATACACTAATCATGTATTTAATATTCATACACTAAATATGTATTTAATATTCATACACTTAACATGTATTTAATATTCATACACTAAACGTGTATTTAATATTCATACACTAAACATGTATTTAATATTAATACAAAACATGTATTTAAGTTTAATAAACTAAACTTATATTTAATATTAATACACTAAACATGTATTTAATATTCATACATTAAAAATGTAGTTATTATTCATACACTAAACATATATTTAATATTAATACACTTAACATGTATTTAATATTCATACACTAAACATGTAGTTATTATTCATACACTAAACATATATTTAATATTAATACACTTAACATGTATTTAATATTCATACACTAAACATGTAGTTATTATTTATACACTAAACGTGTATTTAATAATAATACAGTAAACATGTATTTAATATTAATACACTAAACATGTATTTAATATTAATACAAAAACGTGTATTTAATTTTAATAAACTAAATATATATTTAATATTAATACACTAAACATGTATTTAATATTTATAAACTAAACATGTATTTAACATTTATACACTAAACATGTATTTAATATTCATACACTAAACATCAATTTAATTTTTAATAAACTAAACATATATTTAATATTAATACACTAAACATGTATTTAATATTCGTACACTTAATATGTATTTAATATTAATACAAAAACATGTATTTAATTTTAATAAACTAAACATATATTTAATATTAATACACTAAACATGTATTTAATATTTATACACTAAACATGTATTTAATATTCATACACTAAACATGTAGTTATTATTTATACACTAAACATGTATTTAATATTAATACAGTAAACATGTATTAAATATTTATACACTAAACATGTATTTAATATTAATACAAAAACATGTATTTAATTTTAATAAACTAAATATATATTTAATATTAATACACTAAACATGTATTTAATATTTTTACACTAAACGTGTATTTAATATTCATACACTAAAAGTGTATTTAATATTCATACACTAAACATGTGTTTAATATTAATACACTAAATATGTAGTTATTATTCATACACTAAATATGTATTTAATATTTATACACTAAACATGTATTTAATATTAATACACTAAATATGTATTTATTATATATCCACTAAACATGTATTTAATATTCATAAACCAAATATATATTTAATATTAATACACTAAACATGTATTTAATATTAATACACTAAACATGTATTTAATATTTTTACACTAAACATGTATTTAATATTCAAACATTAAACATGTATTTAATATTCATACAGTAAACATGTATTTAATATTAATACAAAAACATGTATTTAATTGTAATAAACTAAATATATATTTATTATTAATACACTAAACATGTATTTAATATTCATACATTAAAAATGTATTTAATATTCATACACTAAACATGTATTTAATATTCACACATTAAACATGTATTTAATATTCATACACTAAACATGTAGTTATTATTTATACACTAAACATGTATTTAATATTAATACACTAAACATGTATTTAATATTTATACACTAAACATGTGTTTAGGGCACGTCCAGCTGGTAGGAGGCCACGGGGAAGACCCAGGACACGTTGGAAAGACTATGTCTCCCGGCTGGCCTGGGAACGCCTCGGGATCCCCCGGGAAGAGCTAGACGAAGTGGCTGGAGATAGGGAAGTCTGGGCTTCCCTGCTTAGGCTGCTGCCCCCGCGACCCGACCTCGGATAAGCGGAAGATGATGGATGGATGGATGGATGGATGGACACTAAACATGTATTTAATATTAATACACTAAATATGTATTTATTATATATCCACTAAACATGTATTTAATATTCATAAACTAAACATGTATTTAATATTCATACACTAAACGTGTATTTAATATTCATACACTAAACATGTATTTAATATTAATACAAAACATGTATTTAAGTTTAATAAACTAAACATATATTTAATATTAATACACTAAACATGTATTTAATATTCATACATTAAAAATGTATTTAATATTCATACACTAAACATGTATTTAATATTCACACATTAAACATGTATTTAATATTTATACACTAAACATGTATTTAATATTCGTACACGAAACATGTATTTAATATTTATACACTAAACATGTATTTAATATTCATACATTAAACATGTATTTAATATTCATACACTAAACATGTATTTAATATTCATACACTAAACATGTATTTAATATTCATATACTAAACATGTATTTAATATTTATACAAAAACATGTATTTAATTTTAATAAACTAAACATATATTTAATATTAATACACTAAACATGTATTTAATATTTATACACTAAACATGTATTTAATATTCATACATTAAACATGTATTTAATATTCATACACTAAACATTTATTTAATATTCATTCAATAAACATGTAGTTATTATTTTTACACTTAATATGTATTTAATATTAATACAAAAACATGTATTTAATTTTAATAAACTAATCATATATTTAATATTAATACACTAAACATGTATTTAATATTAATACAGTAAACATGTATTAAATATTTATACACTAAACATGTATTTAATATTAATTCAATAAACATGTTGTTATTATTGTTACACTTAATATGTATTTAATATTAATACAAAAAGATGTATTTAATTTTAATAAACTAATCATATATTTAATATTAATACACTAAACATGTATTTAATATTTTTACACTAAACGTGTATTTGATATTTATACACTAAAAGTGTATTTAATATTAATACACTAAACATTTAGTTATTATTTATACACTAAACATGTATTTAATATTAATACACTAAACATGTATTTAATATTAATACACTAAACATGAATTTAATATTCATACATTAAACATGTATTTAATATTTATACACTAAACATTTATTTAATATTAGTACAAAAACATGTATTTAATTTTAATAAACTAAACACATATTTAATATTAATACACTAAACATGTATTTAATATTAATACAAAAACATGTATTTAATTTTAATAAACTAAACATATATTTAATATTAATACACTAAACATGTATTAAATATTTATACACTAAACATGTATTTAATATTTATACACTAAACATTTATTTAATATTAGTACAAAAACATGTATTTAATTTTAATAAACTAAACACATATTTAATATTAATACACTAAACATGTATTTAATATTAATACAAAAACATGTATTTAATTTTAATAAACTAAACATATATTTAATATTAATACACTAAACATGTATTAAATATTCATACACTAAACATTTATTTAATATTCATTCAATAAACATGTAGTTATTATTTTTACACTTAATATGTATTTAATATTAATACAAAAACATGTATTTAATTTTAATAAACTAATCATATATTTAATATTAATACACTAAACATGTATTTAATATTCATAAACTAAACATGTGTTTAATATTCATACACTAAACATGTATTTAATATTAATACACTGAACATGTATTTAATAATCATATACCAAACATATATGTAATTATATACTAATCATGTATTTAATATTCATACAGTAAACATGTATTTAATATTTATACACTAAATATGTATTTATTATTTATCCACTAAACATGTATTTAATATTCATAAACTAAACATGTATTTAATATTAATACAAACACATGTATTTAAGTTTAATAAACTAAACATATATTTAATATTAATACACTAAACATGTATTTAATATTTATACACTAAACATGTATTTAATATTAATACAAAAACATGTATTTAATTTTAATAAACTAAACATATATTTAATATTAATACACTAAACGTGTATTTAATATTCATACACCAAACATGTATTTAACATTTATACACTAAACATGTTTTTAATATTTATACACTAAACATGTATTTAGTATTAATACAAAAACATGTATTTAATTTTAATAAACTAAACATATTTAATATTAATACACTAAACATGTGTTTAATATTAATACACTAAACATGTATTTAATATTTATACACCAAACATGTATTTAATATTTATACACTAAATATGTATTTAATATTCATACACTAAACATGTATTTAATTTTAATACACTGAACATGTATTTAATAATCATATACTAAACGTATATGTAATATTCATTTAGTAAACATGTATTTATTATCCTCTAAATAAGGCACACTTGGAAATAATGAATTTCTTTATGCGTGCAGTTGCGGCAGAAGTCCACAGGAGGGCGCACGTTCCCTCTTAATAAGTCCGGTCCTCTCTGTCTCTCTATCAATCTTTTTCCTTTTTTTTTGTTTCTTTTATTTTTTTTTACATAAGTTTTGTTTCTCATACACTTATATTTATACACTAAACATGTATTTAATATTAATACACTAAACATGTATTTAATATGTATACACTAAACATGTATTTAATATTAGTACAAAAACATGTATTTAATTTTAATAAACTAAACATCTATTTAATATTAATACACTAAACATGTATTTATTATTAATACAAAAACATGTATTTAATTTTAATAAACTAAACATATATTTAATATTAATACACTAAACATGTATTAAATATTTATACACTAAACATGTATTTAATATTTATACACTAAACATTTATTTAATATTAGTACAAAAACATATATTTAATTTTAATAAACTAAACACATATTTAATATTAACACACTAAACATGTATTTAATATTAATACAAAAACATGTATTTAATTTTAATAAACTAAACATGTATTTAATATTAATACACTAAACATGTATTAAATATTCATACACTAAACATTTATTTAATATTCATTCAATAAACATGTAGTTATTATTTTTACACTTAATATGTATTTAATATTAATACAAAAACATGTATTTAATTTTAATAAACTAATCATATATTTAATATTAATACACTAAACATGTATTTAATATTAATACAGTAAACATGTATTAAATATTTATACACTAAACATGTATTTAATATTAATTCAATAAACATGTTGTTATTATTGTTACACTTAATATGTATTTAATATTAATACAAAAACATGTATTTAATTTTAATAAACTAATCATATATTTAATATTAATACACTAAACATGTATTTAATATTTTTACACTAAACGTGTATTTGATATTTATACACTAAAAGTGTATTTAATATTAATACACTAAACATGTATTTAATATTAATACACTAAACATGTATTTAATATTTATACACCAAACATGTATTTAATATTCATACACTAAACATGTATTTAATATTAATACAAAAACATGTATTTAATTTTAATAAACTAAACATATATTTAATATTAATACACTAAACATGTATTAAATATTCATACACTAAACATTTATTTAATATTCATTCAATAAACATGTAGTTATTATTTTTACACTTAATATGTATTTAATATTCATACATTAAACATATATTTAATATTCATAAACTAAACATGTATTTAATATTCATACACTAAACATGTATTTAATATTCATACACTAAACATGTATTTAATATTTATACACTAAACATGTATTTAATGTTTATACACTAAATATGTATTTAATATTCATACACTAAACATGTATTTAATTTCAATATACTGAACATGTATTTAATAATCATATACTAAACGTATATGTAATATTCATTTAGTAAACATGTATTTATTATCCTCTAAATAAGGCACACTTGGAAATAATGAATTTCTTTATGCGTGCAGTTGCGGCAGAAGTCCACAGGAGGGCGCACGTTCCCTCTTAATAAGTCCGGTCCTCTCTGTCTCTCTATCAATCTTTTTCCTTTTTTTTTGTTTCTTTTATTTTTTTTTACATAAGTTTTGTTTCTCATACACTTATATTTATACACTAAACATGTATTTAATATTAATACACTAAACATGTATTTAATATTTATACACTAAACATGTATTTAATATTAGTACAAAAACATGTATTTAATTTTAATAAACTAAACATATATTTAATATTAATACACTAAACATGTATTTATTATTAATACAAAAACATGTATTTAATTTTAATAAACTAAACATATATTTAATATTAATACACTAAACATGTATTAAATATTTATACACTAAACATGTATTTAATATTTATACACTAAACATTTATTTAATATTAGTACAAAAACATGTATTTAATTTTAATAAACTAAACACATATTTAATATTAATACACTAAACATGTATTTAATATTAATACAAAAACATGTATTTAATTTTAATAAACTAAACATATATTTAATATTAATACACTAAACATGTATTAAATATTCATACACTAAACATTTATTTAATATTCATTCAATAAACATGTAGTTATTATTTTTACACTTAATATGTATTTAATATTAATACAAAAACATGTATTTAATTTTAATAAACTAATCATATATTTAATATTAATACACTAAACATGTATTTAATATTCATAAACTAAACATGTGTTTAATATTCATACACTAAACATGTATTTAATATTAATACACTGAACATGTATTTAATAATCATATACCAAACATATATGTAATTATATACTAATCATGTATTTAATATTCATACAGTAAACATGTATTTAATATTTATACACTAAATATGTATTTATTATTTATCCACTAAACATGTATTTAATATTCATAAACTAAACATGTATTTAATATTAATACAAACACATGTATTTAAGTTTAATAAACTAAACATATATTTAATATTAATACACTAAACATGTATTTAATATTTATACACTAAACATGTATTTAATATTAATACAAAAACATGTATTTAATTTTAATAAACTAAACATATATTTAATATTAATACACTAAACGTGTATTTAATATTCATACACCAAACATGTATTTAACATTTATACACTAAACATGTTTTTAATATTTATACACTAAACATGTATTTAGTATTAATACAAAAACATGTATTTAATTTTAATAAACTAAACATATTTAATATTAATACACTAAACATGTGTTTAATATTAATACACTAAACATGTATTTAATATTTATACACCAAACATGTATTTAATATTTATACACTAAACATGTATTTGATATTCATACACTAAACATGTATTTAATATTAATACACTAAACATGTATTTAATATTAATACACTAAAAATGTATTTAATATTCATAAACTAAACGTATATTTAACATTTATACACTAAACATGTATTTAATATTCATACACTAAACATATAGTTATTATTTATACACTAAACGTGTATTAAATATTCATACACTAAACATGTATCTAATATTAATACAAAACATGTATTTACGTTTAACAAACTAAACATATATTTAATATTAATACACTAAACATGTATTTAATATTTATACAGTAAAAATGTATTGAATATTCATACACTAAACATGTATTTAATATTCATACACTAACCATGTATTTAATATTAATACACTAAACATGTATTTAATATTCATTCACTAAACATGTATTTAATATTCATACACTAAACATGTATTTAATATTAATACACTAAACATGTATTTAATATTTATATACTAAACATGTATTTAATATTAATACAAAAACATGTATTTAATTTTAATAAACTAAACATATTTTTAATATTATTACACTAAACATGTATTTAATATTTATACACTGAACATGTATTTAATATTCATACACTAAACATTTAGTTATTATTTATACACTAAACATGTATTTAATATTAATACACTAAACATGTATTTAATATTAATACACTAAACATGAATTTAATATTCATACATTAAACATGTATTTAATATTTATACACTAAACATGTATTTAACATTCGTACACGAAACATGTATTTAATATTTATACACTAAACATGTATTTAATATTCATACATTAAACATGTATTTAATATTCATACACTAAACATGTATTTAATATTTATACACTAAACATGTATTTAATATTCATACACTAAACTTGTATTTAATATTTATACACTAAACATGTATTTAATATTTATACAAAAACATGTATTTAATTTTAATAAACTAAACATATATTTAATATTAATACACTTAACATGTATTTAATATTCATACACTAAACATGTAGTTATTATTTATACACTAAACGTGTATTTAATAATAATACAGTAAACATGTATTTAATATTAATACACTAAACATGTATTTAATATTAATACAAAAACGTGTATTTAATTTTAATAAACTAAATATATATTTAATATTAATACACTAAACATGTATTTAATATTTATAAACTAAACATGTATTTAACATTTATACACTAAACATGTATTTAATATTCATACACTAAACATCAATTTAATTTTTAATAAACTAAACATATATTTAATATTAATACACTAAACATGTATTTAATATTTATACACTAAACATGTATTTAATATTCATACCTTAAACATGTAGTTATTATTCATACACTAAACATGTATTTAATATTAATACAGTAAACATGTATTAAATATTTATACACTTAACATGTATTTAATATTCATTCAATAAACATGTAGTTATTATTCTTACACTTAATATGTATTTAATATTAATACAAAAACATGTATTTAATTTTAATAAACTAAACATATATTTAATATTAATACACTAAACATGTATTTAATATTTATACACTAAACATGTATTTAATATTCATACACTAAACATGTAGTTATTATTTATACACTAAACATGTATTTAATATTAATACAGTAAACATGTATTAAATATTTATACACTAAACATGTATTTAATATTAATACAAAAACATGTATTCAATTTTAATAAAGTAAATATATATTTAATATTAATACACTAAACATGTATTTAATATTTTTACACTAAACGTGTATTTAATATTCATACACTAAAAGTGTATTTAATATTCATACACTAAACATGTGTTTAATATTAATACACTAAACATTTAGTGATTATTCATACACTAAACATGTATTTAATATTTATACACTAAACATGTATTTAATATTAATACACTAAATATGTATTTATTATATATCCACTAAACATGTATTTAATATTCATAAACCAAATATATATTTAATATTAATACACTAAACATGTATTTAATATTAATACACTAAACATGTATTTAATATTTTTACACTAAACATGTATTTAATATTCAAACATTAAACATGTATTTAATATTCATACAGTAAACATGTATTTAATATTAATACAAAAACATGTATTTAATTGTAATAAACTAAATATATATTTATTATTAATACACTAAACATGTATTTAATATTCATACATTAAAAATGTATTTAATATTCATACACTAAACATGTATTTAATATTCACACATTAAACATGTATTTAATATTCATACACTAAACATGTAGTTATTATTTATACACTAAACATGTATTTAATATTAATACACTAAACATGTATTTAATATTTATACACTAAACATGTGTTTAGGGCACGTCCAGCTGGTAGGAGGCCACGGGGAAGACCCAGGACACGTTGGAAAGACTATGTCTCCCGGCTGGCCTGGGAACGCCTCGGGATCCCCCGGGAAGAGCTAGACGAAGTGGCTGGAGATAGGGAAGTCTGGGCTTCCCTGCTTAGGCTGCTGCCCCCGCGACCCGACCTCGGATAAGCGGAAGATGATGGATGGATGGATGGATGGACACTAAACATGTATTTAATATTAATACACTAAATATGTATTTATTATATATCCACTAAACATGTATTTAAAATTCATAAACTAAACATGTATTTAATATTCATACACTAAACGTGTATTTAATATTCATACACTAAACATGTATTTAATATTAATACAAAACATGTATTTAAGTTTAATAAACTAAACATATATTTAATATTAATACACTAAACATGTATTTAATATTCATACATTAAAAATGTATTTAATATTCATACACTAAACATGTATTTAATATTCACACATTAAACATGTATTTAATATTTATACACTAAACATGTATTTAATATTCGTACACGAAACATGTATTTAATATTTATACACTAAACATGTATTTAATATTCATACATTAAACATGTATTTAATATTCATACACTAAACATGTATTTAATATTCATACACTAAACATGTATTTAATATTCATATACTAAACATGTATTTAATATTTATACAAAAACATGTATTTAATTTTAATAAACTAAACATATATTTAATATTAATACACTAAACATGTATTTAATATTTATACACTAAACATGTATTTAATATTCATACACTAAACATGTATTTAATATTCATACAAAAACATGTATTCAATTCTAATAAACTAAACATATATTTAATATTAATACACTGAACATGTATTTAATAATCATATACCAAACATATATGTAATTATATACTAATCATGTATTTAATATTCATACAGTAAACATGTATTTAATATTTATACACTAAATATGTATTTATTATTTATCCACTAAACATGTATTTAATATTCATAAACTAAACATGTATTTAATATTAATACAAACACATGTATTTAAGTTTAATAAACTAAACATATATTTAATATTAATACACTAAACATGTATTTAATATTCATACACTAAACATGTATTTAATATTAATACAAAAACATGTATTTAATTTTAATAAACTAAACATATATTTAATATTAATACACTAAACGTGTATTTAATATTCATACACCAAACATGTATTTAACATTTATACACTAAACATGTTTTTAATATTTATACACTAAACATGTATTTAATATTAATACAAAAACATGTATTTAATTTTAATAAACTAAACATATTTAATATTAATACACTAAACATGTGTTTAATATTAATACACTAAACATGTATTTAATATTTATACACCAAACATGTATTTAATATCTATACACTAAACATGTATTTGATATTAATACACTAAACATGTATTTAATATTAATACACTAAAAATGTATTTAATATTCATAAACTAAACATATATTTAACATTTATACACTAAACATGTATTTAATATTCATACACTAAACATATAGTTATTATTTATACACTAAACGTGTATTAAATATTCATACACTAAACATGTATCTAATATTAATACAAAACATGTATTTACGTTTAACAAACTAAACATATATTTAATATTAATACACTAAACATGTATTTAATATTTATACAGTAAAAATGTATTGAATATTCATACACTAAACATGTATTTAATATTCATACACTAAAGATATATTTAATATTTATACACTAAACATGTATTTAATATTTATACACTAAATATGTATTTAATATTCATACACTAAACATGTATTTAATTTTAATACACTGAACATGTATTTAATAATCATATACTAAACGTATATGTAATATTCATTTAGTAAACATGTATTTATTATCCTCTAAATAAGGCACACTTGGAAATAATGAATTTCTTTATGCGTGCAGTTGCGGCAGAAGTCCACAGGAGGGCGCACGTTCCCTCTTAATAAGTCCGGTCCTCTCTGTCTCTCTATCAATCTTTTTCCTTTTTTTTTGTTTCTTTTTTTTTTTTTTACATAAGTTTTGTTTCTCATACACTTATATTTATACACTAAACATGTATTTAATATTAATACACTAAACATGTATTTAATATGTATACACTAAACATGTATTTAATATTAGTACAAAAACATGTATTTAATTTTAATAAACTAAACATCTATTTAATATTAATACACTAAACATGTATTTATTATTAATACAAAAACATGTATTTAATTTTAATAAACTAAACATATATTTAATATTAATACACTAAACATGTATTAAATATTTATACACTAAACATGTATTTAATATTTATACACTAAACATTTATTTAATATTAGTACAAAAACATATATTTAATTTTAATAAACTAAACACACATTTAATATTAACACACTAAACATGTATTTAATATTAATACAAAAACATGTATTTAATTTTAATAAACTAAACATATATTTAATATTAATACACTAAACATGTATTAAATATTCATACACTAAACATTTATTTAATATTCATTCAATAAACATGTAGTTATTATTTTTACACTTAATATGTATTTAATATTAATACAAAAACATGTATTTAATTTTAATAAACTAATCATATATTTAATATTAATACACTAAACATGTATTTAATATTAATACAGTAAACATGTATTAAATATTTATACACTAAACATGTATTTAATATTAATTCAATAAACATGTTGTTATTATTGTTACACTTAATATGTATTTAATATTAATACAAAAAGATGTATTTAATTTTAATAAACTAATCATATATTTAATATTAATACACTAAACATGTATTTAATATTTTTACACTAAACGTGTATTTGATATTTATACACTAAAAGTGTATTTAATATTAATACACTAAACATGTATTTAATATTAATACACTAAACATGTATTTAATATTTATACACCAAACATGTATTTAATATTCATACACTAAACATGTATTTAATATTAATACAAAAACATGTATTCAATTTTAATAAACTAAACATATATTTAATATTAATACACTAAACATGTATTAAATATTCATACACTAAACATTTATTTAATATTCATTCAATAAACATGTAGTTATTATTTTTACACTTAATATGTATTTAATATTCATACATTAAACATATATTTAATATTCATAAACTAAACATGTATTTAATATTCATACACTAAACATGTATTTAATATTCATACACTAAAGATGTATTTAATATTTATACACTAAACATGTATTTAATGTTTATACACTAAATATGTATTTAATATTCATACACTAAACATGTATTTAATTTCAATATACTGAACATGTATTTAATAATCATATACTAAACGTATATGTAATATTCATTTAGTAAACATGTATTTATTATCCTCTAAATAAGGCACACTTGGAAATAATGAATTTCTTTATGCGTGCAGTTGCGGCAGAAGTCCACAGGAGGGCGCACGTTCCCTCTTAATAAGTCCGGTCCTCTCTGTCTCTCTATCAATCTTTTTCCTTTTTTTTTGTTTCTTTTATTTTTTTTTACATAAGTTTTGTTTCTCATACACTTATATTTATACACTAAACATGTATTTAATATTAATACACTAAACATGTATTTAATATTTATACACTAAACATGTATTTAATATTAGTACAAAAACATGTATTTAATTTTAATAAACTAAACATATATTTAATATTAATACACTAAACATGTATTTATTATTAATACAAAAACATGTATTTAATTTTAATAAACTAAACATATATTTAATATTAATACACTAAACATGTATTAAATATTTATACACTAAACATGTATTTAATATTTATACACTAAACATTTATTTAATATTAGTACAAAAACATGTATTTAATTTTAATAAACTAAACACATATTTAATATTAATACACTAAACATGTATTTAATATTAATACAAAAACATGTATTTAATTTTAATAAACTAAACATATATTTAATATTAATACACTAAACATGTATTAAATATTCATACACTAAACATTTATTTAATATTCATTCAATAAACATGTAGTTATTATTTTTACACTTAATATGTATTTAATATTAATACAAAAACATGTATTTAATTTTAATAAACTAATCATATATTTAATATTAATACACTAAACATGTATTTAATATTCATAAACTAAACATGTGTTTAATATTCATACACTAAACATGTATTTAATATTAATACACTGAACATGTATTTAATAATCATATACCAAACATATATGTAATTATATACTAATCGTGTATTTAATATTCATACAGTAAACATGTATTTAATATTTATACACTAAATATGTATTTATTATTTATCCACTAAACATGTATTTAATATTCATAAACTAAACATGTATTTAATATTAATACAAACACATGTATTTAAGTTTAATAAACTAAACATATATTTAATATTAATACACTAAACATGTATTTAATATTTATACACTAAACATGTATTTAATATTAATACAAAAACATGTATTTAATTTTAATAAACTAAACATATATTTAATATTAATACACTAAACGTGTATTTAATATTCATACACCAAACATGTATTTAACATTTATACACTAAACATGTTTTTAATATTTATACACTAAACATGTATTTAGTATTAATACAAAAACATGTATTTAATTTTAATAAACTAAACATATTTAATATTAATACACTAAACATGTGTTTAATATTAATACACTAAACATGTATTTAATATTTATACACCAAACATGTATTTAATATTTATACACTAAACATGTATTTGATATTCATACACTAAACATGTATTTAATATTAATACACTAAACATGTATTTAATATTAATACACTAAAAATGTATTTAATATTCATAAACTAAACGTATATTTAACATTTATACACTAAACATGTATTTAATATTCATACACTAAACATATAGTTATTATTTATACACTAAACGTGTATTAAATATTCATACACTAAACATGTATCTAATATTAATACAAAACATGTATTTACGTTTAACAAACTAAACATATATTTAATATTAATACACTAAACATGTATTTAATATTTATACAGTAAAAATGTATTGAATATTCATACACTAAACATGTATTTAATATTCATACACTAACCATGTATTTAATATTAATACACTAAACATGTATTTAATATTCATTCACTAAACATGTATTTAATATTCATACACTAAACATGTATTTAATATTAATACACTAAACATGTATTTAATATTTATATACTAAACATGTATTTAATATTAATACAAAAACATGTATTTAATTTTAATAAACTAAACATATTTTTAATATTATTACACTAAACATGTATTTAATATTTATACACTGAACATGTATTTAATATTCATACACTAAACATTTAGTTATTATTTATACACTAAACATGTATTTAATATTAATACACTAAACATGTATTTAATATTAATACACTAAACATGAATTTAATATTCATACATTAAACATGTATTTAATATTTATACACTAAACATGTATTTAACATTCGTACACGAAACATGTATTTAATATTTATACACTAAACATGTATTTAATATTCATACATTAAACATGTATTTAATATTCATACACTAAACATGTATTTAATATTTATACACTAAACATGTATTTAATATTCATACACTAAACTTGTATTTAATATTTATACACTAAACATGTATTTAATATTTATACAAAAACATGTATTTAATTTTAATAAACTAAACATATATTTAATATTAATACACTTAACATGTATTTAATATTCATACACTAAACATGTAGTTATTATTTATACACTAAACGTGTATTTAATAATAATACAGTAAACATGTATTTAATATTAATACACTAAACATGTATTTAATATTAATACAAAAACGTGTATTTAATTTTAATAAACTAAATATATATTTAATATTAATACACTAAACATGTATTTAATATTTATAAACTAAACATGTATTTAACATTTATACACTAAACATGTATTTAATATTCATACACTAAACATCAATTTAATTTTTAATAAACTAAACATATATTTAATATTAATACACTAAACATGTATTTAATATTTATACACTAAACATGTATTTAATATTCATACCTTAAACATGTAGTTATTATTCATACACTAAACATGTATTTAATATTAATATAGTAAACATGTATTAAATATTTATACACTTAACATGTATTTAATATTCATTCAATAAACATGTAGTTATTATTCTTACACTTAATATGTATTTAATATTAATACAAAAACATGTATTTAATTTTAATAAACTAAACATATATTTAATATTAATACACTAAACATGTATTTAATATTTATACACTAAACATGTATTTAATATTCATACACTAAACATGTAGTTATTATTTATACACTAAACATGTATTTAATATTAATACAGTAAACATGTATTAAATATTTATACACTAAACATGTATTTAATATTAATACAAAAACATGTATTCAATTTTAATAAAGTAAATATATATTTAATATTAATACACTAAACATGTATTTAATATTTTTACACTAAACGTGTATTTAATATTCATACACTAAAAGTGTATTTAATATTCATACACTAAACATGTGTTTAATATTAATACACTAAACATTTAGTTATTATTCATACACTAAACATGTATTTAATATTTATACACTAAACATGTATTTAATATTAATACACTAAATATGTATTTATTATATATCCACTAAACATGTATTTAATATTCATAAACCAAATATATATTTAATATTAATACACTAAACATGTATTTACTATTAATACACTAAACATGTATTTAATATTTTTACACTAAACATGTATTTAATATTCATAAACCAAATATATATTTAATATTAATACACTAAACATGTATTTAATATTAATACACTAAACATGTATTTAATATTTTTACACTAAACATGTATTTAATATTCAAACATTAAACATGTATTTAATATTCATACAGTAAACATGTATTTAATATTAATACAAAAACATGTATTTAATTGTAATAAACTAAATATATATTTATTATTAATACACTAAACATGTATTTAATATTCATACATTAAAAATGTATTTAATATTCATACACTAAACATGTATTTAATATTCACACATTAAACATGTATTTAATATTCATACACTAAACATGTAGTTATTATTTATACACTAAACATGTATTTAATATTAATACACTAAACATGTATTTAATATTTATACACTAAACATGTGTTTAGGGCACGTCCAGCTGGTAGGAGGCCACGGGGAAGACCCAGGACACGTTGGAAAGACTATGTCTCCCGGCTGGCCTGGGAACGCCTCGGGATCCCCCGGGAAGAGCTAGACGAAGTGGCTGGAGATAGGGAAGTCTGGGCTTCCCTGCTTAGGCTGCTGCCCCCGCGACCCGACCTCGGATAAGCGGAAGATGATGGATGGATGGATGGATGGACACTAAACATGTATTTAATATTAATACACTAAATATGTATTTATTATATATCCACTAAACATGTATTTAATATTCATAAACTAAACATGTATTTAATATTCATACACTAAACGTGTATTTAATATTCATACACTAAACATGTATTTAATATTAATACAAAACATGTATTTAAGTTTAATAAACTAAACATATATTTAATATTAATACACTAAACATGTATTTAATATTCATACATTAAAAATGTATTTAATATTCATACACTAAACATGTATTTAATATTCACACATTAAACATGTATTTAATATTTATACACTAAACATGTATTTAATATTCGTACACGAAACATGTATTTAATATTTATACACTAAACATGTATTTAATATTCATACATTAAACATGTATTTAATATTCATACACTAAACATGTATTTAATATTCATACACTAAACATGTATTTAATATTCATATACTAAACATGTATTTAATATTTATACAAAAACATGTATTTAATTTTAATAAACTAAACATATATTTAATATTAATACACTAAACATGTATTTAATATTTATACACTAAACATGTATTTAATATTCATACACTAAACATGTATTTAATATTCATACAAAAACATGTATTCAATTCTAATAAACTAAACATATATTTAATATTAATACCCTGAACATGTATTTAATAATCATATACCAAACATATATGTAATTATATACTAATCATGTATTTAATATTCATACAGTAAACATGTATTTAATATTTATACACTAAATATGTATTTATTATTTATCCACTAAACATGTATTTAATATTCATAAACTAAACATGTATTTAATATTAATACAAACACATGTATTTAAGTTTAATAAACTAAACATATATTTAATATTAATACACTAAACATGTATTTAATATTCATACACTAAACATGTATTTAATATTAATACAAAAACATGTATTTAATTTTAATAAACTAAACATATATTTAATATTAATACACTAAACGTGTATTTAATATTCATACACCAAACATGTATTTAACATTTATACACTAAACATGTTTTTAATATTTATACACTAAACATGTATTTAATATTAATACAAAAACATGTATTTAATTTTAATAAACTAAACATATTTAATATTAATACACTAAACATGTGTTTAATATTAATACACTAAACATGTATTTAATATTTATACACCAAACATGTATTTAATATTTATACACTAAACATGTATTTGATATTAATACACTAAACATGTATTTAATATTAATACACTAAAAATGTATTTAATATTCATAAACTAAACATATATTTAACATTTATACACTAAACATGTATTTAATATTCATACACTAAACATATAGTTATTATTTATACACTAAACGTGTATTAAATATTCATACACTAAACATGTATCTAATATTAATACAAAAGATGTATTTACGTTTAACAAACTGAACATATATTTAATATTAATACACTAAACATGTATTTAATATTTATACAGTAAAAATGTATTGAATATTCATACACTAAACATGTATTTAATATTCATACACTAAAGATATATTTAATATTTATACACTAAACATGTATTTAATATTTATACACTAAATATGTATTTAATATTCATACACTAAACATGTATTTAATTTTAATACACTGAACATGTATTTAATAATCATATACTAAACGTATATGTAATATTCATTTAGTAAACATGTATTTATTATCCTCTAAATAAGGCACACTTGGAAATAATGAATTTCTTTATGCGTGCAGTTGCGACAGAAGTCCACAGGAGGGCGCACGTTCCCTCTTAATAAGTCCGGTCCTCTCTGTCTCTCTATCAATCTTTTTCCTTTTTTTTTGTTTCTTTTATTTTTTTTTACATAAGTTTTGTTTCTCATACACTTATATTTATACACTAAACATGTATTTAATATTAATACACTAAACATGTATTTAATATGTATACACTAAACATGTATTTAATATTAGTACAAAAACATGTATTTAATTTTAATAAACTAAACATCTATTTAATATTAATACACTAAACATGTATTTATTATTAATACAAAAACATGTATTTAATTTTAATAAACTAAACATATATTTAATATTAATACACTAAACATGTATTAAATATTTATACACTAAACATGTATTTAATATTTATACACTAAACATTTATTTAATATTAGTACAAAAACATATATTTAATTTTAATAAACTAAACACACATTTAATATTAACACACTAAACATGTATTTAATATTAATACAAAAACATGTATTTAATTTTAATAAACTAAACATATATTTAATATTAATACACTAAACATGTATTAAATATTCATACACTAAACATTTATTTAATATTCATTCAATAAACATGTAGTTATTATTTTTACACTTAATATGTATTTAATATTAATACAAAAACATGTATTTAATTTTAATAAACTAATCATATATTTAATATTAATACACTAAACATGTATTTAATATTAATACAGTAAACATGTATTAAATATTTATACACTAAACATGTATTTAATATTAATTCAATAAACATGTTGTTATTATTGTTACACTTAATATGTATTTAATATTAATACAAAAAGATGTATTTAATTTTAATAAACTAATCATATATTTAATATTAATACACTAAACATGTATTTAATATTTTTACACTAAACGTGTATTTGATATTTATACACTAAAAGTGTATTTAATATTAATACACTAAACATGTATTTAATATTAATACACTAAACATGTATTTAATATTTATACACCAAACATGTATTTAATATTCATACACTAAACATGTATTTAATATTAATACAAAAACATGTATTTAATTTTAATAAACTAAACATATATTTAATATTAATACACTAAACATGTATTAAATATTCATACACTAAACATTTATTTAATATTCATTCAATAAACATGTAGTTATTATTTTTACACTTAATATGTATTTAATATTCATACATTAAACATATATTTAATATTCATAAACTAAACATGTATTTAATATTCATACACTAAACATGTATTTAATATTCATACACTAAACATGTATTTAATATTTATACACTAAACATGTATTTAATGTTTATACACTAAATATGTATTTAATATTCATACACTAAACATGTATTTAATTTCAATATACTGAACATGTATTTAATAATCATATACTAAACGTATATGTAATATTCATTTAGTAAACATGTATTTATTATCCTCTAAATAAGGCACACTTGGAAATAATGAATTTCTTTATGCGTGCAGTTGCGGCAGAAGTCCACAGGAGGGCGCACGTTCCCTCTTAATAAGTCCGGTCCTCTCTGTCTCTCTATCAATCTTTTTCCTTTTTTTTTGTTTCTTTTATTTTTTTTTACATAAGTTTTGTTTCTCATACACTTATATTTATACACTAAACATGTATTTAATATTAATACACTAAACATGTATTTAATATTTATACACTAAACATGTATTTAATATTAGTACAAAAACATGTATTTAATTTTAATAAACTAAACATATATTTAATATTAATACACTAAACATGTATTTATTATTAATACAAAAACATGTATTTAATTTTAATAAACTAAACATATATTTAATATTAATACACTAAACATGTATTAAATATTTATACACTAAACATGTATTTAATATTTATACACTAAACATTTATTTAATATTAGTACAAAAACATGTATTTAATTTTAATAAACTAAACACATATTTAATATTAATACACTAAACATGTATTTAATATTAATACAAAAACATGTATTTAATTTTAATAAACTAAACATATATTTAATATTAATACACTAAACATGTATTAAATATTCATACACTAAACATTTATTTAATATTCATTCAATAAACATGTAGTTATTATTTTTACACTTAATATGTATTTAATATTAATACAAAAACATGTATTTAATTTTAATAAACTAATCATATATTTAATATTAATACACTAAACATGTATTTAATATTCATAAACTAAACATGTGTTTAATATTCATACACTAAACATGTATTTAATATTAATACACTGAACATGTATTTAATAATCATATACCAAACATATATGTAATTATATACTAATCGTGTATTTAATATTCATACAGTAAACATGTATTTAATATTTATACACTAAATATGTATTTATTATTTATCCACTAAACATGTATTTAATATTCATAAACTAAACATGTATTTAATATTAATACAAACACATGTATTTAAGTTTAATAAACTAAACATATATTTAATATTAATACACTAAACATGTATTTAATATTTATACACTAAACATGTATTTAATATTAATACAAAAACATGTATTTAATTTTAATAAACTAAACATATATTTAATATTAATACACTAAACGTGTATTTAATATTCATACACCAAACATGTATTTAACATTTATACACTAAACATGTTTTTAATATTTATACACTAAACATGTATTTAATATTAATACAAAAACATGTATTTAATTTTAATAAACTAAACATATTTAATATTAATACACTAAACATGTGTTTAATATTAATACACTAAACATGTATTTAATATTTATACACCAAACATGTATTTAATATTTATACACTAAACATGTATTTGATATTCATACACTAAACATGTATTTAATATTAATACACTAAACATGTATTTAATATTAATACACTAAAAATGTATTTAATATTCATAAACTAAACGTATATTTAACATTTATACACTAAACATGTATTTAATATTCATACACTAAACATATAGTTATTATTTATACACTAAACGTGTATTAAATATTCATACACTAAACATGTATCTAATATTAATACAAAACATGTATTTACGTTTAACAAACTAAACATATATTTAATATTAATACACTAAACATGTATTTAATATTTATACAGTAAAAATGTATTGAATATTCATACACTAAACATGTATTTAATATTCATACACTAACCATGTATTTAATATTAATACACTAAACATGTATTTAATATTTACACACTAAACATGTATTTAATATTAATACACTAAATATGTATTTATTATATATCCACTAAACATGTATTTGATATTCATAAACTAAACATGTATTTAATATTCATACACTAAACGTGTATTAAATATTCATACACTAAACATGTATTTAATATTAATACAAAACATGTATTTACGTTTAATAAACTAAACATATATTTAATATTAATACACTAAACATGTATGTAATATTTATACACTAATCATGTATTTAATATTCATACACTAAATATGTATTTAATATTCATACACTTAACATGTATTTAATATTTATTCACTAAACATGTATTTAATATTTATACACTAAACATGTATTTAATATTCATACATTAAAAATGTATTTAATATTCATACATTAAACATGTATTTAATATTCATACATTAAACATGTAGTTAATATTCATACACTAAACATGTATTTAATATTTATTCACGAAACATGTATTTAATATTTATACACTAAACATGTATTTAATATTCATACATTAAAAATGTATTTAATATTTATACACTAAACATGTATTTAATATTCGTACACGAAACATGTATTTAATATTCATACATTAAACATGTATTTAATATTTATACACTAAACATGTATTTAATATTCGTACACGAAACATGTATTTAATATTTATACACTAAACATGTATTTAATATTCATACATTAAACATGTATTTAATATGCATACACTAAACATGTATTTAATATTTATACACTAAACATGTATTTAATATTCATACACTAAACATGTATTTAATATTTATACAAAAACATGTATTCAATTCTAATAAACTAAACATATATTTAATATTAATACACTAAACATGTATTTAATATTTATACACTAAACATGTATTTAATATTCATACAGTAAAAATGTATTTAATATTTATACACTAAACATGTATTTAATATTCATTCAATAAACATGTAGTTATTATTCTTACACTTAATATGTATTTAATATTAATACAAAACATGTATTTAATTCTAATAAACCAATCATATATTTAATATTAATACACTAAACATGTATTTAATATTTATACACTAAACATGTATTTAATATTCATACACTAAACATGTAGTTATTATTTATACACTAAACATGTATTTAATATTAATACACTAAACATGTATTTAATATTAATACAAAAACATGTATTTAATTTAAATAAACTAAACATATATTTAATATTAATACACTAAACATGTATTTAATGTTAATACAAAAACATGTATTTAATTGTAATAAACTAAACATATATTTAATATTAATACACTAAACATGTATTAAATATTCATACACTAAACATTTATTTAATATTCATTCAATAAACATGTAGTTATTATTCTTACACTTAATATCTATTTAATATTAATACAAAAACATGTATTTAATTTTGATAAACTAATCATATATTTAATATTAATACACTAAACATGTATTTAATATTTTTACACTAAACGTGTATTTAATATTTATACACTAAAAGTGTATTTAATATTAATACACTGAACATGTATTTAATATTAATACACTAAACATGCATTTAATATTTATACACTAAACATGTATTTAATATTCATACACTAAACTTGTATTTAATATTAATACACTAAACATGTATTTAATATTTATACACTAAACATGTATTTAATATTCATAAACTACACATGTATTTAATATTCATAAACTAAACATGTATTTAACATTTATACACTAAACATGTATTTAATATTCATACATTAAACATGTATTTAATATTCATACACTAAACATGTATTTAATATTCGTACACTAAACATGTATTTAATATTTATACAAAAACATGTATTTAATTTTAATAAACTAAACATATATTTAATATTATTACACTAAACATGTATTTAATATTTATACAAAAACATGTATTTAATTTTAATAAACTAATCATATATTTAATATTAATACACTAAACATGTATTTAATATTTTTACACTAAACGTGTATTTAATATTTATACACTAAAAGTGTATTTAATATTAATACACTAAACATGTATTTAATATTAATACATTAAACATGTATTTAATATTTATACACTAAACATGTATTAAATATTCATACACTAAACATGTATTTAATATTAATACACTAAACATGTATTTAATATTAATACACTAAACATGTATTTAATATTTATACACTAAACATGTATTTAATATTCATACACTAAACATGTATTTAATATTAATACACTAAACATGTATTTAATATTTATACACTAAACATGTATTTAATATTCATAAACTAAACATATATTTAACATTTATACACTAAACATGTATTTAATATTCATACACTAAACATCAATTTAATTTTTAATAAACTAAACAGATATTTAATATTAATACACTAAACATGTATTTAATATTAATACACTAAACATGTATTTAATATTTATACACTAAACATGTATTTAATATTCATACACTAAACATGTATTTAATATTAATACACTAAACATGTATTTAATATTTATACACTAAACATGTATTTAATATTCATAAACTAAACATATATTTAACATTTATACACTAAACATGTATTTAATATTCATACACTAAACATGTAGTTATTATTTATACACTAAACATGTATTTAATATTAATACACTAAACATGTATTTAATATTTATACACTAAACATGTATTTAATATTAATACACTAAATATGTATTTATTATATATCCACTAGACATGCATTTGATATTCATAAACTAAACATGTATTTAATATTCATGCACTAAACGTGTATTAAATATTCATACACTAAACATGTATTTAATATTAAAACAAAACATGTATTTACGTTTAATAAACTAAACATATATTTAATATTAATACACTAAATATGTATTTAATATTTATACAGTAAACATGTATTGAATATTCATACACTAAAAATGTATTTAATATTTATACACTAAACATGTATTTAATATTAATACAAAAACATGTATTTAATTTTAATAAACTAAACATATATTTAATATTATTACACTCAACATGTATTTAATATTTATACACTGAACATGTATTTAATAGTTATACACTAATCATGTATTTAATATTAATACACTAATAAAGTATTTGATATTCATACACTAAATATGTATTTAATATTCATACACTTAACATGTATTTGATATTTATTCACGAAACATGTATTTAATATTTATACACTAAACATGTATTTAATATTCATACATTAAAAATGTATTTAATATTCATACACTAAACATGTATTTAATATTCATACATTAAACATGTATTTAATATTCATACACTAAACATGTATTTAATATTCGTACACAAAACATGTATTTAATATTTATACACTAAACATGTATTTAATATTCATACATTAAACATGTATTTAATATTCATACACTGAACATGTATTTAATAATCATATACTAAACGTATATGTAATCATATACTAATCATATATTTAATATTCATACAGTAAACATGTATTTATTATCCTCTAAATAAGGCACACTTGGAAATAATGAATTTTTTTATGCGTGCAGTTGCGGCAGAACTCCACAGGAGGGCGCACGTTCCCTCTTAATAAGTCCGGTCCTCTCCGTCTCTCTATCTCTCTTTTTCCTTTTTTTTTGTTTCTTTTATTTTTTTTACATAAGTTTGGTTTCTCATACACTTATATTTATACACTAAACATGTATTTAATATTAATACAATAAACATGTATTTAATATTTATACACTAAACATGTATTTAATATTAGTACAAAAACATGTATTTAATTTTAATAAACTAAACATATATTTAATATTAATACACTAAACATGTATTTAATATTATTACAAAAACATGTATTTAATTTTAATAAACTAAATATATATTTAATATTAATACACTAAACATGTATTTAATATTCATACACTAAAAGTGTATTTAATATTCATACACTAAACATGTGTTTAATATTAATACAATAAACATGTAGTTATTATTCATACACTAAATATGTATTTAATATTAATACACTAAATATGTATTTATTATATATCCACTAAACATTTATTTAATATTCATAAACTAAATATATATTTAATATTAATACACTAAACATGTATTTAATATTAATACATTAAACATGTATTTAATATTCATCAACTAAACATGTATTTAACATTTATACACTAAACATGTATTTAATATTCATACACTAAACATGTAGTTATTATTTATACACTAAACATGTATTTAATATTAATACACTAAACATGTATTTAATATTAATACACTAAACATGTATTTAATATTTATACAGTAAACATCTATTGAATATTCATACACTAAACATGTATTTAATATTCATTCACTAAACATGTATTTAATATTCATACACTAAACATGTATTTAATATTAATACACTAAACATGTATTTAATATTTATACACTAAACATGTATTTAATATTAATACAAAAACATGTATTTAATTTTAATAAACTAAACATATTTTTAATATTATTACACTAAACATGTATTTAATATTCATACACTGAACATGTATTTAATATTCATACACTAAACATTTAGTTATTATTTATACACTAAACATGTATTTAATATTAATACACTAAACATGTATTTAATATTAATACACTAAACATGAATTTAATATTCATACATTAAACATGTATTTAATATTCATACACTAAACATGTATTTAATATTCGTACACGAAACATGTATTTAATATTTATACACTAAACATGTATTTAATATTCATACATTAAACATGTATTTAATATTCATACACTAAACATGTATTTAATATTTATACACTAAACATGTATTTAATATTCATACACTAAACTTGTATTTAATATTTATACACTAAACATGTATTTAATATTTATACAAAAACATGTATTTAATTTTAATAAACTAAACATGTATTTAATATTAATACACTAAATATGTATTTATTATATATCCACTAGACATGTATTTGATATTCATCAAGTAAACATGTATTTAATATTCATGCACTAAACGTGTATTAAATATTCATACACTAAACATGTATTTAATATTAATACAAAACATGTATTTACGTTTAATAAACTAAACATATATTTAATATTAATACACTAAACATGTATTTAATATTTATACAGTAAACATGTATTTAATATTCATTCAATAAACATGTAGTTATTATTCTTACACTTAATATGTATTTAATATTAATACAAAACATGTATTTAATTCTAATAAACCAATCATATATTTAATATTAATACACTAAACATGTATTTAATATTTATACACTAAACATGTATTTAATATTCATACACTAAACATGTAGTTATTATTTATACACTAAACATGTATTTAATATTAATACACTAAACATGTATTTAATATTAATACAAAAACATGTATTTAATTTAAATAAACTAAACATATATTTAATATTAATACACTAAACATGTATTTAATGTTAATACAAAAACATGTATTTAATTGTAATAAACTAAACATATATTTAATATTAATACACTAAACATGTATTAAATATTCATACACTAAACATTTATTTAATATTCATTCAATAAACATGTAGTTATTATTCTTACACTTAATATCTATTTAATATTAATACAAAAACATGTATTTAATTTTGATAAACTAATCATATATTTAATATTAATACACTAAACATGTATTTAATATTTTTACACTAAACGTGTATTTAATATTTATACACTAAAAGTGTATTTAATATTAATACACTGAACATGTATTTAATATTAATACACTAAACATGCATTTAATATTTATACACTAAACATGTATTTAATATTCATACACTAAACTTGTATTTAATATTAATACACTAAACATGTATTTAATATTTATACACTAAACATGTATTTAATATTCATAAACTAAACATGTATTTAATATTCATAAACTAAACATGTATTTAACATTTATACACTAAACATGTATTTAATATTCATACATTAAACATGTATTTAATATTCATACACTAAACATGTATTTAATATTCGTACACTAAACATGTATTTAATATTTATACAAAAACATGTATTTAATTTTAATAAACTAAACATATATTTAATATTATTACACTAAACATGTATTTAATATTTATACAAAAACATGTATTTAATTTTAATAAACTAATCATATATTTAATATTAATACACTAAACATGTATTTAATATTTTTACACTAAACGTGTATTTAATATTTATACACTAAAAGTGTATTTAATATTAATACACTAAACATGTATTTAATATTAATACATTAAACATGTATTTAATATTTATACACTAAACATGTATTAAATATTCATACACTAAACATGTATTTAATATTAATACACTAAACATGTATTTAATATTAATACACTAAACATGTATTTAATATTTATACACTAAACATGTATTTAATATTCATACACTAAACATGTATTTAATATTAATACACTAAACATGTATTTAATATTTATACACTAAACATGTATTTAATATTCATAAACTAAACATATATTTAACATTTATACACTAAACATGTATTTAATATTCATACACTAAACATCAATTTAATTTTTAATAAACTAAACAGATATTTAATATTAA
Source organism: Nerophis ophidion (assembly GCF_033978795.1). Lineage (NCBI taxonomy): Eukaryota > Metazoa > Chordata > Actinopteri > Syngnathiformes > Syngnathidae > Nerophis > Nerophis ophidion. Next base: position 483,104 of record NW_026906972.1, on the reverse strand, counting down.
TACACTAAACATGTATTTAATATTAATACACTAAACATGTATTTAATATTTTTACACTAAACGTGTATTTAATATTTATACACTAAAAGTGTATTTAATATTAATACACTAAACATGTATTTAATATTAATACACTAAACATGTATTTAATATTTATACACTAAACATGTATTTAATATTCATACACTAAACATGTATTTAATATTAATACACTAAACATGTATTTAATATTTATACACTAAACATGTATTTAATATTCATAAACTAAACATATATTTAACATTTATACACTAAACATGTATTTAATATTCATACACTAAACATGTAGTTATTATTTATACACTAAACATGTATTTAATATTAATACACTAAACATGTATTTAATATTTATACACTAAACATGTATTTAATATTAATACACTAAATATGTATTTATTATATATCCACTAGACATGCATTTGATATTCATAAACTAAACATGTATTTAATATTCATGCACTAAACGTGTATTAAATATTCATACACTAAACATGTATTTAATATTAAAACAAAACATGTATTTACGTTTAATAAACTAAACATATATTTAATATTAATACACTAAATATGTATTTAATATTTATACAGTAAACATGTATTGAATATTCATACACTAAAAATGTATTTAATATTTATACACTAAACATGTATTTAATATTAATACAAAAACATGTATTTAATTTTAATAAACTAAACATATATTTAATATTATTACACTCAACATGTATTTAATATTTATACACTGAACATGTATTTAATAGTTATACACTAATCATGTATTTAATATTAATACACTAATAAAGTATTTGATATTCATACACTAAATATGTATTTAATATTCATACACTTAACATGTATTTGATATTTATTCACGAAACATGTATTTAATATTTATACACTAAACATGTATTTAATATTCATACATTAAAAATGTATTTAATATTCATACACTAAACATGTATTTAATATTCATACATTAAACATGTATTTAATATTCATACACTAAACATGTATTTAATATTCGTACACAAAACATGTATTTAATATTTATACACTAAACATGTATTTAATATTCATACATTAAACATGTATTTAATATTCATACACTGAACATGTATTTAATAATCATATACTAAACGTATATGTAATCATATACTAATCATATATTTAATATTCATACAGTAAACATGTATTTATTATCCTCTAAATAAGGCACACTTGGAAATAATGAATTTCTTTATGCGTGCAGTTGCGGCAGAACTCCACAGGAGGGCGCACGTTCCCTCTTAATAAGTCCGGTCCTCTCCGTCTCTCTATCTCTCTTTTTCCTTTTTTTTTGTTTCTTTTATTTTTTTTACATAAGTTTGGTTTCTCATACACTTATATTTATACACTAAACATGTATTTAATATTAATACAATAAACATGTATTTAATATTTATACACTAAACATGTATTTAATATTAGTACAAAAACATGTATTTAATTTTAATAAACTAAACATATATTTAATATTAATACACTAAACATGTATTTAATATTATTACAAAAACATGTATTTAATTTTAATAAACTAAATATATATTTAATATTAATACACTAAACATGTATTTAATATTCATACACTAAAAGTGTATTTAATATTCATACACTAAACATGTGTTTAATATTAATACAATAAACATGTAGTTATTATTCATACACTAAATATGTATTTAATATTAATACACTAAATATGTATTTATTATATATCCACTAAACATTTATTTAATATTCATAAACTAAATATATATTTAATATTAATACACTAAACATGTATTTAATATTAATACATTAAACATGTATTTAATATTCATAAACTAAACATGTATTTAACATTTATACACTAAACACGTATTTAATATTCATACACTAAACATGTAGTTATTATTTATACACTAAACATGTATTTAATATTAATACACTAAACATGTATTTAATATTAATACACTAAACATGTATTTAATATTTATACAGTAAACATCTATTGAATATTCATACACTAAACATGTATTTAATATTCATTCACTAAACATGTATTTAATATTCATACACTAAACATGTATTTAATATTAATACACTAAACATGTATTTAATATTTATACACTAAACATGTATTTAATATTAATACAAAAACATGTATTTAATTTTAATAAACTAAACATATTTTTAATATTATTACACTAAACATGTATTTAATATTTATACACTGAACATGTATTTAATATTCATACACTAAACATTTAGTTATTATTTATACACTAAACATGTATTTAATATTAATACACTAAACATGTATTTAATATTAATACACTAAACATGAATTTAATATTCATACATTAAACATGTATTTAATATTCATACACTAAACATGTATTTAATATTCGTACACGAAACATGTATTTAATATTTATACACTAAACATGTATTTAATATTCATACATTAAACATGTATTTAATATTCATACACTAAACATGTATTTAATATTTATACACTAAACATGTATTTAATATTCATACACTAAACTTGTATTTAATATTTATACACTAAACATGTATTTAATATTTATACAAAAACATGTATTTAATTTTAATAAACTAAACATGTATTTAATATTAATACACTAAATATGTATTTATTATATATCCACTAGACATGTATTTGATATTCATCAAGTAAACATGTATTTAATATTCATGCACTAAACGTGTATTAAATATTCATACACTAAACATGTATTTAATATTAATACAAAACATGTATTTACGTTTAATAAACTAAACATATATTTAATATTAATACACTAAACATGTATTTAATATTCATACAGTAAACATGTATTGAATATTCATACACTAAAAATGTATTTAATATTTATACACTAAACATGTATTTAATATTAATACAAAAACATGTATTTAATTTTAATAAACTAAACATATATTTAATATTATTACACTAAACATGTATTTAATATTTATACACTGAACATGTATTTAATAGTTATACACTAATCATGTATTTAATATTAATACACTAATAAAGTATTTGATATTCATACACTAAATATGTATTTAATATTCATACACTTAACGTGTATTTAATAGTTATTCATGAACCATGTATTTAATATTTATACACTAAACATGTATTTAATATTCATACACTAAACATGTAGTTATTATTTATACACTAAACATGTATTTAATATTAATACACTAAACATGTATTTAATATTAATACACTAAACATGTATTTAATATTTATACAGTAAACATCTATTGAATATTCATACACTAAACATGTGTTTAATATTCATTCACTAAACATGTATTTAATATTCATACACTAAACATGTATTTAATATTAATACACTAAACATGTATTTAATATTCATACACTAAACATGTATTTAATATTAATACAAAAACATGTATTTAATTTTAATAAACTAAACATATTTTTAATATTATTACACTAAACATGTATTTAATATTTATACACTGAACATGTATTTAATATTCATACACTAAACATTTAGTTATTATTCATACACTAAACATGTATTTAATATTAATACACAAAACATGTATTTAATATTAATACACTAAACATGAATGTAATATTCATACATTAAACATGTATTTAATATTTATACACTAAACATGTATTTAATATTCGTACACGAAACATGTATTTAATATTTATACACTAAACATGTATTTAATATTCATACATTAAACATGTATTTAATATTCATACACTAAACATGTATTTAATATTTATACAAAAACATGTATTTAATTTTGATAAACTAAACATATATTTAATATTAATACACTTAACATGTATTTAATATTCATACACTAAACATGTAGTTATTATTTATACACTAAACGTGTATTTAATAATAATACAGTAAACATGTATTTAATATTAATACACTAAACATGAATTTAATAATCATACATTAAACATGTATTTAATATTCATACACTAAACATGTATTTAATATTCGTACACGAAACATGTATTTAATATTCATACACTAAACATGTATTTAATATTCATACATTAAACATGTATTTAATATTCATACACTAAACATTTATTTAATATTCATTCAATAAACATGTAGTTATTATTTTTACACTTAATATGTATTTAATATGCATACATTAAAAATGTATTTAATATTCATACACTAAACATGTATTTAATATTCATACATTAAACATGTATTTAATATTTATACACTAAACATTATTTAATATTCGTACACGAAACATGTATTTAATATTTATACACTAAACATGTATTTAATATTCATACATTAAACATATATTTAATATTCATAAACTAAACATGTGTTTAATATTTATACACTAAACATGTATTTAATATTCATACACTAAACATGTATTTAATATTTATACACTAAACATGTATTTAATGTTTATACACTAAATATGTATTTAATATTCATACACTAAACATGTATTTAATTTCAATATACTGAACATGTATTTAATAATCATATACTAAACGTATATGTAATATTCATTTAGCAAACATGTATTTATTATCCTCTAAATAAGGCACACTTGGAAATAATGAATTACTTTATGTGTGCAGTTGCGGCAGAAGTCCACAGGAGGGCGCACGTTCCCTCTTAATAAGTCCGGTCCTTTCTGTCTCTCTATCAATCTTTTTCCTTTTTTTTTGTTTCTTTTATTTTTTTTTACATAAGTTTTGTTTCTCATACACTTATATTTATACACTAAACATGTATTTAATATTAATACACTAAACATGTATTTAATATTTATACACTAAACATGTATTTAATATTAGTACAAAAACATGTATTTAATTTTAATAAACTAAACATATATTTAATATTAATACACTAAACATGTATTTATTATTAATACAAAAACATGTATTTAATTTTAATAAACTAAACATATATTTAATATTAATACACTAAACATGTATTAAATATTTATACACTAAACATGTATTTAATATTTATACACTAAACATTTATTTAATATTAGTACAAAAACATGTATTTAATTTTAATAAACTAAACACATATTTAATATTAATACACTAAACATGTATTTAATATTAATACAAAAACATGTATTTAATTTTAATAAACTAAACATATATTTAATATTAATACACTAAATATGTATTAAATATTCATACACTAAACATTTATTTAATATTCATTCAATAAACATGTAGTTATTATTTTTACACTTAATATGTATTTAATATTAATACAAAAACATGTATTTAATTTTAATAAACTAATCATATATTTAATATTAATACACTAAACATGTATTTAATATTCATAAACTAAACATGTATTTAATATTCATACACTAAACATGTATTTAATATTAATACACTGAACATGTATTTAATAATCATATACCAAACATATATGTAATTATATACTAATCATGTATTTAATATTCATACAGTAAACATGTATTTAATATCCATACACTAAATATGTATTTATTATTTATCCACTAAACATGTATTTAATATTCATAAACTAAACATGTATTTAATATTAATACAAACACATGTATTTAAGTTTAATAAACTAAACATATATTTAATATTAATACACTAAACATGTATATAATATTTATACACTAAACATGTATTTAATATTAATACAAAAACATGTATTTATTTTTAATAAACTAAACATATTTAATATTAATACACTAAACATGTGTTTAATATTAATACACTAAACATGTATTTAATATTTATACACCAAACATGTATTTAATATTTATACACTAAACATGTATTTGATATTCATACACTAAACATGTATTTAATATTAATACACTAAACATGTATTTAATATTAATACACTAAAAATGTATTTAATATTCATAAACTAAACATATATTTAACATTTATACACTAAACATGTATTTAATATTCATACACTAAACATATAGTTATTATTTATACACTAAACGTGTATTAAATATTCATAAACTAAACATGTATCTAATATTAATACAAAAATTGTATTTACGTTTAACAAACTAAACATATATTTAATATTAATACACTAAACATGTATTTAATATTTATACAGTAAAAATGTATTGAATATTCATACACTAAACATGTATTTAATATTCATACACTAAACATGTATTTAATATTAATACACTAAACATGTATTTAATATTTACACACTAAACATGTATTTAATATTCATAAACTAAACATGTATTTAATATTCATACACTAAACGTGTATTTAATATTCATAAACCAAATATATATTTAATATTAATACACTAAACATGTATTTAATATTAATACACTAAACATGTATTTAATATTTTTACACTAAACATGTATTTAATATTCAAACATTAAACATGTATTTAATATTCATACAGTAAACATGTATTTAATATTAATACAAAAACATGTATTTAATTGTAATAAACTAAATATATATTTATTATTAATACACTAAACATGTATTTAATATTCATACATTAAAAATGTATTTAATATTCATACACTAAACATGTATTTAATATTCACACATTAAACATGTATTTAATATTTATACACTAAACATGTATTTAATATTAGTACAAAAACATGTATTTAATTTTAATAAACTAAACATATATTTAATATTAATACACTAAACATGTATTTAATATTATTACAAAAACATGTATTTAATTTTAATAAACTAAATATATATTTAATATTAATACACTAAACATGTATTTAATATTATTACAAAAACATGTATTTAATTTTAATAAACTAAGTATATATTTAATATTAATACACTAAACATGTATTTAATATTCATACACTAAAAGTGTATTTAATATTCATACACTAAACATGTGTTTAATATTAATACACTAAACATGTAGTTATTATTCATACACTAAATATGTATTTAATATTAATACACTAAATATGTATTTATTATATATCCACTAAACATTTATTTAATATTCATAAACTAAATATATATTTAATATTAATAAACTAAACATGTATTTAATATTAATACATTAAACATGTATTTAATATTCATAAACTAAACATGTATTTAACATTTATACACTAAACATGTATTTAATATTCATACACTAAACATGTAGTTATTATTTATACACTAAACATGTATTTAATATTAATACACTAAACATGTATTTAATATTAATACACTAAACATGTATTTAATATTTATACACTAAGCATGTATTTAATATTCATTCACTAAACATGTATTTAATATTCATACACTAAACATGTATTTAATATTAATACACTAAACATGTATTTAATATTTATACACTAAACATGTATTTAATATTAATACAAAAACATGTATTTAATTTTAATAAACTAAACATATTTTTAATATTATTACACTAAACATGTATTTAATATTTATACACTGAACATGTATTTAATATTCATACACTAAACATTTAGTTATTATTTATACACTAAACATGTATTTAATATTAATACACTAAACATGTATTTAATATTAATACACTAAACATGAATTTAATATTCATACATTAAACATGTATTTAATATTTATACACTAAACATGTATTTAATATTCGTACACGAAACATGTATTTAATATTTATACACTAAACATGTATTTAATATTCATACATTAAACATGTATTTAATATTCATACAAAAAACATGTATTTAATATTTATACAAAAACATGTATTTAATTTTAATAAACTAAACATATATTTAATATTAATACACTTAACATGTATTTAATATTCATACACTAAACATGTAGTTATTATTTATACACTAAACGTGTATTTAATAATAATACAGTAAACATGTATTTAATATTAATACACTAAACATGAATTTAATAATCATACATTAAACATGTATTTAATATTTATACACTAAACATGTATTTAATATTCGTACACGAAACATGTATTTAATATTTATACACTAAACATGTATTTAATATTCATACATTAAACATGTATTTAATATTCATACACTAAACATGTATTTAATATTTATACACTAAACATGTATATAATATTCATACACTAAACTTGTATTTAATATTTATACACTAAACATGTATTTAATATTTATACAAAAACATGTATTTAATTTTAATAAACTAAACATATATTTGATATTAATACACTTAACATGTATTTAATATTCATACACTAAACATGTAGTTATTATTTATACACTAAACGTGTATTTAATAATAATACAGTAAACATGTATTTAATATTAATACACTAAACATGTATTTAATATTAATACAAAAACGTGTATTTAATTTTAATAAACTAAATATATATTTAATATTAATACACTAAACATGTATTTAATATTTATAAACTAAACATGTATTTAATATTAATACACTAAACATGTATTTAATATTAATACAGTAAAAGTGTATTTAATATTCATACACTAAACATGTGTTTAATATAATACACTAAACATGTAGTTATTATTCATACACTAAACATGTATTTAATATTTATACACTAAACATGTATTTAATATTAATACACTAAATATTTATTTATCATATATCCACTAAACATTTATTTAATATTCATAAACTAAATATATATTTAATATTGATACACTAAACATGTATTTAATATTAATACACTAAACATGTATTTAATATTAATACATTAAACATGTATTTAATATGTTTACACTAAACATGTATTTAATATTCATACACTAAACATGTATTTAATATTCATACACTAAACATGTATTTAATATTAATACAAAAACATGTATTTAATTGTAATAAACTAAATATATATTTAATATTAATACATTAAACATGTATTTAATATTCATAAACTAAACATGTATTCAACATTTATACACTAAACATGTATTTAATATTCATACACTAAACATGTAGTTATTATTTATACACTAAACATGTATTTAATATTAATACACTAAACATGTATTTAATATTAATACACTAAACATGTATTTAATATTTATACAGTAAACATCTATTGAATATTCATACACTAAACATGTATTTAATATTCATTCACTAAACATGTATTTAATATTCATACACTAAACATGTATTTAATATTAATACACTAAACATGTATTTAATATTTATACACTAAACATGTATTTAATATTAATACAAAAACATGTATTTAATTTTAATAAACTAAACATATTTTTAATATTATTACACTAAACATGTAGTAAATATTTATACACTGAACATGTATTTAATATTCATACACTAAACATTTAGTTATTATTATACACTAAACATGTATTTAATATTAATACACTAAACATGTATTTAATATTAATACACTAAACATGAATTTAATATTCATACATTAAACATGTATTTAATATTTATACACTAAACATGTATTTAATATTCGTACACGAAACATGTATTTAATATTTATACACTAAACATGTATTTAATATTCATACATTAAACATGTATTTAATATTCATACACTAAACATGTATTTAATATTCATACACTAAACATGTATTTAATATTCATACACTAAACTTGTATTTAATATTTATACACTAAACATGTATTTAATATTTATACAAAAACATGTGTTTAATTTTAATAAACTAAACATATATTTAATATTAATACACTTAACATGTATTTAATATTCATACACTAAACATGTAGTTATTATTTATACACTAAACGTGTATTTAATAATAATACAGTAAACATGTATTTAATATTAATACACTAAACATGTATTTAATATTAATACAAAAACGTGTATTTAATTTTAATAAACTAAATATATATTTAATATTAATACACTAAACATGTATTTAATATTTATAAACTTAACATGTATTTAACATTTATACACTAAACATGTATTTAATATTCATACACTAAACATCAATTTAATTTTTAATAAACTAAACAGATATTTAATATTAATACACTAAACATGTATTTAATATTTTTACACTAAATGTGTATTTAATATTTATACACTAAAAGTGTATTTAATATTAATACACTAAACATGTATTTAATATTAATACACTAAACATGTATTTAATATTTATACACTAAACATGTATTTAATATTCATACACTAAACATGTATTAAATATTAATACACTAAACATGTATTTAATATTCATACACTAAACATGTATTTAATATTCATAAACTAAACATATATTTAACATTTATACACTAAACATGTATTTGATATTCATACACTAAACATGTAGTTATTATTTATACACTAAACATGTATTTAATATTAATACACTAAACATGTATTTAATATTTATACACTAAACATGTATTTAATATTAATACACTAAATATGTATTTATTATATATCCACTAGACATGTATTTGATATTCATAAACTAAACATGTATTTAATATTCATGCACTAAACGTGTATTAAATATTCATACACTAAACATGTATTTAATATTAATACAAAACATGTATTTACGTTTAATAAACTAAACATATATTTAATATTAATACACTAAACATGTATTTAATATTTATACAGTAAACATGTATTGAATATTCATACACTAAAAATGTATTTAATATTTATACACTAAACATGTATTTAATATTAATACAAAAACATGTATTTAATTTGAATAAACTAAACATATATTTAATATTATTACACTAAACATGTATTTAATATTTATACACTGAACATGTATTTAATAGTTATACACTAATCATGTATTTAATATTAATACACTAATAAAGTATTTGATATTCATACACTAAATATGTATTTAATATTCATACACTTAACGTGTATTTAATATTTATTCACGAAACATGTATTTAATATTTATACACTAAACATGTATTTAATATTCATACATTAAAAATGTATTTAATATTCATACACTAAACATGTATTTAATATTCATACATTAAACATGTATTTAATATTTATACACTAAACATGTATTTAATATTCGTACACAAAACATGTATTTAATATTTATACACTAAACATGTATTTAATATTCATACATTAAACATGTATTTAATATTCATACACTGAACATGTATTTAATAATCATATACTAAACGTATATGTAATCATATACTAATCATATATTTAATATTCATACAGTAAACATGTATTTATTATCCTCTAAATAAGGCACACTTGGAAATAATGAATTTCTTTATGCGTGCAGTTGCGGCAGAACTCCACAGGAGGGCGCACGTTCCCTCTTAATAAGTCCGGTCCTCTCCGCCTCTCTATCTCTCTTTTTCCTTTTTTTTTGTTTCTTTTATTTTTTTTACATAAGTTTGGTTTCTCATACACTTATATTTATACACTAAACATGTATTTAATATTAATACAATAAACGTGTATTTAATATTTATACACTAAACATGTATTTAATATTAGTACAAAAACATGTATTTAATTTTAATGAACTAAACATATATTTAATATTAATACACTAAACATGTATTTAATATTATTACAAAAACATGTATTTAATTTTAATAAACTAAATATATATTTAATATTAATACACTAAACATGTATTTAATATTCATACACTAAAAGTGTATTTAATATTCATACACTAAACATGTGTTTAATATTAATACACTAAACATGTAGTTATTATTCATACACTAAATATGTATTTAATATTAATACACTAAATATGTATTTATTATATATCCACTAAACATTTATTTAATATTCATAAACTAAATATATATTTAATATTAATACACTAAACATGTATTTAATATTAATACATTAAACATGTATTTAATATTCATAAACTAAACATGTATTTAACATTTATACACTAAACATGTATTTAATATTCATACACTAAACATGTAGTTATTATTTATACACTAAACATGTATTTAATATTAATACACTAAACATGTATTTAATATTAATACACTAAACATGTATTTAATATTTATACAGTAAACATCTATTGAATATTCATACACTAAACATGTATTTAATATTCATTCACTAAACATGTATTTAATATTCATACACTAAACATGTATTTAATATTAATACACTAAACATGTATTTAATATTTATACACTAAACATGTATTTAATATTAATACAAAAACATGTATTTAATTTTAATAAACTAAACATATTTTTAATATTATTACACTAAACATGTATTTAATATTTATACACTGAACATGTATTTAATATTCATACACTAAACATTTAGTTATTATTTATACACTAAACATGTATTTAATATTAATACACTAAACATGTATTTAATATTAATACACTAAACATGAATTTAATATTCATACATTAAACATGTATTTAATATTTATACACTAAACATGTATTTAACATTCGTACACGAAACATGTATTTAATATTTATACACTAAACATGTATTTAATATTCATACATTAAACATGTATTTAATATTCATACACTAAACATGTATTTAATATTTATACACTAAACATGTATTTAATATTCATACACTAAACTTGTATTTAATATTTATACACTAAACATGTATTTAATATTTATACAAAAACATGTATTTAATTTTAATAAACTAAACATATATTTAATATTAATACACTTAACATGTATTTAATATTCATACACTAAACATGTAGTTATTATTTATACACTAAACATGTATTTAATAATAATACAGTAAACATGTATTTAATATTAATACACTAAACATGTATTTAATATTAATACAAAAACGTGTATTTAATTTTAATAAACTAAATATATATTTAATATTAATACACTAAACATGTATTTAATATTTATAAACTAAACATGTATTTAACATTTATACACTAAACATGTATTTAATATTCATACACTAAACATCAATTTAATTTTTAATAAACTAAACATATATTTAATATTAATACACTAAACATGTCTTTAATATTTATACACTAAACATGTATTTAATATTCATACCTTAAACATGTAGTTATTATTCATACACTAAACATGTATTTAATATTAATACAGTAAACATGTATTAAATATTTATACACTTAACATGTATTTAATATTCATACACTAAACATGTAGTTATTATTCATACACTAAACATGTATTTAATATTAATACAGTAAACATGTATTAAATATTTATACACTTAACATGTATTTAATATTCATTCAATAAACATGTAGTTATTATTCTTACACTTAATATGTATTTAATATTAATACAAAAACATGTATTTAATTTTAATAAACTAAACATATATTTAATATTAATACACTAAACATGTATTTAATATTTATACACTAAACATGTATTTAATATTCATACACTAAACATGTAGTTATTATTTATACACTAAACATGTATTTAATATTAATACAGTAAACATGTATTAAATATTTATACACTAAACATGTATTTAATATTATTACAAAAACATGTATTTAATTTTAATAAACTAAATATATATTTAATATTAATACACTAAACATGTATTTAATATTCATACACTAAAAGTGTATTTAATATTCATACACTAAACATGTGTTTAATATTAATACACTAAACATGTAGTTATTATTCATACACTAAATATGTATTTAATATTAATACACTAAATATGTATTTATTATATATCCACTAAACATTTATTTAATATTCATTAACTAAATATATATTTAATATTAATACACTAAACATGTATTTAATATTAATACATTAAACATGTATTTAATATTCATTAACTAAATATATATTTAATATTAATACACTAAACATGTATTTAATATTAATACATTAAACATGTATTTAATATTCATAAACTAAACATGTATTTAACATCTATACACTAAACATGTATTTAATATTCATACACTAAACATGTAGTTATTATTTATACACTAAACATGTATTTAATATTAATACACTAAACATGTATTTAATATTAATACACTAAACATGTATTTAATATTTATACAGTAAACATCTATTGAATATTCATACACTAAACATGTATTTAATATTCATTCACTAAACATGTATTTAATATTCATACACTAAACATGTATTTAATATTAATACACTAAACATGTATTTAATATTTATATACTAAACATGTATTTAATATTAATACAAAAACATGTATTTAATTTTAATAAACTAAACATATTTTTAATATTATTACACTAAACATGTATTTAATATTTATACACTGAACATGTATTTAATATTCATACACTAAACATTTAGTTATTATTTATACACTAAACATGTATTTAATATTAATACACTAAACATGTATTTAATATTAATACACTAAACATGAATTTAATATTCATACATTAAACATGTATTTAATATTTATACACTAAACATGTATTTAACATTCGTACACGAAACATGTATTTAATATTTATACACTAAACATGTATTTAATATTCATACATTAAACATGTATTTAATATTCATACACTAAACATGTATTTAATATTTATACACTAAACATGTATTTAATATTCATACACTAAACTTGTATTTAATATTTATACACTAAACATGTATTTAATATTTATACAAAAACATGTATTTAATTTTAATAAACTAAACATATATTTAATATTAATACACTTAACATGTATTTAATATTCATACACTAAACATGTAGTTATTATTTATACACTAAACATGTATTTAATAATAATACAGTAAACATGTATTTAATATTAATACACTAAACATGTATTTAATATTAATACAAAAACGTGTATTTAATTTTAATAAACTAAATATATATTTAATATTAATACACTAAACATGTATTTAATATTTATAAACTAAACATGTATTTAACATTTATACACTAAACATGTATTTAATATTCATACACTAAACATCAATTTAATTTTTAATAAACTAAACATATATTTAATATTAATACACTAAACATGTATTTAATATTTATACACTAAACATGTATTTAATATTCATACCTTAAACATGTAGTTATTATTCATACACTAAACATGTATTTAATATTAATACAGTAAACATGTATTAAATATTTATACACTTAACATGTATTTAATATTCATACACTAAACATGTAGTTATTATTTATACACTAAACATGTATTTAATATTAATACAGTAAACATGTATTAAATATTTATACACTTAACATGTATTTAATATTCATTCAATAAACATGTAGTTATTATTCTTACACTTAATATGTATTTAATATTAATACAAAAACATGTATTTAATTTTAATAAACTAAACATATATTTAATATTAATACACTAAACATGTATTTAATATTTATACACTAAACATGTATTTAATATTCATACACTAAACATGTAGTTATTATTTATACACTAAACATGTATTTAATATTAATACAGTAAACATGTATTAAATATTTATACACTAAACATGTATTTAATATTAATACAAAAACATGTATTTAATTTTAATAAACTAAATATATATTTAATATTAATACACTAAACATGTATTTAATATTTTTACACTAAACGTGTATTTAATATTCATACACTAAAAGTGTATTTAATATTCATACACTAAACATGTGTTTAATATTAATACACTAAACATGTAGTTATTATTCATACACTAAACATGTATTTAATATTTATACACTAATCATGTATTTAATATTAATACACTAAATATGTATTTATTATATATCCACTAAACATGTATTTAATATTCATAAACCAAATATATATTTAATATTAATACACTAAACATGTATTTGATATTAATACACTAAACATGTATTTAATATTTTTACACTAAACATGTATTTAATATTCAAACATTAAACATGTATTTAATATTCATACAGTAAACATGTATTTAATATTAATACAAAAACATGTATTTAATTGTAATAAACTAAATATATATTTATTATTAATACACTAAACATGTATTTAATATTCATACATTAAAAATGTATTTAATATTCATACACTAAACATGTATTTAATATTCACACATTAAACATGTATTTAATATTCATACACTAAACATGTAGTTATTATTTATACACTAAACATGTATTTAATATTAATACACTAAACATGTATTTAATATTTATACACTAAACATGTGTTTAGGGCACGTCCAGCTGGTAGGAGGCCACGGGGAAGACCCAGGACACGTTGGAAAGACTATGTCTCCCGGCTGGCCTGGGAACGCCTCGGGACCCCCCGGGAAGAGCTAGACGAAGTGGCTGGAGATAGGGAAGTCTGGGCTTCCCTGCTTAGGCTGCTGCCCCCGCGACCCGACCTCGGATAAGCGGAAGATGATGGATGGATGGATGGATGGACACTAAACACGTATTTAATATTAATACACTAAATATGTATTTATTATATATCCACTAAACATGTATTTAATATTCATAAACTAAACATGTATTTAATATTCATACACTAAACGTGTATTTAATATTCATACACTAAACATGTATTTAATATTAATACAAAACATGTATTTAAGTTTAATAAACTAAACATATATTTAATATTAATACACTAAACATGTATTTAATATTCATACATTAAAAATGTATTTAATATTCATACACTAAACATGTATTTAATATTTATACACTAAACATGTATTTAATATTCATACATTAAACATGTATTTAATATTCATACACTAAACATGTATTTAATATTCATACACTAAACATGTATTTAATATTCATATACTAAACATGTATTTAATATTTATACAAAAACATGTATTTAATTTTATTAAACTAAACATATATTTAATATTAATACACTAAACATGTATTTAATATTCATACACTAAACATGTAGTTATTATTTATACAATAAACATGTATTTAATATTAATACAGTAAACATGTATTTAATATTAATACACTAAACATGTATTTAATATTAATACAAAAACATATATTTAATTTTAATAAACTGAATATATATTTAATATTAATACACTAAACATGTATTTAATATTCATAAACTAAACATGTATTTAACATTTATACACTAAACATGTATTTAATATTCATACACTAAACATGTATTTAATTTTTAATAAACTAAACATATATTTAATATTAATACACTAAACATGTATTTAATATTTATACACTAAACATGTATTTAATATTCATACACTAAACATGTAGTTATTATTCATACACTAAACATGTATTTAATATTAATACAGTAAACATCTATTAAATATTTATACACTAAACATGTATTCAATATTCATTCAATAAACATGTAGTTATTATTCTTACACTTAATATGTATTTAATATTAATACAAAAACATGTATTTAATTTTAATAAACTAAACATATATTTAATATTAATACACTAAACATGTATTTAATATTAATACAGTAAAAGTGTATTTAATATTCATACACTAAACATGTGTTTAATATTAATACACTAAACATGTAGTTATTATTCATACACTAAACATGTATTTAATATTTATACACTAAACATGTATTTAATATTAATACACTAAATATTTATTTATTATATATCCACTAAACATGTATTTAATATTCATAAACTAAATATATATTTAATATTGATACACTAAACATGTATTTATTATTAATACACTAAACATGTATTTAATATTTTTACACTAAACATTTATTTAATATTCATACACTAAACATCTATTTAATATTCATACACTAAACATGTATTTAATATTAATACAAAAACATGTATTTAATTGTAATAAACTAAATATATATTTAATATTAATACATTAAACATGTATTTAATATTCATAAACTAAACATGTATTTAACATCTATACACTAAACATGAATTTAATATTCATACACTAAACATGTATTTAATATTCATACATTAAACATGTAGAAGCATTTAAGTCTCACCTTAAAACTCATTTGTATACTCTAGCCTTTAAATAGACTCCCTTTTTAGACCAGTTGATCTGCCGTTTCTTTTCTTTTTCTTCTATGTCCCACTCTCCCGTGTGGAGGGGGTCCGGTCCGATCCGGTGGCCATGTACTGCTCGCCTGTGTATCGGCTGGGGACATCTCTGCGCTGCTGGTCCGCCTACGCTTGGGATGGTTTCCTGCTGGCTCCGCTGTGAACGGGACTCTCGCTGCTGTGTCTTGGATCCTCTTTGGACTGGACTCTCGCGACTGTGTTGTATCCATTGTGGATTGAACTTTCACAGTATCCTGTTAGATCCGCTCGACATCCATTGCTTTCCTCCTCTCTAAGGTTCTCATAATCATTATTGTCACAGACGTCCCACTGGGTGTGAGTTTTCCTTGCCCTTATGTGGGCCTACCGAGGATGTCGTGGTGGTTTGTGCAGCCCTTTGAGACACTAGTGATTTAGGGCTATATAAGTAAACATTGATTGATTGATTGATATTTAATATTTATACACTAAACATGTATTTAATATTCGTACACGAAACATGTATTTAATATTTATACACTAAACATGTATTTAATATTCATACATTAAACATGTATATAATATTCATACACTAAACATGTATTTAATATTTATACACTAAACATGTATTTAATATTCATACACTAAACATGTATTTAATATTAATACAAAAACATGTATTTAATTTTAATAAACTAAACATATATTTAATATTAATACACTAAACATGTATTTATTATTTATACACTAAACATGTATTTAATATTAATACAGTAAACATGTATTTAATATTTATACACTAAACATGTATTTAATATTCATTCAATAAACATGTAGTTATTATTCTTACACTTAATATGTATTTAATATTAATACAAAAACATGTATTTAATTTTAATAAACTAAACATATATTTAATATTCATACACTAAACATGTATTTAATATTTATACACTAAACATGTATTTAATATTCATACACTAAACATGTAGTTATTATTCATACACTAAACATGTATTTAATATTAATACAGTAAACATGTATTAAATATTTATACACTAAACATGTATTTAATATTCATTCAATAAACACGTAGTTATTATTCTTACACTTAATATGTATTTAATATTAATACAAAAACATGTATTTAATTTTAATAAACTAAAAATATATCTAATATTAATACACTAAACATGTATTTAATATTTTTACACTAAACGTGTATTTAATATTCATACATTAAAAGTGTATTTAATATTCATACACTAAACATGTGTTTAATATTAATACACTAAACATGTAGTTATTATTCATACACTAAACATGTATTTAATATTTATACACTAAACATGTATTTAATATTAATACACTAAATATGTATTTATTATATATCCACTGAACATGTATTTAATATTCATAAACTAAATATATATTTAATATTAATACACTAAACATGTATTTAATATTAATTCAATAAATATGTATTTAATATTTTTACACTAAACATGTATTTAATATTTATACACTAAATATGTATTTAATATTCATACACTAAACATGTATTTAATATTAATACACTGAACATGTATTTAATAATCATATACTAAACGTATATGTAATATTCATTTAGTAAACATGTATTATTTATGCTCTAAATAAGGCACACTTGGAAATAATGAATTTCTTTATGCGTGCAGTTGCAGCAGAAGTCCACAGGAGGGCGCACGTTCCCTCTTAATAAGTCCGGTCCTCTCCGTCTCTCTATCAATCTTTTTCCTTTTTTTTTGTTTCTTTTATTTTTTTTTACATAAGTTTTGTTTCTCATACACTTATATTTATACACTTAACATGTATTTAATATTAATACACTAAACATGTATTTAATATTTATACACTAAACATGTATTTAATATTAGTACAAAAACATGTATTTAATTTTAATAAACTAAACATATATTTAATATTAATACACCAAACATGTATTTATTATTAATACAAAAACATGTATTTAATTTTAATAAACTAAACATATATTTAATATTAATACACTAAACATGTATTAAATATTCATACACTAAACATGTATTTAATATTTATACACTAAACATTTATTTAATATTAGTACAAAAACATGTATTTAATTTTAATAAACTAAACACATATTTAATATTAATACACTAAACATGTATTTAATATTAATACAAAAACATGTATTTAATTTTAATAAACTAAACATATATTTAATATTAATACACTAAACATGTATTAAATATTCATAAACTAAACATTTATTTAATATTCATTCAATAAACATATAGTTATTATTTTTACACTTAATATGTATTTAATATTAATACAAAAACATGTATTTAATTTTAATAAACTAATCATATATTTAATATTAATACACTAAACATGTATTTAATATTTTTACACTAAACGTGTATTTAATATTTATACACTAAAAGCGTATATAATATTAATACACTAAACATGTATTTAATATTAATACACTAAACATGTATTTAATATTTATACACTAAACATGTATTTAATATTCATACACTAAACATGTATTTAATATTAATACACTGAACATGTATTTAATATTAATACAAAACATGTATTTAATTTTAATAAACAAAATATATACTTAATATTAATACACTAAACATGTATTTAATATTCATAAACTAAACATGTATTTAATATTCATACACTAAACATGTATTTAATATTAATACACTAATCATGTATTTAATATTCATACACTAAATATGTATTTAATATTTATACACTTAACATGTATTCAATATTAATACACTAAATATGTATTTAATATTCATACATTAAAAATGTATTTAATATTCATACACTAAACATGTATTTAATATTCATACATTAAACATGTATTTAATATTTATACACTAAACATGTATTTAATATTCGTACACGAAACATGTATTTAATATTTATACACTAAACATGTATTTAATATTCATACATTAAACATATATTTAATATTCATAAACTAAACATGTATTTCATATTCATACACTAAACATGTATTTAATATTCATACACTAAACATGTATTTAATATTTATACACTAAACATGTATTTAATATTTATACACTAAATATGTATTTAATATTCATACACTAAACATGTATTTAATTTTAATACACTGAACATGTATTTAATAATCATATACTAAACGTATATGTAATATTCATTTAGTAAACATGTATTTATTATCCTCTAAATAAGGCACACTTGGAAATAATGAATTTCTTTATGCGTGCAGTTGCGGCAGAAGTCCACAGGAGGGCGCACGTTCCCTCTTAATAAGTCCGGTCCTCTCTGTCTCTCTATCAATCTTTTTCCTTTTTTTTTGTTTCTTTTATTTTTTTTTACATAAGTTTTGTTTCTCATACACTTATATTTATACACTAAACATGTATTTAATACTAATACACTAAACATGTATTTAATATTTATACACTAAACATGTATTTAATATTAGTACAAAAACATGTATTTAATTTTAATAAACTAAACATATATTTAATATTAATACACTAAACATGTATTTATTATTAATACAAAAACATGTATTTAATTTTAATAAACTAAACATATATTTAATATTAATACACTAAACATGTATTAAATATTCATACACTAAACATGTATTTAATATTTATACACTAAACATTTATTTAATATTAGTACAAAAACATGTATTTAATTTTAATAAACTAAACACATATTTAATATTAATACACTAAACATGTATTTAATATTAATACAAAAACATGTATTTAATTTTAATAAACTAAACATATATTTAATATTAATACACTAAACATGTATTAAATATTCATACACTAAACATTTATTTAATATTCATTCAATAAAAATGTAGTTATTATTTTTACACTTAATATGTATTTAATATTAATACAAAACATGTATTTAATTTTAATAAACTAATCATATATTTAATATTAATACACTAAACATGTATTTAATATTTTTACCCTAAACGTGTATTTAATATTTATACACTAAAAGTGTATATAATATTAATACACTAAACATGTATTTAATATTAATACACTAAACATGTATTTAATATTTATACACTAAACATGTATTTAATATTCATACACTAAACATGTATTTAATATTAATACACTGAACATGTATTTAATATTAATACAAACCATGTATTTAATTTTAATAAACAAAATATATACTTAATATTAATACACTAAACATGTATTTAATATTCATAAACTAAACATGTATTTAATATTCATACACTAAACATGTATTTAATATTAATACACTAATCATGTATTTAATATTCATACACTAAATATGTATTTAATATTTATACACTTAACATGTATTCAATATTAATACACTAAATATGTATTTAATATTCATACATTAAAAATGTATTTAATATTCATACATTAAACATGTATTTAATATTTATACACTAAACATGTATTTAATATTCGTACACGAAACATGTATTTAATATTTATACACTAAACATGTATTTAATATTTATACACTAAATATGTATTTAATATTCATACACTAAACATGTATTTAATTTTAATACACTGAACATGTATTTAATAATCATATACTAAACGTATATGTAATATTCATTTAGTAAACATGTATTTATTATCCTCTAAATAAGGCACACTTGGAAATAATGAATTTCTTTATGCGTGCAGTTGCGGCAGAAGTCCACAGGAGGGCGCACGTTCCCTCTTAATAAGTCCGGTCCTCTCTGTCTCTCTATCAATCTTTTTCCTTTTTTTTTGTTTCTTTTATTTTTTTTTTACATAAGTTTTGTTTCTCATACACTTATATTTATACACTAAACATGTATTTAATATTAATACACTAAACATGTATTTAATATTTATACACTAAACATGTATTTAATATTAGTACAAAAACATGTATTTAATTTTAATAAACTAAACATCTATTTAATATTAATACACTAAACATGTATTTATTATTAATACAAAAACATGTATTTAATTTTAATAAACTAAACATATATTTAATATTAATACACTAAACATGTATTAAATATTTATACACTAAACATGTATTTAATATTTATACACTAAACATTTATTTAATATTAGTACAAAAACATATATTTAATTTTAATAAACTAAACACATATTTAATATTAACACACTAAACATGTATTTAATATTAATACAAAAACATGTATTTAATTTTAATAAACTAAACATATATTTAATATTAATACACTAAACATGTATTAAATATTCATACACTAAACATTTATTTAATATTCATTCAATAAACATGTAGTTATTATTTTTACACTTAATATGTATTTAATATTAATACAAAAACATGTATTTAATTTTAATAAACTAATCATATATTTAATATTAATACACTAAACATGTATTTAATATTAATACAGTAAACATGTATTAAATATTTATACACTAAACATGTATTTAATATTAATTCAATAAACATGTTGTTATTATTGTTACACTTAATATGTATTTAATATTAATACAAAAACATGTATTTAATTTTAATAAACTAATCATATATTTAATATTAATACACTAAACATGTATTTAATATTTTTACACTAAACGTGTATTTGATATTTATACACTAAAAGTGTATTTAATATTAATACACTAAACATGTATTTAATATTAATACACTAAACATGTATTTAATATTTATACACTAAACATGTATTTAATATTCATACACTAAACATGTATTTAATATTAATACAAAAACATGTATTTAATTTTAATAAACTAAACATATATTTAATATTAATACACTAAACATGTATTAAATATTCATACACTAAACATTTATTTAATATTCATTCAATAAACATGTAGTTATTATTTTTACACTTAATATGTATTTAATATTCATACATTAAAAATTTATTTAATATTCATACACTAAACATGTATTTAATATTCATACATTAAACATGTATTTAATATTTATACACTAAACATGTATTTAATATTCGTACACGAAACATGTATTTAATATTTATACACTAAACATGTATTTAATATTCATACATTAAACATATATTTAATATTCATAAACTAAACATGTATTTAATATTTATACACTAAACATGTATTTAATATTCATACACTAAACATGTATTTAATATTTATACACTAAACATGTATTTAATGTTTATACACTAAATATGTATTTAATATTCATACACTAAACATGTATTTAATTTCAATATACTGAACATGTATTTAATAATCATATACTAAACGTATATGTAATATTCATTTAGTAAACATGTATTTATTATCCTCTAAATAAGGCACACTTGGAAATAATGAAGTTCTTTATGCGTGCAGTTGCGGCAGAAGTCCACAGGAGGGCGCACGTTCCCTCTTAATAAGTCCGGTCCTTTCTGTCTCTCTATCAATCTTTTTCCTTTTTTTTTGTTTCTTTTATTTTTTTTTACATAAGTTTTGTTTCTCATACACTTATATTTATACACTTTACATGTATTTAATATTAATACACTAAACATGTATTTAATATTTATACACTAAACATGTATTTAATATTAGTACAAAAACATGTATTTAATTTTAATAAACTAAACATATATTTAATATTAATACACTAAACATGTATTTATTATTAATACAAAAACATGTATTTAATTTTAATAAACTAAACATATATTTAATATTAATACACTAAACATGTATTAAATATTTATACACTAAACATGTATTTAATATTTATACACTAAACATTTATTTAATATTAGTACAAAAACATGTATTTAATTTTAATAAACTAAACACATATTTAATATTAATACACTAAACATGTATTTAATACTAATACAAAAACATGTATTTAATTTTAATAAACTAAACATATATTTAATATTAATACACTAAACATGTATTAAATATTCATACACTAAACATTTATTTAATATTCATACACTAAACATGTATTTAATATTAATACACTGAACATGTATTTAATAATCATATACCAAACATATATGTAATTATATACTAATCATGTATTTAATATTCATACAGTAAACATGTATTTAATATTCATACAGTAAACATGTATTTAATATTCATACACTAAATATGTATTTATTATTTATCCACTAAACATGTATTTAATATTCATAAACTAAACATGTATTTAATATTAATACAAACACATGTATTTAAGTTTAATAGACTAAACATATATTTAATATTAATACACTAAACATGTATTTAATATTTATACACTAAACATGTATTTAATATTAATACAAAAACATGTATTTAATTTTAATAAACTAAACATATATTTAATATTAATACACTAAACGTGTATTTAATATTCATACACCAAACATGTATTTAACATTTATACACTAAACATGTTTTTAATATTTATACACTAAACATGTATTTAATATTAATACAAAAACATGTATTTAATTTTAATAAACTAAACATATTTAATATTAATACACTAAACATGTGTTTAATATTAATACACTAAACATGTATTTAATATTTATACACCAAACATGTATTTAATATTTATACACTAAACATGTATTTGATATTCATACACTAAACATGTATTTAATATTAATACACTAAACATGTATTTAATATTAATACACTAAAAATGTATTTAATATTCATAAACTAAACATATATTTAACATTTATACACTAAACATGTATTTAATATTCATACACTAAACATATAGTTATTATTTATACACTAAACGTGTATTAAATATTCATACACTAAACATGTATCTAATATTAATACAAAACATGTATTTACGTTTAACAAACTAAACATATATTTAATATTAATACACTAAACATGTATTTAATATTTATACAGTAAAAATGTATTGAATATTCATACACTAAACATGTATTTAATATTCATACACTAAACATGTATTTAATATTTATACACTAAACATGTATTTAATATTTATACACTAAATATGTATTTAATATTCATACACTAAACATGTATTTAATTTTAATACACTGAACATGTATTTAATAATCATATACTAAACGTATATGTAATATTCATTTAGTAAACATGTATTTATTATCCTCTAAATAAGGCACACTTGGAAATAATGAATTTCTTTATGCGTGCAGTTGCGGCAGAAGTCCACAGGAGGGCGTACGTTCCCTCTTAATAAGTCCGGTCCTCTCCGTCTCTCTATCAATCTTTTTCCTTTTTTTTTGTTTCTTTTATTTTTTTTTACATAAGTTTTGTTTCTCATACACTTATATTTATACACTAAACATGTATTTAATATTAATACACTAAACATGTATTTAATATTTATACACTAAACATGTATTTAATATTAGTACAAAAACATGTATTTAATTTTAATAAACTAAACATCTATTTAATATTAATACACTAAACATGTATTTATTATTAATACAAAAACATGTATTTAATTTTGATAAACTAAACATATATTTAATATTAATACACTAAACATGTATTAAATATTTATACACTAAACATGTATTTAATATTTATACACTAAACATTTATTTAATATTAGTACAAAAACATATATTTAATTTTAATAAACTAAACACATATTTAATATTAACACACTAAACATGTATTTAATATTAATTCAAAAACATGTATTTAATTTTAATAAACTAAACATATATTTAATATTAATACACTAAACATGTATTAAATATTCATACACTAAACATTTATTTAATATTCATTCAATAAACATGTAGTTATTATTTTTACACTTAATATGTATTTAATATTAATACAAAAACATGTATTTAATTTTAATAAACTAATCATATATTTAATATTAATACACTAAACATGTATTTAATATTAATACAGTAAACATGTATTAAATATTTATACACTAAACATGTATTTAATATTAATTCAATAAACATGTTGTTATTATTGTTACACTTAATATGTATTTAATATTAATACAAAAACATGTATTTAATTTTAATAAACTAATCATATATTTAATATTAATACACTAAACATGTATTTAATATTTTTACACTAAACGTGTATTTGATATTTATACACTAAAAGTGTATTTAATATTAATACACTAAACATGTATTTAATATTAATACACTAAACATGTATTTAATATTTATACACCAAACATGTATTTAATATTCATACACTAAACATGTATTTAATATTAATACAAAAACATGTATTTAATTTTAATAAACTAAACATATATTTAATATTAATACATTAAACATGTATTAAATATTCATACACTAAACATTTATTTAATATTCATTCAATAAACATGTAGTTATTATTTTTACACTTAATATGTATTTAATATTCATACATTAAAAATGTATTTAATATTCATACACTAAACATGTATTTAATATTCATACATTAAACATGTATTTAATATTTATACACTAAACATGTATTTAATATTCGTACACGAAACATGTATTTAATATTTATACACTAAACATGTATTTAATATTCATACATTAAACATATATTTAATATTCATAAACTAAACATGTATTTAATATTCATAAACTAAACATGTATTTAATATTCATACACTAAACATGTATTTAATATTCATACACTAAACATGTATTTAATATTTATACACTAAACATGTATTTAATGTTTATACACTAAATATGTATTTAATATTCATACACTAAACATGTATTTAATTTCAATACACTGAACATGTATTTAATAATCATATACTAAACGTATATGTAATATTCATTTAGTAAACATGTATTTATTATCCTCTAAATAAGGCACACTTGGAAATAATGAATTTCTTTATGCGTGCAGTTGCGGCAGAAGTCCACAGGAGGGCGCACGTTCCCTCTTAATAAGTCCGGTCCTCTCTGTCTCTCTATCAATCTTTTTCCTTTTTTTTGTTTCTTTTATTTTTTTTTACATAAGTTTTGTTTCTCATACACTTATATTTATACACTAAACATGTATTTAATATTAATACACTAAACATGTATTTAATATTTATACACTAAACATGTATTTAATATTAGTACAAAAACATGTATTTAATTTTAATAAACTAAACATATATTTAATATTAATACACTAAACATGTATTTATTATTAATACAAAAACATGTATTTAATTTTAATAAACTAAACATATATTTAATATTAATACACTAAACATGTATTAAATATTTATACACTAAACATGTATTTAATATTTATACACTAAACATTTATTTAATATTAGTACAAAAACATGTATTTAATTTTAATAAACTAAACACATATTTAATATTAATACACTAAACATGTATTTAATATTAATACAAAAACATGTATTTAATTTTAATAAACTAAACATATATTTAATATTAATACACTAAACATGTATTAAATATTCATACACTAAACATTTATTTAATATTCATTCAATAAACATGTAGTTATTATTTTTACACTTAATATGTATTTAATATTAATACAAAAACATGTATTTAATTTTAATAAACTAATCATATATTTAATATTAATACACTAAACATGTATTTAATATTCATAAACTAAACATGTGTTTAATATTCATACACTAAACATGTATTTAATATTAATACACTGAACATGTATTTAATAATCATATACCAAACATATATGTAATTATATACTAATCATGTATTTAATATTCATACAGTAAACATGTATTTAATATTTATACACTAAATATGTATTTATTATTTATCCACTAAACATGTATTTAATATTCATAAACTAAACATGTATTTAATATTAATACAAACACATGTATTTAAGTTTAATAAACTAAACATATATTTAATATTAATACACTAAACATGTATTTAATATTTATACACTAAACATGTATTTAATATTAATACAAAAACATGTATTTAATTTTAATAAACTAAACATATATTTAATATTAATACACTAAACGTGTATTTAATATTCATACACCAAACATGTATTTAACATTTATACACTAAACATGTTTTTAATATTTATACACTAAACATGTATTTAATATTAATACAAAAACATGTATTTAATTTTAATAAACTAAACATATTTAATATTAATACACTAAACATGTGTTTAATATTAATACACTAAACATGTATTTAATATTTATACACCAAACATGTATTTAATATTTATACACTAAACATGTATTTGATATTCATACACTAAACATGTATTTAATATTAATACACTAAACATGTATTTAATATTAATACACTAAAAATGTATTTAATATTCATAAACTAAACATATATTTAACATTTATACACTAAACATGTATTTAATATTCATACACTAAACATATAGTTATTATTTATACACTAAACGTGTATTAAATATTCATACACTAAACATGTATCTAATATTAATACAAAACATGTATTTACGTTTAACAAACTAAACATATATTTAATATTAATACACTAAACATGTATTTAATATTTATACAGTAAAAATGTATTGAATATTCATACACTAAACATGTATTTAATATTCATACACTAAACATGTATTTAATATTAATACACTAAACATGTATTTAATATTTACACACTAAACATGTATTTAATATTAATACACTAAATATGTATTTATTATATATCCACTAAACATGTATTTGATATTCATAAACTAAACATGTATTTAATATTCATACACTAAACGTGTATTAAATATTCATACACTAAACATGTATTTAATATTAATACAAAACATGTATTCACGTTTAATAAACTAAACATATATTTAATATTAATACACTAAACATGTATTTAATATTTATACAGTAAACATGTATTGAATATTCATACACTAAACATGTATTTAATATTTATACACTAAACATGTATTTAATATTAATACAAAAACATGTATTTAATTTTAATAAACTAAACATATATTTAATATTGTTACACTAAACATGTATTTAATATTTATACACTGAACATGTATTTAATAGTTATACACTAATCATGTATTTAATATTAATACACTAATCATGTATTTAATATTCATACACTAAATATGTATTTAATATTCATACACTTAACATGTATTTAATATTCATACACTAAACGTGTATTTAATATTCATACACTAAACATGTATTTAATATGAATACAAAACATGTATTTAAGTTTAATAAACTAAACTTATATTTAATATTAATACACTAAACATGTATTTAATATTCATACATTAAAAATGTAGTTATTATTCATACACTAAACATATATTTAATATTAATACACTTAACATGTATTTAATATTCATACACTAAACATGTAGTTATTATTCATACACTAAACATATATTTAATATTAATACACTTAACATGTATTTAATATTCATACACTAAACATGTAGTTATTATTTATACACTAAACGTGTATTTAATAATAATACAGTAAACATGTATTTAATATTAATACACTAAACATGTATTTAATATTAATACAAAAACGTGTATTTAATTTTAATAAACTAAATATATATTTAATATTAATACACTAAACATGTATTTAATATTTATAAACTAAACATGTATTTAACATTTATACACTAAACATGTATTTAATATTCATACACTAAACATCAATTTAATTTTTAATAAACTAAACATATATTTAATATTAATACACTAAACATGTATTTAATATTCGTACACTTAATATGTATTTAATATTAATACAAAAACATGTATTTAATTTTAATAAACTAAACATATATTTAATATTAATACACTAAACATGTATTTAATATTTATACACTAAACATGTATTTAATATTCATACACTAAACATGTAGTTATTATTTATACACTAAACATGTATTTAATATTAATACAGTAAACATGTATTAAATATTTATACACTAAACATGTATTTAATATTAATACAAAAACATGTATTTAATTTTAATAAACTAAATATATATTTAATATTAATACACTAAACATGTATTTAATATTTTTACACTAAACGTGTATTTAATATTCATACACTAAAAGTGTATTTAATATTCATACACTAAACATGTGTTTAATATTAATACACTAAATATGTAGTTATTATTCATACACTAAATATGTATTTAATATTTATACACTAAACATGTATTTAATATTAATACACTAAATATGTATTTATTATATATCCACTAAACATGTATTTAATATTCATAAACCAAATATATATTTAATATTAATACACTAAACATGTATTTAATATTAATACACTAAACATGTATTTAATATTTTTACACTAAACATGTATTTAATATTCAAACATTAAACATGTATTTAATATTCATACAGTAAACATGTATTTAATATTAATACAAAAACATGTATTTAATTGTAATAAACTAAATATATATTTATTATTAATACACTAAACATGTATTTAATATTCATACATTAAAAATGTATTTAATATTCATACACTAAACATGTATTTAATATTCACACATTAAACATGTATTTAATATTCATACACTAAACATGTAGTTATTATTTATACACTAAACATGTATTTAATATTAATACACTAAACATGTATTTAATATTTATACACTAAACATGTGTTTAGGGCACGTCCAGCTGGTAGGAGGCCACGGGGAAGACCCAGGACACGTTGGAAAGACTATGTCTCCCGGCTGGCCTGGGAACGCCTCGGGATCCCCCGGGAAGAGCTAGACGAAGTGGCTGGAGATAGGGAAGTCTGGGCTTCCCTGCTTAGGCTGCTGCCCCCGCGACCCGACCTCGGATAAGCGGAAGATGATGGATGGATGGATGGATGGATGGACACTAAACATGTATTTAATATTAATACACTAAATATGTATTTATTATTCATAAACTAAACATGTATTTAATATTCATACACTAAACGTGTATTTAATATTCATACACTAAACATGTATTTAATATTAATACAAAACATGTATTTAAGTTTAATAAACTAAACATATATTTAATATTAATACACTAAACATGTATTTAATATTCATACATTAAAAATGTATTTAATATTCATACACTAAACATGTATTTAATATTCACACATTAAACATGTATTTAATATTTATACACTAAACATGTATTTAATATTCGTACACGAAACATGTATTTAATATTTATACACTAAACATGTATTTAATATTCATACATTAAACATGTATTTAATATTCATACACTAAACATGTATTTAATATTCATACACTAAACATGTATTTAATATTCATATACTAAACATGTATTTAATATTTATACAAAAACATGTATTTAATTTTAATAAACTAAACATATATTTAATATTAATACACTAAACATGTATTTAATATTTATACACTAAACCTGTATTTAATATTCATACACTAAACATGTATTTAATATTTATACAAAAACATGTATTCAATTCTAATAAACTAAACATATATTTAATATTAATACACTGAACATGTATTTAATAATCATATACCAAACATATATGTAATTATATACTAATCATGTATTTAATATTCATACAGTAAACATGTATTTAATATTTATACACTAAATATGTATTTATTATTTATCCACTAAACATGTATTTAATATTCATAAACTAAACATGTATTTAATATTAATACAAACACATGTATTTAAGTTTAATAAACTAAACATATATTTAATATTAATACACTAAACATGTATTTAATATTCATACACTAAACATGTATTTAATATTAATACAAAAACATTTATTTAATTTTAATAAACTAAACATATATTTAATATTAATACACTAAACGTGTATTTAATATTCATACACCAAACATGTATTTAACATTTATACACTAAACATGTTTTTAATATTTATACACTAAACATGTATTTAATATTAATACAAAAACATGTATTTAATTTTAATAAACTAAACATATTTAATATTAATACACTAAACATGTGTTTAATATTAATACACTAAACATGTATTTAATATTTATACACCAAACATGTATTTAATATTTATACACTAAACATGTATTTGATATTCATACACTAAACATGTATTTAATATTAATACACTAAACATGTATTTAATATTAATACACTAAAAATGTATTTAATATTCATAAACTAAACATATATTTAACATTTATACACTAAACATGTATTTAATATTCATACACTAAACATATAGTTATTATTTATACACTAAACGTGTATTAAATATTCATACACTAAACATGTATCTAATATTAATACAAAACATGTATTTACGTTTAACAAACTAAACATATATTTAATATTAATACACTAAACATGTATTTAATATTTATACAGTAAAAATGTATTGAATATTCATACACTAAACATGTATTTAATATTCATACACTAAAGATATATTTAATATTTATACACTAAACATGTATTTAATATTTATACACTAAATATGTATTTAATATTCATACACTAAACATGTATTTAATTTTAATACACTGAACATGTATTTAATAATCATATACTAAACGTATATGTAATATTCATTTAGTAAACATGTATTTATTATCCTCTAAATAAGGCACACTTGGAAATAATGAATTTCTTTATGCGTGCAGTTGCGGCAGAAGTCCACAGGAGGGCGCACGTTCCCTCTTAATAAGTCCGGTCCTCTCTGTCTCTCTATCAATCTTTTTCCTTTTTTTTTGTTTCTTTTATTTTTTTTTACATAAGTTTTGTTTCTCATACACTTATATTTATACACTAAACATGTATTTAATATTAATACACTAAACATGTATTTAATATGTATACACTAAACATGTATTTAATATTAGTACAAAAACATGTATTTAATTTTAATAAACTAAACATCTATTTAATATTAATACACTAAACATGTATTTATTATTAATACAAAAACATGTATTTAATTTTAATAAACTAAACATATATTTAATATTAATACACTAAACATGTATTAAATATTTATACACTAAACATGTATTTAATATTTATACACTAAACATTTATTTAATATTAGTACAAAAACATATATTTAATTTTAATAAACTAAACACACATTTAATATTAACACACTAAACATGTATTTAATATTAATACAAAAACATGTATTTAATTTTAATAAACTAAACATATATTTAATATTAATACACTAAACATGTATTAAATATTCATACACTAAACATTTATTTAATATTCATTCAATAAACATGTAGTTATTATTTTTACACTTAATATGTATTTAATATTAATACAAAAACATGTATTTAATTTTAATAAACTAATCATATATTTAATATTAATACACTAAACATGTATTTAATATTAATACAGTAAACATGTATTAAATATTTATACACTAAACATGTATTTAATATTAATTCAATAAACATGTTGTTATTATTGTTACACTTAATATGTATTTAATATTAATACAAAAAGATGTATTTAATTTTAATAAACTAATCATATATTTAATATTAATACACTAAACATGTATTTAATATTTTTACACTAAACGTGTATTTGATATTTATACACTAAAAGTGTATTTAATATTAATACACTAAACATTTAGTTATTATTTATACACTAAACATGTATTTAATATTAATACACTAAACATGTATTTAATATTAATACACTAAACATGAATTTAATATTCATACATTAAACATGTATTTAATATTTATACACTAAACATTTATTTAATATTAGTACAAAAACATGTATTTAATTTTAATAAACTAAACACATATTTAATATTAATACACTAAACATGTATTTAATATTAATACAAAAACATGTATTTAATTTTAATAAACTAAACATATATTTAATATTAATACACTAAACATGTATTAAATATTTATACACTAAACATGTATTTAATATTTATACACTAAACATTTATTTAATATTAGTACAAAAACATGTATTTAATTTTAATAAACTAAACACATATTTAATATTAATACACTAAACATGTATTTAATATTAATACAAAAACATGTATTTAATTTTAATAAACTAAACATATATTTAATATTAATACACTAAACATGTATTAAATATTCATACACTAAACATTTATTTAATATTCATTCAATAAACATGTAGTTATTATTTTTACACTTAATATGTATTTAATATTAATACAAAAACATGTATTTAAT
Organism: Nerophis ophidion; assembly: GCF_033978795.1. Classification (NCBI taxonomy): domain Eukaryota; kingdom Metazoa; phylum Chordata; class Actinopteri; order Syngnathiformes; family Syngnathidae; genus Nerophis; species Nerophis ophidion. The sequence goes on along the minus strand of NW_026906972.1, from coordinate 447,544 downwards.
TTTAATAAACTAATCATATATTTAATATTAATACACTAAACATGTATTTAATATTCATAAACTAAACATGTGTTTAATATTCATACACTAAACATGTATTTAATATTAATACACTGAACATGTATTTAATAATCATATACCAAACATATATGTAATTATATACTAATCATGTATTTAATATTCATACAGTAAACATGTATTTAATATTTATACACTAAATATGTATTTATTATTTATCCACTAAACATGTATTTAATATTCATAAACTAAACATGTATTTAATATTAATACAAACACATGTATTTAAGTTTAATAAACTAAACATATATTTAATATTAATACACTAAACATGTATTTAATATTTATACACTAAACATGTATTTAATATTAATACAAAAACATGTATTTAATTTTAATAAACTAAACATATATTTAATATTAATACACTAAACGTGTATTTAATATTCATACACCAAACATGTATTTAACATTTATACACTAAACATGTTTTTAATATTTATACACTAAACATGTATTTAGTATTAATACAAAAACATGTATTTAATTTTAATAAACTAAACATATTTAATATTAATACACTAAACATGTGTTTAATATTAATACACTAAACATGTATTTAATATTTATACACCAAACATGTATTTAATATTTATACACTAAATATGTATTTAATATTCATACACTAAACATGTATTTAATTTTAATACACTGAACATGTATTTAATAATCATATACTAAACGTATATGTAATATTCATTTAGTAAACATGTATTTATTATCCTCTAAATAAGGCACACTTGGAAATAATGAATTTCTTTATGCGTGCAGTTGCGGCAGAAGTCCACAGGAGGGCGCACGTTCCCTCTTAATAAGTCCGGTCCTCTCTGTCTCTCTATCAATCTTTTTCCTTTTTTTTTGTTTCTTTTATTTTTTTTTACATAAGTTTTGTTTCTCATACACTTATATTTATACACTAAACATGTATTTAATATTAATACACTAAACATGTATTTAATATGTATACACTAAACATGTATTTAATATTAGTACAAAAACATGTATTTAATTTTAATAAACTAAACATCTATTTAATATTAATACACTAAACATGTATTTATTATTAATACAAAAACATGTATTTAATTTTAATAAACTAAACATATATTTAATATTAATACACTAAACATGTATTAAATATTTATACACTAAACATGTATTTAATATTTATACACTAAACATTTATTTAATATTAGTACAAAAACATATATTTAATTTTAATAAACTAAACACATATTTAATATTAACACACTAAACATGTATTTAATATTAATACAAAAACATGTATTTAATTTTAATAAACTAAACATGTATTTAATATTAATACACTAAACATGTATTAAATATTCATACACTAAACATTTATTTAATATTCATTCAATAAACATGTAGTTATTATTTTTACACTTAATATGTATTTAATATTAATACAAAAACATGTATTTAATTTTAATAAACTAATCATATATTTAATATTAATACACTAAACATGTATTTAATATTAATACAGTAAACATGTATTAAATATTTATACACTAAACATGTATTTAATATTAATTCAATAAACATGTTGTTATTATTGTTACACTTAATATGTATTTAATATTAATACAAAAACATGTATTTAATTTTAATAAACTAATCATATATTTAATATTAATACACTAAACATGTATTTAATATTTTTACACTAAACGTGTATTTGATATTTATACACTAAAAGTGTATTTAATATTAATACACTAAACATGTATTTAATATTAATACACTAAACATGTATTTAATATTTATACACCAAACATGTATTTAATATTCATACACTAAACATGTATTTAATATTAATACAAAAACATGTATTTAATTTTAATAAACTAAACATATATTTAATATTAATACACTAAACATGTATTAAATATTCATACACTAAACATTTATTTAATATTCATTCAATAAACATGTAGTTATTATTTTTACACTTAATATGTATTTAATATTCATACATTAAACATATATTTAATATTCATAAACTAAACATGTATTTAATATTCATACACTAAACATGTATTTAATATTCATACACTAAACATGTATTTAATATTTATACACTAAACATGTATTTAATGTTTATACACTAAATATGTATTTAATATTCATACACTAAACATGTATTTAATTTCAATATACTGAACATGTATTTAATAATCATATACTAAACGTATATGTAATATTCATTTAGTAAACATGTATTTATTATCCTCTAAATAAGGCACACTTGGAAATAATGAATTTCTTTATGCGTGCAGTTGCGGCAGAAGTCCACAGGAGGGCGCACGTTCCCTCTTAATAAGTCCGGTCCTCTCTGTCTCTCTATCAATCTTTTTCCTTTTTTTTTGTTTCTTTTATTTTTTTTTACATAAGTTTTGTTTCTCATACACTTATATTTATACACTAAACATGTATTTAATATTAATACACTAAACATGTATTTAATATTTATACACTAAACATGTATTTAATATTAGTACAAAAACATGTATTTAATTTTAATAAACTAAACATATATTTAATATTAATACACTAAACATGTATTTATTATTAATACAAAAACATGTATTTAATTTTAATAAACTAAACATATATTTAATATTAATACACTAAACATGTATTAAATATTTATACACTAAACATGTATTTAATATTTATACACTAAACATTTATTTAATATTAGTACAAAAACATGTATTTAATTTTAATAAACTAAACACATATTTAATATTAATACACTAAACATGTATTTAATATTAATACAAAAACATGTATTTAATTTTAATAAACTAAACATATATTTAATATTAATACACTAAACATGTATTAAATATTCATACACTAAACATTTATTTAATATTCATTCAATAAACATGTAGTTATTATTTTTACACTTAATATGTATTTAATATTAATACAAAAACATGTATTTAATTTTAATAAACTAATCATATATTTAATATTAATACACTAAACATGTATTTAATATTCATAAACTAAACATGTGTTTAATATTCATACACTAAACATGTATTTAATATTAATACACTGAACATGTATTTAATAATCATATACCAAACATATATGTAATTATATACTAATCATGTATTTAATATTCATACAGTAAACATGTATTTAATATTTATACACTAAATATGTATTTATTATTTATCCACTAAACATGTATTTAATATTCATAAACTAAACATGTATTTAATATTAATACAAACACATGTATTTAAGTTTAATAAACTAAACATATATTTAATATTAATACACTAAACATGTATTTAATATTTATACACTAAACATGTATTTAATATTAATACAAAAACATGTATTTAATTTTAATAAACTAAACATATATTTAATATTAATACACTAAACGTGTATTTAATATTCATACACCAAACATGTATTTAACATTTATACACTAAACATGTTTTTAATATTTATACACTAAACATGTATTTAGTATTAATACAAAAACATGTATTTAATTTTAATAAACTAAACATATTTAATATTAATACACTAAACATGTGTTTAATATTAATACACTAAACATGTATTTAATATTTATACACCAAACATGTATTTAATATTTATACACTAAACATGTATTTGATATTCATACACTAAACATGTATTTAATATTAATACACTAAACATGTATTTAATATTAATACACTAAAAATGTATTTAATATTCATAAACTAAACGTATATTTAACATTTATACACTAAACATGTATTTAATATTCATACACTAAACATATAGTTATTATTTATACACTAAACGTGTATTAAATATTCATACACTAAACATGTATCTAATATTAATACAAAACATGTATTTACGTTTAACAAACTAAACATATATTTAATATTAATACACTAAACATGTATTTAATATTTATACAGTAAAAATGTATTGAATATTCATACACTAAACATGTATTTAATATTCATACACTAACCATGTATTTAATATTAATACACTAAACATGTATTTAATATTCATTCACTAAACATGTATTTAATATTCATACACTAAACATGTATTTAATATTAATACACTAAACATGTATTTAATATTTATATACTAAACATGTATTTAATATTAATACAAAAACATGTATTTAATTTTAATAAACTAAACATATTTTTAATATTATTACACTAAACATGTATTTAATATTTATACACTGAACATGTATTTAATATTCATACACTAAACATTTAGTTATTATTTATACACTAAACATGTATTTAATATTAATACACTAAACATGTATTTAATATTAATACACTAAACATGAATTTAATATTCATACATTAAACATGTATTTAATATTTATACACTAAACATGTATTTAACATTCGTACACGAAACATGTATTTAATATTTATACACTAAACATGTATTTAATATTCATACATTAAACATGTATTTAATATTCATACACTAAACATGTATTTAATATTTATACACTAAACATGTATTTAATATTCATACACTAAACTTGTATTTAATATTTATACACTAAACATGTATTTAATATTTATACAAAAACATGTATTTAATTTTAATAAACTAAACATATATTTAATATTAATACACTTAACATGTATTTAATATTCATACACTAAACATGTAGTTATTATTTATACACTAAACGTGTATTTAATAATAATACAGTAAACATGTATTTAATATTAATACACTAAACATGTATTTAATATTAATACAAAAACGTGTATTTAATTTTAATAAACTAAATATATATTTAATATTAATACACTAAACATGTATTTAATATTTATAAACTAAACATGTATTTAACATTTATACACTAAACATGTATTTAATATTCATACACTAAACATCAATTTAATTTTTAATAAACTAAACATATATTTAATATTAATACACTAAACATGTATTTAATATTTATACACTAAACATGTATTTAATATTCATACCTTAAACATGTAGTTATTATTCATACACTAAACATGTATTTAATATTAATACAGTAAACATGTATTAAATATTTATACACTTAACATGTATTTAATATTCATTCAATAAACATGTAGTTATTATTCTTACACTTAATATGTATTTAATATTAATACAAAAACATGTATTTAATTTTAATAAACTAAACATATATTTAATATTAATACACTAAACATGTATTTAATATTTATACACTAAACATGTATTTAATATTCATACACTAAACATGTAGTTATTATTTATACACTAAACATGTATTTAATATTAATACAGTAAACATGTATTAAATATTTATACACTAAACATGTATTTAATATTAATACAAAAACATGTATTCAATTTTAATAAAGTAAATATATATTTAATATTAATACACTAAACATGTATTTAATATTTTTACACTAAACGTGTATTTAATATTCATACACTAAAAGTGTATTTAATATTCATACACTAAACATGTGTTTAATATTAATACACTAAACATTTAGTGATTATTCATACACTAAACATGTATTTAATATTTATACACTAAACATGTATTTAATATTAATACACTAAATATGTATTTATTATATATCCACTAAACATGTATTTAATATTCATAAACCAAATATATATTTAATATTAATACACTAAACATGTATTTAATATTAATACACTAAACATGTATTTAATATTTTTACACTAAACATGTATTTAATATTCAAACATTAAACATGTATTTAATATTCATACAGTAAACATGTATTTAATATTAATACAAAAACATGTATTTAATTGTAATAAACTAAATATATATTTATTATTAATACACTAAACATGTATTTAATATTCATACATTAAAAATGTATTTAATATTCATACACTAAACATGTATTTAATATTCACACATTAAACATGTATTTAATATTCATACACTAAACATGTAGTTATTATTTATACACTAAACATGTATTTAATATTAATACACTAAACATGTATTTAATATTTATACACTAAACATGTGTTTAGGGCACGTCCAGCTGGTAGGAGGCCACGGGGAAGACCCAGGACACGTTGGAAAGACTATGTCTCCCGGCTGGCCTGGGAACGCCTCGGGATCCCCCGGGAAGAGCTAGACGAAGTGGCTGGAGATAGGGAAGTCTGGGCTTCCCTGCTTAGGCTGCTGCCCCCGCGACCCGACCTCGGATAAGCGGAAGATGATGGATGGATGGATGGATGGACACTAAACATGTATTTAATATTAATACACTAAATATGTATTTATTATATATCCACTAAACATGTATTTAAAATTCATAAACTAAACATGTATTTAATATTCATACACTAAACGTGTATTTAATATTCATACACTAAACATGTATTTAATATTAATACAAAACATGTATTTAAGTTTAATAAACTAAACATATATTTAATATTAATACACTAAACATGTATTTAATATTCATACATTAAAAATGTATTTAATATTCATACACTAAACATGTATTTAATATTCACACATTAAACATGTATTTAATATTTATACACTAAACATGTATTTAATATTCGTACACGAAACATGTATTTAATATTTATACACTAAACATGTATTTAATATTCATACATTAAACATGTATTTAATATTCATACACTAAACATGTATTTAATATTCATACACTAAACATGTATTTAATATTCATATACTAAACATGTATTTAATATTTATACAAAAACATGTATTTAATTTTAATAAACTAAACATATATTTAATATTAATACACTAAACATGTATTTAATATTTATACACTAAACATGTATTTAATATTCATACACTAAACATGTATTTAATATTCATACAAAAACATGTATTCAATTCTAATAAACTAAACATATATTTAATATTAATACACTGAACATGTATTTAATAATCATATACCAAACATATATGTAATTATATACTAATCATGTATTTAATATTCATACAGTAAACATGTATTTAATATTTATACACTAAATATGTATTTATTATTTATCCACTAAACATGTATTTAATATTCATAAACTAAACATGTATTTAATATTAATACAAACACATGTATTTAAGTTTAATAAACTAAACATATATTTAATATTAATACACTAAACATGTATTTAATATTCATACACTAAACATGTATTTAATATTAATACAAAAACATGTATTTAATTTTAATAAACTAAACATATATTTAATATTAATACACTAAACGTGTATTTAATATTCATACACCAAACATGTATTTAACATTTATACACTAAACATGTTTTTAATATTTATACACTAAACATGTATTTAATATTAATACAAAAACATGTATTTAATTTTAATAAACTAAACATATTTAATATTAATACACTAAACATGTGTTTAATATTAATACACTAAACATGTATTTAATATTTATACACCAAACATGTATTTAATATTTATACACTAAACATGTATTTGATATTAATACACTAAACATGTATTTAATATTAATACACTAAAAATGTATTTAATATTCATAAACTAAACATATATTTAACATTTATACACTAAACATGTATTTAATATTCATACACTAAACATATAGTTATTATTTATACACTAAACGTGTATTAAATATTCATACACTAAACATGTATCTAATATTAATACAAAACATGTATTTACGTTTAACAAACTAAACATATATTTAATATTAATACACTAAACATGTATTTAATATTTATACAGTAAAAATGTATTGAATATTCATACACTAAACATGTATTTAATATTCATACACTAAAGATATATTTAATATTTATACACTAAACATGTATTTAATATTTATACACTAAATATGTATTTAATATTCATACACTAAACATGTATTTAATTTTAATACACTGAACATGTATTTAATAATCATATACTAAACGTATATGTAATATTCATTTAGTAAACATGTATTTATTATCCTCTAAATAAGGCACACTTGGAAATAATGAATTTCTTTATGCGTGCAGTTGCGGCAGAAGTCCACAGGAGGGCGCACGTTCCCTCTTAATAAGTCCGGTCCTCTCTGTCTCTCTATCAATCTTTTTCCTTTTTTTTTGTTTCTTTTATTTTTTTTTACATAAGTTTTGTTTCTCATACACTTATATTTATACACTAAACATGTATTTAATATTAATACACTAAACATGTATTTAATATGTATACACTAAACATGTATTTAATATTAGTACAAAAACATGTATTTAATTTTAATAAACTAAACATCTATTTAATATTAATACACTAAACATGTATTTATTATTAATACAAAAACATGTATTTAATTTTAATAAACTAAACATATATTTAATATTAATACACTAAACATGTATTAAATATTTATACACTAAACATGTATTTAATATTTATACACTAAACATTTATTTAATATTAGTACAAAAACATATATTTAATTTTAATAAACTAAACACACATTTAATATTAACACACTAAACATGTATTTAATATTAATACAAAAACATGTATTTAATTTTAATAAACTAAACATATATTTAATATTAATACACTAAACATGTATTAAATATTCATACACTAAACATTTATTTAATATTCATTCAATAAACATGTAGTTATTATTTTTACACTTAATATGTATTTAATATTAATACAAAAACATGTATTTAATTTTAATAAACTAATCATATATTTAATATTAATACACTAAACATGTATTTAATATTAATACAGTAAACATGTATTAAATATTTATACACTAAACATGTATTTAATATTAATTCAATAAACATGTTGTTATTATTGTTACACTTAATATGTATTTAATATTAATACAAAAAGATGTATTTAATTTTAATAAACTAATCATATATTTAATATTAATACACTAAACATGTATTTAATATTTTTACACTAAACGTGTATTTGATATTTATACACTAAAAGTGTATTTAATATTAATACACTAAACATGTATTTAATATTAATACACTAAACATGTATTTAATATTTATACACCAAACATGTATTTAATATTCATACACTAAACATGTATTTAATATTAATACAAAAACATGTATTCAATTTTAATAAACTAAACATATATTTAATATTAATACACTAAACATGTATTAAATATTCATACACTAAACATTTATTTAATATTCATTCAATAAACATGTAGTTATTATTTTTACACTTAATATGTATTTAATATTCATACATTAAACATATATTTAATATTCATAAACTAAACATGTATTTAATATTCATACACTAAACATGTATTTAATATTCATACACTAAAGATGTATTTAATATTTATACACTAAACATGTATTTAATGTTTATACACTAAATATGTATTTAATATTCATACACTAAACATGTATTTAATTTCAATATACTGAACATGTATTTAATAATCATATACTAAACGTATATGTAATATTCATTTAGTAAACATGTATTTATTATCCTCTAAATAAGGCACACTTGGAAATAATGAATTTCTTTATGCGTGCAGTTGCGGCAGAAGTCCACAGGAGGGCGCACGTTCCCTCTTAATAAGTCCGGTCCTCTCTGTCTCTCTATCAATCTTTTTCCTTTTTTTTTGTTTCTTTTATTTTTTTTTACATAAGTTTTGTTTCTCATACACTTATATTTATACACTAAACATGTATTTAATATTAATACACTAAACATGTATTTAATATTTATACACTAAACATGTATTTAATATTAGTACAAAAACATGTATTTAATTTTAATAAACTAAACATATATTTAATATTAATACACTAAACATGTATTTATTATTAATACAAAAACATGTATTTAATTTTAATAAACTAAACATATATTTAATATTAATACACTAAACATGTATTAAATATTTATACACTAAACATGTATTTAATATTTATACACTAAACATTTATTTAATATTAGTACAAAAACATGTATTTAATTTTAATAAACTAAACACATATTTAATATTAATACACTAAACATGTATTTAATATTAATACAAAAACATGTATTTAATTTTAATAAACTAAACATATATTTAATATTAATACACTAAACATGTATTAAATATTCATACACTAAACATTTATTTAATATTCATTCAATAAACATGTAGTTATTATTTTTACACTTAATATGTATTTAATATTAATACAAAAACATGTATTTAATTTTAATAAACTAATCATATATTTAATATTAATACACTAAACATGTATTTAATATTCATAAACTAAACATGTGTTTAATATTCATACACTAAACATGTATTTAATATTAATACACTGAACATGTATTTAATAATCATATACCAAACATATATGTAATTATATACTAATCGTGTATTTAATATTCATACAGTAAACATGTATTTAATATTTATACACTAAATATGTATTTATTATTTATCCACTAAACATGTATTTAATATTCATAAACTAAACATGTATTTAATATTAATACAAACACATGTATTTAAGTTTAATAAACTAAACATATATTTAATATTAATACACTAAACATGTATTTAATATTTATACACTAAACATGTATTTAATATTAATACAAAAACATGTATTTAATTTTAATAAACTAAACATATATTTAATATTAATACACTAAACGTGTATTTAATATTCATACACCAAACATGTATTTAACATTTATACACTAAACATGTTTTTAATATTTATACACTAAACATGTATTTAGTATTAATACAAAAACATGTATTTAATTTTAATAAACTAAACATATTTAATATTAATACACTAAACATGTGTTTAATATTAATACACTAAACATGTATTTAATATTTATACACCAAACATGTATTTAATATTTATACACTAAACATGTATTTGATATTCATACACTAAACATGTATTTAATATTAATACACTAAACATGTATTTAATATTAATACACTAAAAATGTATTTAATATTCATAAACTAAACGTATATTTAACATTTATACACTAAACATGTATTTAATATTCATACACTAAACATATAGTTATTATTTATACACTAAACGTGTATTAAATATTCATACACTAAACATGTATCTAATATTAATACAAAACATGTATTTACGTTTAACAAACTAAACATATATTTAATATTAATACACTAAACATGTATTTAATATTTATACAGTAAAAATGTATTGAATATTCATACACTAAACATGTATTTAATATTCATACACTAACCATGTATTTAATATTAATACACTAAACATGTATTTAATATTCATTCACTAAACATGTATTTAATATTCATACACTAAACATGTATTTAATATTAATACACTAAACATGTATTTAATATTTATATACTAAACATGTATTTAATATTAATACAAAAACATGTATTTAATTTTAATAAACTAAACATATTTTTAATATTATTACACTAAACATGTATTTAATATTTATACACTGAACATGTATTTAATATTCATACACTAAACATTTAGTTATTATTTATACACTAAACATGTATTTAATATTAATACACTAAACATGTATTTAATATTAATACACTAAACATGAATTTAATATTCATACATTAAACATGTATTTAATATTTATACACTAAACATGTATTTAACATTCGTACACGAAACATGTATTTAATATTTATACACTAAACATGTATTTAATATTCATACATTAAACATGTATTTAATATTCATACACTAAACATGTATTTAATATTTATACACTAAACATGTATTTAATATTCATACACTAAACTTGTATTTAATATTTATACACTAAACATGTATTTAATATTTATACAAAAACATGTATTTAATTTTAATAAACTAAACATATATTTAATATTAATACACTTAACATGTATTTAATATTCATACACTAAACATGTAGTTATTATTTATACACTAAACGTGTATTTAATAATAATACAGTAAACATGTATTTAATATTAATACACTAAACATGTATTTAATATTAATACAAAAACGTGTATTTAATTTTAATAAACTAAATATATATTTAATATTAATACACTAAACATGTATTTAATATTTATAAACTAAACATGTATTTAACATTTATACACTAAACATGTATTTAATATTCATACACTAAACATCAATTTAATTTTTAATAAACTAAACATATATTTAATATTAATACACTAAACATGTATTTAATATTTATACACTAAACATGTATTTAATATTCATACCTTAAACATGTAGTTATTATTCATACACTAAACATGTATTTAATATTAATATAGTAAACATGTATTAAATATTTATACACTTAACATGTATTTAATATTCATTCAATAAACATGTAGTTATTATTCTTACACTTAATATGTATTTAATATTAATACAAAAACATGTATTTAATTTTAATAAACTAAACATATATTTAATATTAATACACTAAACATGTATTTAATATTTATACACTAAACATGTATTTAATATTCATACACTAAACATGTAGTTATTATTTATACACTAAACATGTATTTAATATTAATACAGTAAACATGTATTAAATATTTATACACTAAACATGTATTTAATATTAATACAAAAACATGTATTCAATTTTAATAAAGTAAATATATATTTAATATTAATACACTAAACATGTATTTAATATTTTTACACTAAACGTGTATTTAATATTCATACACTAAAAGTGTATTTAATATTCATACACTAAACATGTGTTTAATATTAATACACTAAACATTTAGTTATTATTCATACACTAAACATGTATTTAATATTTATACACTAAACATGTATTTAATATTAATACACTAAATATGTATTTATTATATATCCACTAAACATGTATTTAATATTCATAAACCAAATATATATTTAATATTAATACACTAAACATGTATTTACTATTAATACACTAAACATGTATTTAATATTTTTACACTAAACATGTATTTAATATTCATAAACCAAATATATATTTAATATTAATACACTAAACATGTATTTAATATTAATACACTAAACATGTATTTAATATTTTTACACTAAACATGTATTTAATATTCAAACATTAAACATGTATTTAATATTCATACAGTAAACATGTATTTAATATTAATACAAAAACATGTATTTAATTGTAATAAACTAAATATATATTTATTATTAATACACTAAACATGTATTTAATATTCATACATTAAAAATGTATTTAATATTCATACACTAAACATGTATTTAATATTCACACATTAAACATGTATTTAATATTCATACACTAAACATGTAGTTATTATTTATACACTAAACATGTATTTAATATTAATACACTAAACATGTATTTAATATTTATACACTAAACATGTGTTTAGGGCACGTCCAGCTGGTAGGAGGCCACGGGGAAGACCCAGGACACGTTGGAAAGACTATGTCTCCCGGCTGGCCTGGGAACGCCTCGGGATCCCCCGGGAAGAGCTAGACGAAGTGGCTGGAGATAGGGAAGTCTGGGCTTCCCTGCTTAGGCTGCTGCCCCCGCGACCCGACCTCGGATAAGCGGAAGATGATGGATGGATGGATGGATGGACACTAAACATGTATTTAATATTAATACACTAAATATGTATTTATTATATATCCACTAAACATGTATTTAATATTCATAAACTAAACATGTATTTAATATTCATACACTAAACGTGTATTTAATATTCATACACTAAACATGTATTTAATATTAATACAAAACATGTATTTAAGTTTAATAAACTAAACATATATTTAATATTAATACACTAAACATGTATTTAATATTCATACATTAAAAATGTATTTAATATTCATACACTAAACATGTATTTAATATTCACACATTAAACATGTATTTAATATTTATACACTAAACATGTATTTAATATTCGTACACGAAACATGTATTTAATATTTATACACTAAACATGTATTTAATATTCATACATTAAACATGTATTTAATATTCATACACTAAACATGTATTTAATATTCATACACTAAACATGTATTTAATATTCATATACTAAACATGTATTTAATATTTATACAAAAACATGTATTTAATTTTAATAAACTAAACATATATTTAATATTAATACACTAAACATGTATTTAATATTTATACACTAAACATGTATTTAATATTCATACACTAAACATGTATTTAATATTCATACAAAAACATGTATTCAATTCTAATAAACTAAACATATATTTAATATTAATACCCTGAACATGTATTTAATAATCATATACCAAACATATATGTAATTATATACTAATCATGTATTTAATATTCATACAGTAAACATGTATTTAATATTTATACACTAAATATGTATTTATTATTTATCCACTAAACATGTATTTAATATTCATAAACTAAACATGTATTTAATATTAATACAAACACATGTATTTAAGTTTAATAAACTAAACATATATTTAATATTAATACACTAAACATGTATTTAATATTCATACACTAAACATGTATTTAATATTAATACAAAAACATGTATTTAATTTTAATAAACTAAACATATATTTAATATTAATACACTAAACGTGTATTTAATATTCATACACCAAACATGTATTTAACATTTATACACTAAACATGTTTTTAATATTTATACACTAAACATGTATTTAATATTAATACAAAAACATGTATTTAATTTTAATAAACTAAACATATTTAATATTAATACACTAAACATGTGTTTAATATTAATACACTAAACATGTATTTAATATTTATACACCAAACATGTATTTAATATTTATACACTAAACATGTATTTGATATTAATACACTAAACATGTATTTAATATTAATACACTAAAAATGTATTTAATATTCATAAACTAAACATATATTTAACATTTATACACTAAACATGTATTTAATATTCATACACTAAACATATAGTTATTATTTATACACTAAACGTGTATTAAATATTCATACACTAAACATGTATCTAATATTAATACAAAACATGTATTTACGTTTAACAAACTAAACATATATTTAATATTAATACACTAAACATGTATTTAATATTTATACAGTAAAAATGTATTGAATATTCATACACTAAACATGTATTTAATATTCATACACTAAAGATATATTTAATATTTATACACTAAACATGTATTTAATATTTATACACTAAATATGTATTTAATATTCATACACTAAACATGTATTTAATTTTAATACACTGAACATGTATTTAATAATCATATACTAAACGTATATGTAATATTCATTTAGTAAACATGTATTTATTATCCTCTAAATAAGGCACACTTGGAAATAATGAATTTCTTTATGCGTGCAGTTGCGACAGAAGTCCACAGGAGGGCGCACGTTCCCTCTTAATAAGTCCGGTCCTCTCTGTCTCTCTATCAATCTTTTTCCTTTTTTTTTGTTTCTTTTATTTTTTTTTACATAAGTTTTGTTTCTCATACACTTATATTTATACACTAAACATGTATTTAATATTAATACACTAAACATGTATTTAATATGTATACACTAAACATGTATTTAATATTAGTACAAAAACATGTATTTAATTTTAATAAACTAAACATCTATTTAATATTAATACACTAAACATGTATTTATTATTAATACAAAAACATGTATTTAATTTTAATAAACTAAACATATATTTAATATTAATACACTAAACATGTATTAAATATTTATACACTAAACATGTATTTAATATTTATACACTAAACATTTATTTAATATTAGTACAAAAACATATATTTAATTTTAATAAACTAAACACACATTTAATATTAACACACTAAACATGTATTTAATATTAATACAAAAACATGTATTTAATTTTAATAAACTAAACATATATTTAATATTAATACACTAAACATGTATTAAATATTCATACACTAAACATTTATTTAATATTCATTCAATAAACATGTAGTTATTATTTTTACACTTAATATGTATTTAATATTAATACAAAAACATGTATTTAATTTTAATAAACTAATCATATATTTAATATTAATACACTAAACATGTATTTAATATTAATACAGTAAACATGTATTAAATATTTATACACTAAACATGTATTTAATATTAATTCAATAAACATGTTGTTATTATTGTTACACTTAATATGTATTTAATATTAATACAAAAAGATGTATTTAATTTTAATAAACTAATCATATATTTAATATTAATACACTAAACATGTATTTAATATTTTTACACTAAACGTGTATTTGATATTTATACACTAAAAGTGTATTTAATATTAATACACTAAACATGTATTTAATATTAATACACTAAACATGTATTTAATATTTATACACCAAACATGTATTTAATATTCATACACTAAACATGTATTTAATATTAATACAAAAACATGTATTTAATTTTAATAAACTAAACATATATTTAATATTAATACACTAAACATGTATTAAATATTCATACACTAAACATTTATTTAATATTCATTCAATAAACATGTAGTTATTATTTTTACACTTAATATGTATTTAATATTCATACATTAAACATATATTTAATATTCATAAACTAAACATGTATTTAATATTCATACACTAAACATGTATTTAATATTCATACACTAAACATGTATTTAATATTTATACACTAAACATGTATTTAATGTTTATACACTAAATATGTATTTAATATTCATACACTAAACATGTATTTAATTTCAATATACTGAACATGTATTTAATAATCATATACTAAACGTATATGTAATATTCATTTAGTAAACATGTATTTATTATCCTCTAAATAAGGCACACTTGGAAATAATGAATTTCTTTATGCGTGCAGTTGCGGCAGAAGTCCACAGGAGGGCGCACGTTCCCTCTTAATAAGTCCGGTCCTCTCTGTCTCTCTATCAATCTTTTTCCTTTTTTTTTGTTTCTTTTATTTTTTTTTACATAAGTTTTGTTTCTCATACACTTATATTTATACACTAAACATGTATTTAATATTAATACACTAAACATGTATTTAATATTTATACACTAAACATGTATTTAATATTAGTACAAAAACATGTATTTAATTTTAATAAACTAAACATATATTTAATATTAATACACTAAACATGTATTTATTATTAATACAAAAACATGTATTTAATTTTAATAAACTAAACATATATTTAATATTAATACACTAAACATGTATTAAATATTTATACACTAAACATGTATTTAATATTTATACACTAAACATTTATTTAATATTAGTACAAAAACATGTATTTAATTTTAATAAACTAAACACATATTTAATATTAATACACTAAACATGTATTTAATATTAATACAAAAACATGTATTTAATTTTAATAAACTAAACATATATTTAATATTAATACACTAAACATGTATTAAATATTCATACACTAAACATTTATTTAATATTCATTCAATAAACATGTAGTTATTATTTTTACACTTAATATGTATTTAATATTAATACAAAAACATGTATTTAATTTTAATAAACTAATCATATATTTAATATTAATACACTAAACATGTATTTAATATTCATAAACTAAACATGTGTTTAATATTCATACACTAAACATGTATTTAATATTAATACACTGAACATGTATTTAATAATCATATACCAAACATATATGTAATTATATACTAATCGTGTATTTAATATTCATACAGTAAACATGTATTTAATATTTATACACTAAATATGTATTTATTATTTATCCACTAAACATGTATTTAATATTCATAAACTAAACATGTATTTAATATTAATACAAACACATGTATTTAAGTTTAATAAACTAAACATATATTTAATATTAATACACTAAACATGTATTTAATATTTATACACTAAACATGTATTTAATATTAATACAAAAACATGTATTTAATTTTAATAAACTAAACATATATTTAATATTAATACACTAAACGTGTATTTAATATTCATACACCAAACATGTATTTAACATTTATACACTAAACATGTTTTTAATATTTATACACTAAACATGTATTTAATATTAATACAAAAACATGTATTTAATTTTAATAAACTAAACATATTTAATATTAATACACTAAACATGTGTTTAATATTAATACACTAAACATGTATTTAATATTTATACACCAAACATGTATTTAATATTTATACACTAAACATGTATTTGATATTCATACACTAAACATGTATTTAATATTAATACACTAAACATGTATTTAATATTAATACACTAAAAATGTATTTAATATTCATAAACTAAACGTATATTTAACATTTATACACTAAACATGTATTTAATATTCATACACTAAACATATAGTTATTATTTATACACTAAACGTGTATTAAATATTCATACACTAAACATGTATCTAATATTAATACAAAACATGTATTTACGTTTAACAAACTAAACATATATTTAATATTAATACACTAAACATGTATTTAATATTTATACAGTAAAAATGTATTGAATATTCATACACTAAACATGTATTTAATATTCATACACTAACCATGTATTTAATATTAATACACTAAACATGTATTTAATATTTACACACTAAACATGTATTTAATATTAATACACTAAATATGTATTTATTATATATCCACTAAACATGTATTTGATATTCATAAACTAAACATGTATTTAATATTCATACACTAAACGTGTATTAAATATTCATACACTAAACATGTATTTAATATTAATACAAAACATGTATTTACGTTTAATAAACTAAACATATATTTAATATTAATACACTAAACATGTATGTAATATTTATACACTAATCATGTATTTAATATTCATACACTAAATATGTATTTAATATTCATACACTTAACATGTATTTAATATTTATTCACTAAACATGTATTTAATATTTATACACTAAACATGTATTTAATATTCATACATTAAAAATGTATTTAATATTCATACATTAAACATGTATTTAATATTCATACATTAAACATGTAGTTAATATTCATACACTAAACATGTATTTAATATTTATTCACGAAACATGTATTTAATATTTATACACTAAACATGTATTTAATATTCATACATTAAAAATGTATTTAATATTTATACACTAAACATGTATTTAATATTCGTACACGAAACATGTATTTAATATTCATACATTAAACATGTATTTAATATTTATACACTAAACATGTATTTAATATTCGTACACGAAACATGTATTTAATATTTATACACTAAACATGTATTTAATATTCATACATTAAACATGTATTTAATATGCATACACTAAACATGTATTTAATATTTATACACTAAACATGTATTTAATATTCATACACTAAACATGTATTTAATATTTATACAAAAACATGTATTCAATTCTAATAAACTAAACATATATTTAATATTAATACACTAAACATGTATTTAATATTTATACACTAAACATGTATTTAATATTCATACAGTAAAAATGTATTTAATATTTATACACTAAACATGTATTTAATATTCATTCAATAAACATGTAGTTATTATTCTTACACTTAATATGTATTTAATATTAATACAAAACATGTATTTAATTCTAATAAACCAATCATATATTTAATATTAATACACTAAACATGTATTTAATATTTATACACTAAACATGTATTTAATATTCATACACTAAACATGTAGTTATTATTTATACACTAAACATGTATTTAATATTAATACACTAAACATGTATTTAATATTAATACAAAAACATGTATTTAATTTAAATAAACTAAACATATATTTAATATTAATACACTAAACATGTATTTAATGTTAATACAAAAACATGTATTTAATTGTAATAAACTAAACATATATTTAATATTAATACACTAAACATGTATTAAATATTCATACACTAAACATTTATTTAATATTCATTCAATAAACATGTAGTTATTATTCTTACACTTAATATCTATTTAATATTAATACAAAAACATGTATTTAATTTTGATAAACTAATCATATATTTAATATTAATACACTAAACATGTATTTAATATTTTTACACTAAACGTGTATTTAATATTTATACACTAAAAGTGTATTTAATATTAATACACTGAACATGTATTTAATATTAATACACTAAACATGCATTTAATATTTATACACTAAACATGTATTTAATATTCATACACTAAACTTGTATTTAATATTAATACACTAAACATGTATTTAATATTTATACACTAAACATGTATTTAATATTCATAAACTACACATGTATTTAATATTCATAAACTAAACATGTATTTAACATTTATACACTAAACATGTATTTAATATTCATACATTAAACATGTATTTAATATTCATACACTAAACATGTATTTAATATTCGTACACTAAACATGTATTTAATATTTATACAAAAACATGTATTTAATTTTAATAAACTAAACATATATTTAATATTATTACACTAAACATGTATTTAATATTTATACAAAAACATGTATTTAATTTTAATAAACTAATCATATATTTAATATTAATACACTAAACATGTATTTAATATTTTTACACTAAACGTGTATTTAATATTTATACACTAAAAGTGTATTTAATATTAATACACTAAACATGTATTTAATATTAATACATTAAACATGTATTTAATATTTATACACTAAACATGTATTAAATATTCATACACTAAACATGTATTTAATATTAATACACTAAACATGTATTTAATATTAATACACTAAACATGTATTTAATATTTATACACTAAACATGTATTTAATATTCATACACTAAACATGTATTTAATATTAATACACTAAACATGTATTTAATATTTATACACTAAACATGTATTTAATATTCATAAACTAAACATATATTTAACATTTATACACTAAACATGTATTTAATATTCATACACTAAACATCAATTTAATTTTTAATAAACTAAACAGATATTTAATATTAATACACTAAACATGTATTTAATATTAATACACTAAACATGTATTTAATATTTATACACTAAACATGTATTTAATATTCATACACTAAACATGTATTTAATATTAATACACTAAACATGTATTTAATATTTATACACTAAACATGTATTTAATATTCATAAACTAAACATATATTTAACATTTATACACTAAACATGTATTTAATATTCATACACTAAACATGTAGTTATTATTTATACACTAAACATGTATTTAATATTAATACACTAAACATGTATTTAATATTTATACACTAAACATGTATTTAATATTAATACACTAAATATGTATTTATTATATATCCACTAGACATGCATTTGATATTCATAAACTAAACATGTATTTAATATTCATGCACTAAACGTGTATTAAATATTCATACACTAAACATGTATTTAATATTAAAACAAAACATGTATTTACGTTTAATAAACTAAACATATATTTAATATTAATACACTAAATATGTATTTAATATTTATACAGTAAACATGTATTGAATATTCATACACTAAAAATGTATTTAATATTTATACACTAAACATGTATTTAATATTAATACAAAAACATGTATTTAATTTTAATAAACTAAACATATATTTAATATTATTACACTCAACATGTATTTAATATTTATACACTGAACATGTATTTAATAGTTATACACTAATCATGTATTTAATATTAATACACTAATAAAGTATTTGATATTCATACACTAAATATGTATTTAATATTCATACACTT
Source organism: Nerophis ophidion (assembly GCF_033978795.1). NCBI lineage: Eukaryota > Metazoa > Chordata > Actinopteri > Syngnathiformes > Syngnathidae > Nerophis > Nerophis ophidion. The sequence goes on along the minus strand of NW_026906972.1, from coordinate 425,430 downwards.
AACATGTATTTGATATTTATTCACGAAACATGTATTTAATATTTATACACTAAACATGTATTTAATATTCATACATTAAAAATGTATTTAATATTCATACACTAAACATGTATTTAATATTCATACATTAAACATGTATTTAATATTCATACACTAAACATGTATTTAATATTCGTACACAAAACATGTATTTAATATTTATACACTAAACATGTATTTAATATTCATACATTAAACATGTATTTAATATTCATACACTGAACATGTATTTAATAATCATAAAGTAAACGTATATGTAATCATATACTAATCATATATTTAATATTCATACAGTAAACATGTATTTATTATCCTCTAAATAAGGCACACTTGGAAATAATGAATTTTTTTATGCGTGCAGTTGCGGCAGAACTCCACAGGAGGGCGCACGTTCCCTCTTAATAAGTCCGGTCCTCTCCGTCTCTCTATCTCTCTTTTTCCTTTTTTTTTGTTTCTTTTATTTTTTTTACATAAGTTTGGTTTCTCATACACTTATATTTATACACTAAACATGTATTTAATATTAATACAATAAACATGTATTTAATATTTATACACTAAACATGTATTTAATATTAGTACAAAAACATGTATTTAATTTTAATAAACTAAACATATATTTAATATTAATACACTAAACATGTATTTAATATTATTACAAAAACATGTATTTAATTTTAATAAACTAAATATATATTTAATATTAATACACTAAACATGTATTTAATATTCATACACTAAAAGTGTATTTAATATTCATACACTAAACATGTGTTTAATATTAATACAATAAACATGTAGTTATTATTCATACACTAAATATGTATTTAATATTAATACACTAAATATGTATTTATTATATATCCACTAAACATTTATTTAATATTCATAAACTAAATATATATTTAATATTAATACACTAAACATGTATTTAATATTAATACATTAAACATGTATTTAATATTCATCAACTAAACATGTATTTAACATTTATACACTAAACATGTATTTAATATTCATACACTAAACATGTAGTTATTATTTATACACTAAACATGTATTTAATATTAATACACTAAACATGTATTTAATATTAATACACTAAACATGTATTTAATATTTATACAGTAAACATCTATTGAATATTCATACACTAAACATGTATTTAATATTCATTCACTAAACATGTATTTAATATTCATACACTAAACATGTATTTAATATTAATACACTAAACATGTATTTAATATTTATACACTAAACATGTATTTAATATTAATACAAAAACATGTATTTAATTTTAATAAACTAAACATATTTTTAATATTATTACACTAAACATGTATTTAATATTCATACACTGAACATGTATTTAATATTCATACACTAAACATTTAGTTATTATTTATACACTAAACATGTATTTAATATTAATACACTAAACATGTATTTAATATTAATACACTAAACATGAATTTAATATTCATACATTAAACATGTATTTAATATTCATACACTAAACATGTATTTAATATTCGTACACGAAACATGTATTTAATATTTATACACTAAACATGTATTTAATATTCATACATTAAACATGTATTTAATATTCATACACTAAACATGTATTTAATATTTATACACTAAACATGTATTTAATATTCATACACTAAACTTGTATTTAATATTTATACACTAAACATGTATTTAATATTTATACAAAAACATGTATTTAATTTTAATAAACTAAACATGTATTTAATATTAATACACTAAATATGTATTTATTATATATCCACTAGACATGTATTTGATATTCATCAAGTAAACATGTATTTAATATTCATGCACTAAACGTGTATTAAATATTCATACACTAAACATGTATTTAATATTAATACAAAACATGTATTTACGTTTAATAAACTAAACATATATTTAATATTAATACACTAAACATGTATTTAATATTTATACAGTAAACATGTATTTAATATTCATTCAATAAACATGTAGTTATTATTCTTACACTTAATATGTATTTAATATTAATACAAAACATGTATTTAATTCTAATAAACCAATCATATATTTAATATTAATACACTAAACATGTATTTAATATTTATACACTAAACATGTATTTAATATTCATACACTAAACATGTAGTTATTATTTATACACTAAACATGTATTTAATATTAATACACTAAACATGTATTTAATATTAATACAAAAACATGTATTTAATTTAAATAAACTAAACATATATTTAATATTAATACACTAAACATGTATTTAATGTTAATACAAAAACATGTATTTAATTGTAATAAACTAAACATATATTTAATATTAATACACTAAACATGTATTAAATATTCATACACTAAACATTTATTTAATATTCATTCAATAAACATGTAGTTATTATTCTTACACTTAATATCTATTTAATATTAATACAAAAACATGTATTTAATTTTGATAAACTAATCATATATTTAATATTAATACACTAAACATGTATTTAATATTTTTACACTAAACGTGTATTTAATATTTATACACTAAAAGTGTATTTAATATTAATACACTGAACATGTATTTAATATTAATACACTAAACATGCATTTAATATTTATACACTAAACATGTATTTAATATTCATACACTAAACTTGTATTTAATATTAATACACTAAACATGTATTTAATATTTATACACTAAACATGTATTTAATATTCATAAACTAAACATGTATTTAATATTCATAAACTAAACATGTATTTAACATTTATACACTAAACATGTATTTAATATTCATACATTAAACATGTATTTAATATTCATACACTAAACATGTATTTAATATTCGTACACTAAACATGTATTTAATATTTATACAAAAACATGTATTTAATTTTAATAAACTAAACATATATTTAATATTATTACACTAAACATGTATTTAATATTTATACAAAAACATGTATTTAATTTTAATAAACTAATCATATATTTAATATTAATACACTAAACATGTATTTAATATTTTTACACTAAACGTGTATTTAATATTTATACACTAAAAGTGTATTTAATATTAATACACTAAACATGTATTTAATATTAATACATTAAACATGTATTTAATATTTATACACTAAACATGTATTAAATATTCATACACTAAACATGTATTTAATATTAATACACTAAACATGTATTTAATATTAATACACTAAACATGTATTTAATATTTATACACTAAACATGTATTTAATATTCATACACTAAACATGTATTTAATATTAATACACTAAACATGTATTTAATATTTATACACTAAACATGTATTTAATATTCATAAACTAAACATATATTTAACATTTATACACTAAACATGTATTTAATATTCATACACTAAACATCAATTTAATTTTTAATAAACTAAACAGATATTTAATATTAATACACTAAACATGTATTTAATATTAATACACTAAACATGTATTTAATATTTTTACACTAAACGTGTATTTAATATTTATACACTAAAAGTGTATTTAATATTAATACACTAAACATGTATTTAATATTAATACACTAAACATGTATTTAATATTTATACACTAAACATGTATTTAATATTCATACACTAAACATGTATTTAATATTAATACACTAAACATGTATTTAATATTTATACACTAAACATGTATTTAATATTCATAAACTAAACATATATTTAACATTTATACACTAAACATGTATTTAATATTCATACACTAAACATGTAGTTATTATTTATACACTAAACATGTATTTAATATTAATACACTAAACATGTATTTAATATTTATACACTAAACATGTATTTAATATTAATACACTAAATATGTATTTATTATATATCCACTAGACATGCATTTGATATTCATAAACTAAACATGTATTTAATATTCATGCACTAAACGTGTATTAAATATTCATACACTAAACATGTATTTAATATTAAAACAAAACATGTATTTACGTTTAATAAACTAAACATATATTTAATATTAATACACTAAATATGTATTTAATATTTATACAGTAAACATGTATTGAATATTCATACACTAAAAATGTATTTAATATTTATACACTAAACATGTATTTAATATTAATACAAAAACATGTATTTAATTTTAATAAACTAAACATATATTTAATATTATTACACTCAACATGTATTTAATATTTATACACTGAACATGTATTTAATAGTTATACACTAATCATGTATTTAATATTAATACACTAATAAAGTATTTGATATTCATACACTAAATATGTATTTAATATTCATACACTTAACATGTATTTGATATTTATTCACGAAACATGTATTTAATATTTATACACTAAACATGTATTTAATATTCATACATTAAAAATGTATTTAATATTCATACACTAAACATGTATTTAATATTCATACATTAAACATGTATTTAATATTCATACACTAAACATGTATTTAATATTCGTACACAAAACATGTATTTAATATTTATACACTAAACATGTATTTAATATTCATACATTAAACATGTATTTAATATTCATACACTGAACATGTATTTAATAATCATATACTAAACGTATATGTAATCATATACTAATCATATATTTAATATTCATACAGTAAACATGTATTTATTATCCTCTAAATAAGGCACACTTGGAAATAATGAATTTCTTTATGCGTGCAGTTGCGGCAGAACTCCACAGGAGGGCGCACGTTCCCTCTTAATAAGTCCGGTCCTCTCCGTCTCTCTATCTCTCTTTTTCCTTTTTTTTTGTTTCTTTTATTTTTTTTACATAAGTTTGGTTTCTCATACACTTATATTTATACACTAAACATGTATTTAATATTAATACAATAAACATGTATTTAATATTTATACACTAAACATGTATTTAATATTAGTACAAAAACATGTATTTAATTTTAATAAACTAAACATATATTTAATATTAATACACTAAACATGTATTTAATATTATTACAAAAACATGTATTTAATTTTAATAAACTAAATATATATTTAATATTAATACACTAAACATGTATTTAATATTCATACACTAAAAGTGTATTTAATATTCATACACTAAACATGTGTTTAATATTAATACAATAAACATGTAGTTATTATTCATACACTAAATATGTATTTAATATTAATACACTAAATATGTATTTATTATATATCCACTAAACATTTATTTAATATTCATAAACTAAATATATATTTAATATTAATACACTAAACATGTATTTAATATTAATACATTAAACATGTATTTAATATTCATAAACTAAACATGTATTTAACATTTATACACTAAACACGTATTTAATATTCATACACTAAACATGTAGTTATTATTTATACACTAAACATGTATTTAATATTAATACACTAAACATGTATTTAATATTAATACACTAAACATGTATTTAATATTTATACAGTAAACATCTATTGAATATTCATACACTAAACATGTATTTAATATTCATTCACTAAACATGTATTTAATATTCATACACTAAACATGTATTTAATATTAATACACTAAACATGTATTTAATATTTATACACTAAACATGTATTTAATATTAATACAAAAACATGTATTTAATTTTAATAAACTAAACATATTTTTAATATTATTACACTAAACATGTATTTAATATTTATACACTGAACATGTATTTAATATTCATACACTAAACATTTAGTTATTATTTATACACTAAACATGTATTTAATATTAATACACTAAACATGTATTTAATATTAATACACTAAACATGAATTTAATATTCATACATTAAACATGTATTTAATATTCATACACTAAACATGTATTTAATATTCGTACACGAAACATGTATTTAATATTTATACACTAAACATGTATTTAATATTCATACATTAAACATGTATTTAATATTCATACACTAAACATGTATTTAATATTTATACACTAAACATGTATTTAATATTCATACACTAAACTTGTATTTAATATTTATACACTAAACATGTATTTAATATTTATACAAAAACATGTATTTAATTTTAATAAACTAAACATGTATTTAATATTAATACACTAAATATGTATTTATTATATATCCACTAGACATGTATTTGATATTCATCAAGTAAACATGTATTTAATATTCATGCACTAAACGTGTATTAAATATTCATACACTAAACATGTATTTAATATTAATACAAAACATGTATTTACGTTTAATAAACTAAACATATATTTAATATTAATACACTAAACATGTATTTAATATTCATACAGTAAACATGTATTGAATATTCATACACTAAAAATGTATTTAATATTTATACACTAAACATGTATTTAATATTAATACAAAAACATGTATTTAATTTTAATAAACTAAACATATATTTAATATTATTACACTAAACATGTATTTAATATTTATACACTGAACATGTATTTAATAGTTATACACTAATCATGTATTTAATATTAATACACTAATAAAGTATTTGATATTCATACACTAAATATGTATTTAATATTCATACACTTAACGTGTATTTAATAGTTATTCATGAACCATGTATTTAATATTTATACACTAAACATGTATTTAATATTCATACACTAAACATGTAGTTATTATTTATACACTAAACATGTATTTAATATTAATACACTAAACATGTATTTAATATTAATACACTAAACATGTATTTAATATTTATACAGTAAACATCTATTGAATATTCATACACTAAACATGTGTTTAATATTCATTCACTAAACATGTATTTAATATTCATACACTAAACATGTATTTAATATTAATACACTAAACATGTATTTAATATTCATACACTAAACATGTATTTAATATTAATACAAAAACATGTATTTAATTTTAATAAACTAAACATATTTTTAATATTATTACACTAAACATGTATTTAATATTTATACACTGAACATGTATTTAATATTCATACACTAAACATTTAGTTATTATTCATACACTAAACATGTATTTAATATTAATACACAAAACATGTATTTAATATTAATACACTAAACATGAATGTAATATTCATACATTAAACATGTATTTAATATTTATACACTAAACATGTATTTAATATTCGTACACGAAACATGTATTTAATATTTATACACTAAACATGTATTTAATATTCATACATTAAACATGTATTTAATATTCATACACTAAACATGTATTTAATATTTATACAAAAACATGTATTTAATTTTGATAAACTAAACATATATTTAATATTAATACACTTAACATGTATTTAATATTCATACACTAAACATGTAGTTATTATTTATACACTAAACGTGTATTTAATAATAATACAGTAAACATGTATTTAATATTAATACACTAAACATGAATTTAATAATCATACATTAAACATGTATTTAATATTCATACACTAAACATGTATTTAATATTCGTACACGAAACATGTATTTAATATTCATACACTAAACATGTATTTAATATTCATACATTAAACATGTATTTAATATTCATACACTAAACATTTATTTAATATTCATTCAATAAACATGTAGTTATTATTTTTACACTTAATATGTATTTAATATGCATACATTAAAAATGTATTTAATATTCATACACTAAACATGTATTTAATATTCATACATTAAACATGTATTTAATATTTATACACTAAACATTATTTAATATTCGTACACGAAACATGTATTTAATATTTATACACTAAACATGTATTTAATATTCATACATTAAACATATATTTAATATTCATAAACTAAACATGTGTTTAATATTTATACACTAAACATGTATTTAATATTCATACACTAAACATGTATTTAATATTTATACACTAAACATGTATTTAATGTTTATACACTAAATATGTATTTAATATTCATACACTAAACATGTATTTAATTTCAATATACTGAACATGTATTTAATAATCATATACTAAACGTATATGTAATATTCATTTAGCAAACATGTATTTATTATCCTCTAAATAAGGCACACTTGGAAATAATGAATTACTTTATGTGTGCAGTTGCGGCAGAAGTCCACAGGAGGGCGCACGTTCCCTCTTAATAAGTCCGGTCCTTTCTGTCTCTCTATCAATCTTTTTCCTTTTTTTTTGTTTCTTTTATTTTTTTTTACATAAGTTTTGTTTCTCATACACTTATATTTATACACTAAACATGTATTTAATATTAATACACTAAACATGTATTTAATATTTATACACTAAACATGTATTTAATATTAGTACAAAAACATGTATTTAATTTTAATAAACTAAACATATATTTAATATTAATACACTAAACATGTATTTATTATTAATACAAAAACATGTATTTAATTTTAATAAACTAAACATATATTTAATATTAATACACTAAACATGTATTAAATATTTATACACTAAACATGTATTTAATATTTATACACTAAACATTTATTTAATATTAGTACAAAAACATGTATTTAATTTTAATAAACTAAACACATATTTAATATTAATACACTAAACATGTATTTAATATTAATACAAAAACATGTATTTAATTTTAATAAACTAAACATATATTTAATATTAATACACTAAATATGTATTAAATATTCATACACTAAACATTTATTTAATATTCATTCAATAAACATGTAGTTATTATTTTTACACTTAATATGTATTTAATATTAATACAAAAACATGTATTTAATTTTAATAAACTAATCATATATTTAATATTAATACACTAAACATGTATTTAATATTCATAAACTAAACATGTATTTAATATTCATACACTAAACATGTATTTAATATTAATACACTGAACATGTATTTAATAATCATATACCAAACATATATGTAATTATATACTAATCATGTATTTAATATTCATACAGTAAACATGTATTTAATATCCATACACTAAATATGTATTTATTATTTATCCACTAAACATGTATTTAATATTCATAAACTAAACATGTATTTAATATTAATACAAACACATGTATTTAAGTTTAATAAACTAAACATATATTTAATATTAATACACTAAACATGTATATAATATTTATACACTAAACATGTATTTAATATTAATACAAAAACATGTATTTATTTTTAATAAACTAAACATATTTAATATTAATACACTAAACATGTGTTTAATATTAATACACTAAACATGTATTTAATATTTATACACCAAACATGTATTTAATATTTATACACTAAACATGTATTTGATATTCATACACTAAACATGTATTTAATATTAATACACTAAACATGTATTTAATATTAATACACTAAAAATGTATTTAATATTCATAAACTAAACATATATTTAACATTTATACACTAAACATGTATTTAATATTCATACACTAAACATATAGTTATTATTTATACACTAAACGTGTATTAAATATTCATAAACTAAACATGTATCTAATATTAATACAAAAATTGTATTTACGTTTAACAAACTAAACATATATTTAATATTAATACACTAAACATGTATTTAATATTTATACAGTAAAAATGTATTGAATATTCATACACTAAACATGTATTTAATATTCATACACTAAACATGTATTTAATATTAATACACTAAACATGTATTTAATATTTACACACTAAACATGTATTTAATATTCATAAACTAAACATGTATTTAATATTCATACACTAAACGTGTATTTAATATTCATAAACCAAATATATATTTAATATTAATACACTAAACATGTATTTAATATTAATACACTAAACATGTATTTAATATTTTTACACTAAACATGTATTTAATATTCAAACATTAAACATGTATTTAATATTCATACAGTAAACATGTATTTAATATTAATACAAAAACATGTATTTAATTGTAATAAACTAAATATATATTTATTATTAATACACTAAACATGTATTTAATATTCATACATTAAAAATGTATTTAATATTCATACACTAAACATGTATTTAATATTCACACATTAAACATGTATTTAATATTTATACACTAAACATGTATTTAATATTAGTACAAAAACATGTATTTAATTTTAATAAACTAAACATATATTTAATATTAATACACTAAACATGTATTTAATATTATTACAAAAACATGTATTTAATTTTAATAAACTAAATATATATTTAATATTAATACACTAAACATGTATTTAATATTATTACAAAAACATGTATTTAATTTTAATAAACTAAGTATATATTTAATATTAATACACTAAACATGTATTTAATATTCATACACTAAAAGTGTATTTAATATTCATACACTAAACATGTGTTTAATATTAATACACTAAACATGTAGTTATTATTCATACACTAAATATGTATTTAATATTAATACACTAAATATGTATTTATTATATATCCACTAAACATTTATTTAATATTCATAAACTAAATATATATTTAATATTAATAAACTAAACATGTATTTAATATTAATACATTAAACATGTATTTAATATTCATAAACTAAACATGTATTTAACATTTATACACTAAACATGTATTTAATATTCATACACTAAACATGTAGTTATTATTTATACACTAAACATGTATTTAATATTAATACACTAAACATGTATTTAATATTAATACACTAAACATGTATTTAATATTTATACACTAAGCATGTATTTAATATTCATTCACTAAACATGTATTTAATATTCATACACTAAACATGTATTTAATATTAATACACTAAACATGTATTTAATATTTATACACTAAACATGTATTTAATATTAATACAAAAACATGTATTTAATTTTAATAAACTAAACATATTTTTAATATTATTACACTAAACATGTATTTAATATTTATACACTGAACATGTATTTAATATTCATACACTAAACATTTAGTTATTATTTATACACTAAACATGTATTTAATATTAATACACTAAACATGTATTTAATATTAATACACTAAACATGAATTTAATATTCATACATTAAACATGTATTTAATATTTATACACTAAACATGTATTTAATATTCGTACACGAAACATGTATTTAATATTTATACACTAAACATGTATTTAATATTCATACATTAAACATGTATTTAATATTCATACAAAAAACATGTATTTAATATTTATACAAAAACATGTATTTAATTTTAATAAACTAAACATATATTTAATATTAATACACTTAACATGTATTTAATATTCATACACTAAACATGTAGTTATTATTTATACACTAAACGTGTATTTAATAATAATACAGTAAACATGTATTTAATATTAATACACTAAACATGAATTTAATAATCATACATTAAACATGTATTTAATATTTATACACTAAACATGTATTTAATATTCGTACACGAAACATGTATTTAATATTTATACACTAAACATGTATTTAATATTCATACATTAAACATGTATTTAATATTCATACACTAAACATGTATTTAATATTTATACACTAAACATGTATATAATATTCATACACTAAACTTGTATTTAATATTTATACACTAAACATGTATTTAATATTTATACAAAAACATGTATTTAATTTTAATAAACTAAACATATATTTGATATTAATACACTTAACATGTATTTAATATTCATACACTAAACATGTAGTTATTATTTATACACTAAACGTGTATTTAATAATAATACAGTAAACATGTATTTAATATTAATACACTAAACATGTATTTAATATTAATACAAAAACGTGTATTTAATTTTAATAAACTAAATATATATTTAATATTAATACACTAAACATGTATTTAATATTTATAAACTAAACATGTATTTAATATTAATACACTAAACATGTATTTAATATTAATACAGTAAAAGTGTATTTAATATTCATACACTAAACATGTGTTTAATATAATACACTAAACATGTAGTTATTATTCATACACTAAACATGTATTTAATATTTATACACTAAACATGTATTTAATATTAATACACTAAATATTTATTTATCATATATCCACTAAACATTTATTTAATATTCATAAACTAAATATATATTTAATATTGATACACTAAACATGTATTTAATATTAATACACTAAACATGTATTTAATATTAATACATTAAACATGTATTTAATATGTTTACACTAAACATGTATTTAATATTCATACACTAAACATGTATTTAATATTCATACACTAAACATGTATTTAATATTAATACAAAAACATGTATTTAATTGTAATAAACTAAATATATATTTAATATTAATACATTAAACATGTATTTAATATTCATAAACTAAACATGTATTCAACATTTATACACTAAACATGTATTTAATATTCATACACTAAACATGTAGTTATTATTTATACACTAAACATGTATTTAATATTAATACACTAAACATGTATTTAATATTAATACACTAAACATGTATTTAATATTTATACAGTAAACATCTATTGAATATTCATACACTAAACATGTATTTAATATTCATTCACTAAACATGTATTTAATATTCATACACTAAACATGTATTTAATATTAATACACTAAACATGTATTTAATATTTATACACTAAACATGTATTTAATATTAATACAAAAACATGTATTTAATTTTAATAAACTAAACATATTTTTAATATTATTACACTAAACATGTAGTAAATATTTATACACTGAACATGTATTTAATATTCATACACTAAACATTTAGTTATTATTATACACTAAACATGTATTTAATATTAATACACTAAACATGTATTTAATATTAATACACTAAACATGAATTTAATATTCATACATTAAACATGTATTTAATATTTATACACTAAACATGTATTTAATATTCGTACACGAAACATGTATTTAATATTTATACACTAAACATGTATTTAATATTCATACATTAAACATGTATTTAATATTCATACACTAAACATGTATTTAATATTCATACACTAAACATGTATTTAATATTCATACACTAAACTTGTATTTAATATTTATACACTAAACATGTATTTAATATTTATACAAAAACATGTGTTTAATTTTAATAAACTAAACATATATTTAATATTAATACACTTAACATGTATTTAATATTCATACACTAAACATGTAGTTATTATTTATACACTAAACGTGTATTTAATAATAATACAGTAAACATGTATTTAATATTAATACACTAAACATGTATTTAATATTAATACAAAAACGTGTATTTAATTTTAATAAACTAAATATATATTTAATATTAATACACTAAACATGTATTTAATATTTATAAACTTAACATGTATTTAACATTTATACACTAAACATGTATTTAATATTCATACACTAAACATCAATTTAATTTTTAATAAACTAAACAGATATTTAATATTAATACACTAAACATGTATTTAATATTTTTACACTAAATGTGTATTTAATATTTATACACTAAAAGTGTATTTAATATTAATACACTAAACATGTATTTAATATTAATACACTAAACATGTATTTAATATTTATACACTAAACATGTATTTAATATTCATACACTAAACATGTATTAAATATTAATACACTAAACATGTATTTAATATTCATACACTAAACATGTATTTAATATTCATAAACTAAACATATATTTAACATTTATACACTAAACATGTATTTGATATTCATACACTAAACATGTAGTTATTATTTATACACTAAACATGTATTTAATATTAATACACTAAACATGTATTTAATATTTATACACTAAACATGTATTTAATATTAATACACTAAATATGTATTTATTATATATCCACTAGACATGTATTTGATATTCATAAACTAAACATGTATTTAATATTCATGCACTAAACGTGTATTAAATATTCATACACTAAACATGTATTTAATATTAATACAAAACATGTATTTACGTTTAATAAACTAAACATATATTTAATATTAATACACTAAACATGTATTTAATATTTATACAGTAAACATGTATTGAATATTCATACACTAAAAATGTATTTAATATTTATACACTAAACATGTATTTAATATTAATACAAAAACATGTATTTAATTTGAATAAACTAAACATATATTTAATATTATTACACTAAACATGTATTTAATATTTATACACTGAACATGTATTTAATAGTTATACACTAATCATGTATTTAATATTAATACACTAATAAAGTATTTGATATTCATACACTAAATATGTATTTAATATTCATACACTTAACGTGTATTTAATATTTATTCACGAAACATGTATTTAATATTTATACACTAAACATGTATTTAATATTCATACATTAAAAATGTATTTAATATTCATACACTAAACATGTATTTAATATTCATACATTAAACATGTATTTAATATTTATACACTAAACATGTATTTAATATTCGTACACAAAACATGTATTTAATATTTATACACTAAACATGTATTTAATATTCATACATTAAACATGTATTTAATATTCATACACTGAACATGTATTTAATAATCATATACTAAACGTATATGTAATCATATACTAATCATATATTTAATATTCATACAGTAAACATGTATTTATTATCCTCTAAATAAGGCACACTTGGAAATAATGAATTTCTTTATGCGTGCAGTTGCGGCAGAACTCCACAGGAGGGCGCACGTTCCCTCTTAATAAGTCCGGTCCTCTCCGCCTCTCTATCTCTCTTTTTCCTTTTTTTTTGTTTCTTTTATTTTTTTTACATAAGTTTGGTTTCTCATACACTTATATTTATACACTAAACATGTATTTAATATTAATACAATAAACGTGTATTTAATATTTATACACTAAACATGTATTTAATATTAGTACAAAAACATGTATTTAATTTTAATGAACTAAACATATATTTAATATTAATACACTAAACATGTATTTAATATTATTACAAAAACATGTATTTAATTTTAATAAACTAAATATATATTTAATATTAATACACTAAACATGTATTTAATATTCATACACTAAAAGTGTATTTAATATTCATACACTAAACATGTGTTTAATATTAATACACTAAACATGTAGTTATTATTCATACACTAAATATGTATTTAATATTAATACACTAAATATGTATTTATTATATATCCACTAAACATTTATTTAATATTCATAAACTAAATATATATTTAATATTAATACACTAAACATGTATTTAATATTAATACATTAAACATGTATTTAATATTCATAAACTAAACATGTATTTAACATTTATACACTAAACATGTATTTAATATTCATACACTAAACATGTAGTTATTATTTATACACTAAACATGTATTTAATATTAATACACTAAACATGTATTTAATATTAATACACTAAACATGTATTTAATATTTATACAGTAAACATCTATTGAATATTCATACACTAAACATGTATTTAATATTCATTCACTAAACATGTATTTAATATTCATACACTAAACATGTATTTAATATTAATACACTAAACATGTATTTAATATTTATACACTAAACATGTATTTAATATTAATACAAAAACATGTATTTAATTTTAATAAACTAAACATATTTTTAATATTATTACACTAAACATGTATTTAATATTTATACACTGAACATGTATTTAATATTCATACACTAAACATTTAGTTATTATTTATACACTAAACATGTATTTAATATTAATACACTAAACATGTATTTAATATTAATACACTAAACATGAATTTAATATTCATACATTAAACATGTATTTAATATTTATACACTAAACATGTATTTAACATTCGTACACGAAACATGTATTTAATATTTATACACTAAACATGTATTTAATATTCATACATTAAACATGTATTTAATATTCATACACTAAACATGTATTTAATATTTATACACTAAACATGTATTTAATATTCATACACTAAACTTGTATTTAATATTTATACACTAAACATGTATTTAATATTTATACAAAAACATGTATTTAATTTTAATAAACTAAACATATATTTAATATTAATACACTTAACATGTATTTAATATTCATACACTAAACATGTAGTTATTATTTATACACTAAACATGTATTTAATAATAATACAGTAAACATGTATTTAATATTAATACACTAAACATGTATTTAATATTAATACAAAAACGTGTATTTAATTTTAATAAACTAAATATATATTTAATATTAATACACTAAACATGTATTTAATATTTATAAACTAAACATGTATTTAACATTTATACACTAAACATGTATTTAATATTCATACACTAAACATCAATTTAATTTTTAATAAACTAAACATATATTTAATATTAATACACTAAACATGTCTTTAATATTTATACACTAAACATGTATTTAATATTCATACCTTAAACATGTAGTTATTATTCATACACTAAACATGTATTTAATATTAATACAGTAAACATGTATTAAATATTTATACACTTAACATGTATTTAATATTCATACACTAAACATGTAGTTATTATTCATACACTAAACATGTATTTAATATTAATACAGTAAACATGTATTAAATATTTATACACTTAACATGTATTTAATATTCATTCAATAAACATGTAGTTATTATTCTTACACTTAATATGTATTTAATATTAATACAAAAACATGTATTTAATTTTAATAAACTAAACATATATTTAATATTAATACACTAAACATGTATTTAATATTTATACACTAAACATGTATTTAATATTCATACACTAAACATGTAGTTATTATTTATACACTAAACATGTATTTAATATTAATACAGTAAACATGTATTAAATATTTATACACTAAACATGTATTTAATATTATTACAAAAACATGTATTTAATTTTAATAAACTAAATATATATTTAATATTAATACACTAAACATGTATTTAATATTCATACACTAAAAGTGTATTTAATATTCATACACTAAACATGTGTTTAATATTAATACACTAAACATGTAGTTATTATTCATACACTAAATATGTATTTAATATTAATACACTAAATATGTATTTATTATATATCCACTAAACATTTATTTAATATTCATTAACTAAATATATATTTAATATTAATACACTAAACATGTATTTAATATTAATACATTAAACATGTATTTAATATTCATTAACTAAATATATATTTAATATTAATACACTAAACATGTATTTAATATTAATACATTAAACATGTATTTAATATTCATAAACTAAACATGTATTTAACATCTATACACTAAACATGTATTTAATATTCATACACTAAACATGTAGTTATTATTTATACACTAAACATGTATTTAATATTAATACACTAAACATGTATTTAATATTAATACACTAAACATGTATTTAATATTTATACAGTAAACATCTATTGAATATTCATACACTAAACATGTATTTAATATTCATTCACTAAACATGTATTTAATATTCATACACTAAACATGTATTTAATATTAATACACTAAACATGTATTTAATATTTATATACTAAACATGTATTTAATATTAATACAAAAACATGTATTTAATTTTAATAAACTAAACATATTTTTAATATTATTACACTAAACATGTATTTAATATTTATACACTGAACATGTATTTAATATTCATACACTAAACATTTAGTTATTATTTATACACTAAACATGTATTTAATATTAATACACTAAACATGTATTTAATATTAATACACTAAACATGAATTTAATATTCATACATTAAACATGTATTTAATATTTATACACTAAACATGTATTTAACATTCGTACACGAAACATGTATTTAATATTTATACACTAAACATGTATTTAATATTCATACATTAAACATGTATTTAATATTCATACACTAAACATGTATTTAATATTTATACACTAAACATGTATTTAATATTCATACACTAAACTTGTATTTAATATTTATACACTAAACATGTATTTAATATTTATACAAAAACATGTATTTAATTTTAATAAACTAAACATATATTTAATATTAATACACTTAACATGTATTTAATATTCATACACTAAACATGTAGTTATTATTTATACACTAAACATGTATTTAATAATAATACAGTAAACATGTATTTAATATTAATACACTAAACATGTATTTAATATTAATACAAAAACGTGTATTTAATTTTAATAAACTAAATATATATTTAATATTAATACACTAAACATGTATTTAATATTTATAAACTAAACATGTATTTAACATTTATACACTAAACATGTATTTAATATTCATACACTAAACATCAATTTAATTTTTAATAAACTAAACATATATTTAATATTAATACACTAAACATGTATTTAATATTTATACACTAAACATGTATTTAATATTCATACCTTAAACATGTAGTTATTATTCATACACTAAACATGTATTTAATATTAATACAGTAAACATGTATTAAATATTTATACACTTAACATGTATTTAATATTCATACACTAAACATGTAGTTATTATTTATACACTAAACATGTATTTAATATTAATACAGTAAACATGTATTAAATATTTATACACTTAACATGTATTTAATATTCATTCAATAAACATGTAGTTATTATTCTTACACTTAATATGTATTTAATATTAATACAAAAACATGTATTTAATTTTAATAAACTAAACATATATTTAATATTAATACACTAAACATGTATTTAATATTTATACACTAAACATGTATTTAATATTCATACACTAAACATGTAGTTATTATTTATACACTAAACATGTATTTAATATTAATACAGTAAACATGTATTAAATATTTATACACTAAACATGTATTTAATATTAATACAAAAACATGTATTTAATTTTAATAAACTAAATATATATTTAATATTAATACACTAAACATGTATTTAATATTTTTACACTAAACGTGTATTTAATATTCATACACTAAAAGTGTATTTAATATTCATACACTAAACATGTGTTTAATATTAATACACTAAACATGTAGTTATTATTCATACACTAAACATGTATTTAATATTTATACACTAATCATGTATTTAATATTAATACACTAAATATGTATTTATTATATATCCACTAAACATGTATTTAATATTCATAAACCAAATATATATTTAATATTAATACACTAAACATGTATTTGATATTAATACACTAAACATGTATTTAATATTTTTACACTAAACATGTATTTAATATTCAAACATTAAACATGTATTTAATATTCATACAGTAAACATGTATTTAATATTAATACAAAAACATGTATTTAATTGTAATAAACTAAATATATATTTATTATTAATACACTAAACATGTATTTAATATTCATACATTAAAAATGTATTTAATATTCATACACTAAACATGTATTTAATATTCACACATTAAACATGTATTTAATATTCATACACTAAACATGTAGTTATTATTTATACACTAAACATGTATTTAATATTAATACACTAAACATGTATTTAATATTTATACACTAAACATGTGTTTAGGGCACGTCCAGCTGGTAGGAGGCCACGGGGAAGACCCAGGACACGTTGGAAAGACTATGTCTCCCGGCTGGCCTGGGAACGCCTCGGGACCCCCCGGGAAGAGCTAGACGAAGTGGCTGGAGATAGGGAAGTCTGGGCTTCCCTGCTTAGGCTGCTGCCCCCGCGACCCGACCTCGGATAAGCGGAAGATGATGGATGGATGGATGGATGGACACTAAACATGTATTTAATATTAATACACTAAATATGTATTTATTATATATCCACTAAACATGTATTTAATATTCATAAACTAAACATGTATTTAATATTCATACACTAAACGTGTATTTAATATTCATACACTAAACATGTATTTAATATTAATACAAAACATGTATTTAAGTTTAATAAACTAAACATATATTTAATATTAATACACTAAACATGTATTTAATATTCATACATTAAAAATGTATTTAATATTCATACACTAAACATGTATTTAATATTTATACACTAAACATGTATTTAATATTCATACATTAAACATGTATTTAATATTCATACACTAAACATGTATTTAATATTCATACACTAAACATGTATTTAATATTCATATACTAAACATGTATTTAATATTTATACAAAAACATGTATTTAATTTTATTAAACTAAACATATATTTAATATTAATACACTAAACATGTATTTAATATTCATACACTAAACATGTAGTTATTATTTATACAATAAACATGTATTTAATATTAATACAGTAAACATGTATTTAATATTAATACACTAAACATGTATTTAATATTAATACAAAAACATATATTTAATTTTAATAAACTGAATATATATTTAATATTAATACACTAAACATGTATTTAATATTCATAAACTAAACATGTATTTAACATTTATACACTAAACATGTATTTAATATTCATACACTAAACATGTATTTAATTTTTAATAAACTAAACATATATTTAATATTAATACACTAAACATGTATTTAATATTTATACACTAAACATGTATTTAATATTCATACACTAAACATGTAGTTATTATTCATACACTAAACATGTATTTAATATTAATACAGTAAACATCTATTAAATATTTATACACTAAACATGTATTCAATATTCATTCAATAAACATGTAGTTATTATTCTTACACTTAATATGTATTTAATATTAATACAAAAACATGTATTTAATTTTAATAAACTAAACATATATTTAATATTAATACACTAAACATGTATTTAATATTAATACAGTAAAAGTGTATTTAATATTCATACACTAAACATGTGTTTAATATTAATACACTAAACATGTAGTTATTATTCATACACTAAACATGTATTTAATATTTATACACTAAACATGTATTTAATATTAATACACTAAATATTTATTTATTATATATCCACTAAACATGTATTTAATATTCATAAACTAAATATATATTTAATATTGATACACTAAACATGTATTTATTATTAATACACTAAACATGTATTTAATATTTTTACACTAAACATTTATTTAATATTCATACACTAAACATCTATTTAATATTCATACACTAAACATGTATTTAATATTAATACAAAAACATGTATTTAATTGTAATAAACTAAATATATATTTAATATTAATACATTAAACATGTATTTAATATTCATAAACTAAACATGTATTTAACATCTATACACTAAACATGAATTTAATATTCATACACTAAACATGTATTTAATATTCATACATTAAACATGTAGAAGCATTTAAGTCTCACCTTAAAACTCATTTGTATACTCTAGCCTTTAAATAGACTCCCTTTTTAGACCAGTTGATCTGCCGTTTCTTTTCTTTTTCTTCTATGTCCCACTCTCCCGTGTGGAGGGGGTCCGGTCCGATCCGGTGGCCATGTACTGCTCGCCTGTGTATCGGCTGGGGACATCTCTGCGCTGCTGGTCCGCCTACGCTTGGGATGGTTTCCTGCTGGCTCCGCTGTGAACGGGACTCTCGCTGCTGTGTCTTGGATCCTCTTTGGACTGGACTCTCGCGACTGTGTTGTATCCATTGTGGATTGAACTTTCACAGTATCCTGTTAGATCCGCTCGACATCCATTGCTTTCCTCCTCTCTAAGGTTCTCATAATCATTATTGTCACAGACGTCCCACTGGGTGTGAGTTTTCCTTGCCCTTATGTGGGCCTACCGAGGATGTCGTGGTGGTTTGTGCAGCCCTTTGAGACACTAGTGATTTAGGGCTATATAAGTAAACATTGATTGATTGATTGATATTTAATATTTATACACTAAACATGTATTTAATATTCGTACACGAAACATGTATTTAATATTTATACACTAAACATGTATTTAATATTCATACATTAAACATGTATATAATATTCATACACTAAACATGTATTTAATATTTATACACTAAACATGTATTTAATATTCATACACTAAACATGTATTTAATATTAATACAAAAACATGTATTTAATTTTAATAAACTAAACATATATTTAATATTAATACACTAAACATGTATTTATTATTTATACACTAAACATGTATTTAATATTAATACAGTAAACATGTATTTAATATTTATACACTAAACATGTATTTAATATTCATTCAATAAACATGTAGTTATTATTCTTACACTTAATATGTATTTAATATTAATACAAAAACATGTATTTAATTTTAATAAACTAAACATATATTTAATATTCATACACTAAACATGTATTTAATATTTATACACTAAACATGTATTTAATATTCATACACTAAACATGTAGTTATTATTCATACACTAAACATGTATTTAATATTAATACAGTAAACATGTATTAAATATTTATACACTAAACATGTATTTAATATTCATTCAATAAACACGTAGTTATTATTCTTACACTTAATATGTATTTAATATTAATACAAAAACATGTATTTAATTTTAATAAACTAAAAATATATCTAATATTAATACACTAAACATGTATTTAATATTTTTACACTAAACGTGTATTTAATATTCATACATTAAAAGTGTATTTAATATTCATACACTAAACATGTGTTTAATATTAATACACTAAACATGTAGTTATTATTCATACACTAAACATGTATTTAATATTTATACACTAAACATGTATTTAATATTAATACACTAAATATGTATTTATTATATATCCACTGAACATGTATTTAATATTCATAAACTAAATATATATTTAATATTAATACACTAAACATGTATTTAATATTAATTCAATAAATATGTATTTAATATTTTTACACTAAACATGTATTTAATATTTATACACTAAATATGTATTTAATATTCATACACTAAACATGTATTTAATATTAATACACTGAACATGTATTTAATAATCATATACTAAACGTATATGTAATATTCATTTAGTAAACATGTATTATTTATGCTCTAAATAAGGCACACTTGGAAATAATGAATTTCTTTATGCGTGCAGTTGCAGCAGAAGTCCACAGGAGGGCGCACGTTCCCTCTTAATAAGTCCGGTCCTCTCCGTCTCTCTATCAATCTTTTTCCTTTTTTTTTGTTTCTTTTATTTTTTTTTACATAAGTTTTGTTTCTCATACACTTATATTTATACACTTAACATGTATTTAATATTAATACACTAAACATGTATTTAATATTTATACACTAAACATGTATTTAATATTAGTACAAAAACATGTATTTAATTTTAATAAACTAAACATATATTTAATATTAATACACCAAACATGTATTTATTATTAATACAAAAACATGTATTTAATTTTAATAAACTAAACATATATTTAATATTAATACACTAAACATGTATTAAATATTCATACACTAAACATGTATTTAATATTTATACACTAAACATTTATTTAATATTAGTACAAAAACATGTATTTAATTTTAATAAACTAAACACATATTTAATATTAATACACTAAACATGTATTTAATATTAATACAAAAACATGTATTTAATTTTAATAAACTAAACATATATTTAATATTAATACACTAAACATGTATTAAATATTCATAAACTAAACATTTATTTAATATTCATTCAATAAACATATAGTTATTATTTTTACACTTAATATGTATTTAATATTAATACAAAAACATGTATTTAATTTTAATAAACTAATCATATATTTAATATTAATACACTAAACATGTATTTAATATTTTTACACTAAACGTGTATTTAATATTTATACACTAAAAGCGTATATAATATTAATACACTAAACATGTATTTAATATTAATACACTAAACATGTATTTAATATTTATACACTAAACATGTATTTAATATTCATACACTAAACATGTATTTAATATTAATACACTGAACATGTATTTAATATTAATACAAAACATGTATTTAATTTTAATAAACAAAATATATACTTAATATTAATACACTAAACATGTATTTAATATTCATAAACTAAACATGTATTTAATATTCATACACTAAACATGTATTTAATATTAATACACTAATCATGTATTTAATATTCATACACTAAATATGTATTTAATATTTATACACTTAACATGTATTCAATATTAATACACTAAATATGTATTTAATATTCATACATTAAAAATGTATTTAATATTCATACACTAAACATGTATTTAATATTCATACATTAAACATGTATTTAATATTTATACACTAAACATGTATTTAATATTCGTACACGAAACATGTATTTAATATTTATACACTAAACATGTATTTAATATTCATACATTAAACATATATTTAATATTCATAAACTAAACATGTATTTCATATTCATACACTAAACATGTATTTAATATTCATACACTAAACATGTATTTAATATTTATACACTAAACATGTATTTAATATTTATACACTAAATATGTATTTAATATTCATACACTAAACATGTATTTAATTTTAATACACTGAACATGTATTTAATAATCATATACTAAACGTATATGTAATATTCATTTAGTAAACATGTATTTATTATCCTCTAAATAAGGCACACTTGGAAATAATGAATTTCTTTATGCGTGCAGTTGCGGCAGAAGTCCACAGGAGGGCGCACGTTCCCTCTTAATAAGTCCGGTCCTCTCTGTCTCTCTATCAATCTTTTTCCTTTTTTTTTGTTTCTTTTATTTTTTTTTACATAAGTTTTGTTTCTCATACACTTATATTTATACACTAAACATGTATTTAATACTAATACACTAAACATGTATTTAATATTTATACACTAAACATGTATTTAATATTAGTACAAAAACATGTATTTAATTTTAATAAACTAAACATATATTTAATATTAATACACTAAACATGTATTTATTATTAATACAAAAACATGTATTTAATTTTAATAAACTAAACATATATTTAATATTAATACACTAAACATGTATTAAATATTCATACACTAAACATGTATTTAATATTTATACACTAAACATTTATTTAATATTAGTACAAAAACATGTATTTAATTTTAATAAACTAAACACATATTTAATATTAATACACTAAACATGTATTTAATATTAATACAAAAACATGTATTTAATTTTAATAAACTAAACATATATTTAATATTAATACACTAAACATGTATTAAATATTCATACACTAAACATTTATTTAATATTCATTCAATAAAAATGTAGTTATTATTTTTACACTTAATATGTATTTAATATTAATACAAAACATGTATTTAATTTTAATAAACTAATCATATATTTAATATTAATACACTAAACATGTATTTAATATTTTTACCCTAAACGTGTATTTAATATTTATACACTAAAAGTGTATATAATATTAATACACTAAACATGTATTTAATATTAATACACTAAACATGTATTTAATATTTATACACTAAACATGTATTTAATATTCATACACTAAACATGTATTTAATATTAATACACTGAACATGTATTTAATATTAATACAAACCATGTATTTAATTTTAATAAACAAAATATATACTTAATATTAATACACTAAACATGTATTTAATATTCATAAACTAAACATGTATTTAATATTCATACACTAAACATGTATTTAATATTAATACACTAATCATGTATTTAATATTCATACACTAAATATGTATTTAATATTTATACACTTAACATGTATTCAATATTAATACACTAAATATGTATTTAATATTCATACATTAAAAATGTATTTAATATTCATACATTAAACATGTATTTAATATTTATACACTAAACATGTATTTAATATTCGTACACGAAACATGTATTTAATATTTATACACTAAACATGTATTTAATATTTATACACTAAATATGTATTTAATATTCATACACTAAACATGTATTTAATTTTAATACACTGAACATGTATTTAATAATCATATACTAAACGTATATGTAATATTCATTTAGTAAACATGTATTTATTATCCTCTAAATAAGGCACACTTGGAAATAATGAATTTCTTTATGCGTGCAGTTGCGGCAGAAGTCCACAGGAGGGCGCACGTTCCCTCTTAATAAGTCCGGTCCTCTCTGTCTCTCTATCAATCTTTTTCCTTTTTTTTTGTTTCTTTTATTTTTTTTTTACATAAGTTTTGTTTCTCATACACTTATATTTATACACTAAACATGTATTTAATATTAATACACTAAACATGTATTTAATATTTATACACTAAACATGTATTTAATATTAGTACAAAAACATGTATTTAATTTTAATAAACTAAACATCTATTTAATATTAATACACTAAACATGTATTTATTATTAATACAAAAACATGTATTTAATTTTAATAAACTAAACATATATTTAATATTAATACACTAAACATGTATTAAATATTTATACACTAAACATGTATTTAATATTTATACACTAAACATTTATTTAATATTAGTACAAAAACATATATTTAATTTTAATAAACTAAACACATATTTAATATTAACACACTAAACATGTATTTAATATTAATACAAAAACATGTATTTAATTTTAATAAACTAAACATATATTTAATATTAATACACTAAACATGTATTAAATATTCATACACTAAACATTTATTTAATATTCATTCAATAAACATGTAGTTATTATTTTTACACTTAATATGTATTTAATATTAATACAAAAACATGTATTTAATTTTAATAAACTAATCATATATTTAATATTAATACACTAAACATGTATTTAATATTAATACAGTAAACATGTATTAAATATTTATACACTAAACATGTATTTAATATTAATTCAATAAACATGTTGTTATTATTGTTACACTTAATATGTATTTAATATTAATACAAAAACATGTATTTAATTTTAATAAACTAATCATATATTTAATATTAATACACTAAACATGTATTTAATATTTTTACACTAAACGTGTATTTGATATTTATACACTAAAAGTGTATTTAATATTAATACACTAAACATGTATTTAATATTAATACACTAAACATGTATTTAATATTTATACACTAAACATGTATTTAATATTCATACACTAAACATGTATTTAATATTAATACAAAAACATGTATTTAATTTTAATAAACTAAACATATATTTAATATTAATACACTAAACATGTATTAAATATTCATACACTAAACATTTATTTAATATTCATTCAATAAACATGTAGTTATTATTTTTACACTTAATATGTATTTAATATTCATACATTAAAAATTTATTTAATATTCATACACTAAACATGTATTTAATATTCATACATTAAACATGTATTTAATATTTATACACTAAACATGTATTTAATATTCGTACACGAAACATGTATTTAATATTTATACACTAAACATGTATTTAATATTCATACATTAAACATATATTTAATATTCATAAACTAAACATGTATTTAATATTTATACACTAAACATGTATTTAATATTCATACACTAAACATGTATTTAATATTTATACACTAAACATGTATTTAATGTTTATACACTAAATATGTATTTAATATTCATACACTAAACATGTATTTAATTTCAATATACTGAACATGTATTTAATAATCATATACTAAACGTATATGTAATATTCATTTAGTAAACATGTATTTATTATCCTCTAAATAAGGCACACTTGGAAATAATGAAGTTCTTTATGCGTGCAGTTGCGGCAGAAGTCCACAGGAGGGCGCACGTTCCCTCTTAATAAGTCCGGTCCTTTCTGTCTCTCTATCAATCTTTTTCCTTTTTTTTTGTTTCTTTTATTTTTTTTTACATAAGTTTTGTTTCTCATACACTTATATTTATACACTTTACATGTATTTAATATTAATACACTAAACATGTATTTAATATTTATACACTAAACATGTATTTAATATTAGTACAAAAACATGTATTTAATTTTAATAAACTAAACATATATTTAATATTAATACACTAAACATGTATTTATTATTAATACAAAAACATGTATTTAATTTTAATAAACTAAACATATATTTAATATTAATACACTAAACATGTATTAAATATTTATACACTAAACATGTATTTAATATTTATACACTAAACATTTATTTAATATTAGTACAAAAACATGTATTTAATTTTAATAAACTAAACACATATTTAATATTAATACACTAAACATGTATTTAATACTAATACAAAAACATGTATTTAATTTTAATAAACTAAACATATATTTAATATTAATACACTAAACATGTATTAAATATTCATACACTAAACATTTATTTAATATTCATACACTAAACATGTATTTAATATTAATACACTGAACATGTATTTAATAATCATATACCAAACATATATGTAATTATATACTAATCATGTATTTAATATTCATACAGTAAACATGTATTTAATATTCATACAGTAAACATGTATTTAATATTCATACACTAAATATGTATTTATTATTTATCCACTAAACATGTATTTAATATTCATAAACTAAACATGTATTTAATATTAATACAAACACATGTATTTAAGTTTAATAGACTAAACATATATTTAATATTAATACACTAAACATGTATTTAATATTTATACACTAAACATGTATTTAATATTAATACAAAAACATGTATTTAATTTTAATAAACTAAACATATATTTAATATTAATACACTAAACGTGTATTTAATATTCATACACCAAACATGTATTTAACATTTATACACTAAACATGTTTTTAATATTTATACACTAAACATGTATTTAATATTAATACAAAAACATGTATTTAATTTTAATAAACTAAACATATTTAATATTAATACACTAAACATGTGTTTAATATTAATACACTAAACATGTATTTAATATTTATACACCAAACATGTATTTAATATTTATACACTAAACATGTATTTGATATTCATACACTAAACATGTATTTAATATTAATACACTAAACATGTATTTAATATTAATACACTAAAAATGTATTTAATATTCATAAACTAAACATATATTTAACATTTATACACTAAACATGTATTTAATATTCATACACTAAACATATAGTTATTATTTATACACTAAACGTGTATTAAATATTCATACACTAAACATGTATCTAATATTAATACAAAACATGTATTTACGTTTAACAAACTAAACATATATTTAATATTAATACACTAAACATGTATTTAATATTTATACAGTAAAAATGTATTGAATATTCATACACTAAACATGTATTTAATATTCATACACTAAACATGTATTTAATATTTATACACTAAACATGTATTTAATATTTATACACTAAATATGTATTTAATATTCATACACTAAACATGTATTTAATTTTAATACACTGAACATGTATTTAATAATCATATACTAAACGTATATGTAATATTCATTTAGTAAACATGTATTTATTATCCTCTAAATAAGGCACACTTGGAAATAATGAATTTCTTTATGCGTGCAGTTGCGGCAGAAGTCCACAGGAGGGCGTACGTTCCCTCTTAATAAGTCCGGTCCTCTCCGTCTCTCTATCAATCTTTTTCCTTTTTTTTTGTTTCTTTTATTTTTTTTTACATAAGTTTTGTTTCTCATACACTTATATTTATACACTAAACATGTATTTAATATTAATACACTAAACATGTATTTAATATTTATACACTAAACATGTATTTAATATTAGTACAAAAACATGTATTTAATTTTAATAAACTAAACATCTATTTAATATTAATACACTAAACATGTATTTATT
Source organism: Nerophis ophidion (assembly GCF_033978795.1). Taxonomy (NCBI): domain Eukaryota; kingdom Metazoa; phylum Chordata; class Actinopteri; order Syngnathiformes; family Syngnathidae; genus Nerophis; species Nerophis ophidion. Next base: position 395,173 of record NW_026906972.1, on the reverse strand, counting down.
ATTAATACAAAAACATGTATTTAATTTTGATAAACTAAACATATATTTAATATTAATACACTAAACATGTATTAAATATTTATACACTAAACATGTATTTAATATTTATACACTAAACATTTATTTAATATTAGTACAAAAACATATATTTAATTTTAATAAACTAAACACATATTTAATATTAACACACTAAACATGTATTTAATATTAATTCAAAAACATGTATTTAATTTTAATAAACTAAACATATATTTAATATTAATACACTAAACATGTATTAAATATTCATACACTAAACATTTATTTAATATTCATTCAATAAACATGTAGTTATTATTTTTACACTTAATATGTATTTAATATTAATACAAAAACATGTATTTAATTTTAATAAACTAATCATATATTTAATATTAATACACTAAACATGTATTTAATATTAATACAGTAAACATGTATTAAATATTTATACACTAAACATGTATTTAATATTAATTCAATAAACATGTTGTTATTATTGTTACACTTAATATGTATTTAATATTAATACAAAAACATGTATTTAATTTTAATAAACTAATCATATATTTAATATTAATACACTAAACATGTATTTAATATTTTTACACTAAACGTGTATTTGATATTTATACACTAAAAGTGTATTTAATATTAATACACTAAACATGTATTTAATATTAATACACTAAACATGTATTTAATATTTATACACCAAACATGTATTTAATATTCATACACTAAACATGTATTTAATATTAATACAAAAACATGTATTTAATTTTAATAAACTAAACATATATTTAATATTAATACATTAAACATGTATTAAATATTCATACACTAAACATTTATTTAATATTCATTCAATAAACATGTAGTTATTATTTTTACACTTAATATGTATTTAATATTCATACATTAAAAATGTATTTAATATTCATACACTAAACATGTATTTAATATTCATACATTAAACATGTATTTAATATTTATACACTAAACATGTATTTAATATTCGTACACGAAACATGTATTTAATATTTATACACTAAACATGTATTTAATATTCATACATTAAACATATATTTAATATTCATAAACTAAACATGTATTTAATATTCATAAACTAAACATGTATTTAATATTCATACACTAAACATGTATTTAATATTCATACACTAAACATGTATTTAATATTTATACACTAAACATGTATTTAATGTTTATACACTAAATATGTATTTAATATTCATACACTAAACATGTATTTAATTTCAATACACTGAACATGTATTTAATAATCATATACTAAACGTATATGTAATATTCATTTAGTAAACATGTATTTATTATCCTCTAAATAAGGCACACTTGGAAATAATGAATTTCTTTATGCGTGCAGTTGCGGCAGAAGTCCACAGGAGGGCGCACGTTCCCTCTTAATAAGTCCGGTCCTCTCTGTCTCTCTATCAATCTTTTTCCTTTTTTTTGTTTCTTTTATTTTTTTTTACATAAGTTTTGTTTCTCATACACTTATATTTATACACTAAACATGTATTTAATATTAATACACTAAACATGTATTTAATATTTATACACTAAACATGTATTTAATATTAGTACAAAAACATGTATTTAATTTTAATAAACTAAACATATATTTAATATTAATACACTAAACATGTATTTATTATTAATACAAAAACATGTATTTAATTTTAATAAACTAAACATATATTTAATATTAATACACTAAACATGTATTAAATATTTATACACTAAACATGTATTTAATATTTATACACTAAACATTTATTTAATATTAGTACAAAAACATGTATTTAATTTTAATAAACTAAACACATATTTAATATTAATACACTAAACATGTATTTAATATTAATACAAAAACATGTATTTAATTTTAATAAACTAAACATATATTTAATATTAATACACTAAACATGTATTAAATATTCATACACTAAACATTTATTTAATATTCATTCAATAAACATGTAGTTATTATTTTTACACTTAATATGTATTTAATATTAATACAAAAACATGTATTTAATTTTAATAAACTAATCATATATTTAATATTAATACACTAAACATGTATTTAATATTCATAAACTAAACATGTGTTTAATATTCATACACTAAACATGTATTTAATATTAATACACTGAACATGTATTTAATAATCATATACCAAACATATATGTAATTATATACTAATCATGTATTTAATATTCATACAGTAAACATGTATTTAATATTTATACACTAAATATGTATTTATTATTTATCCACTAAACATGTATTTAATATTCATAAACTAAACATGTATTTAATATTAATACAAACACATGTATTTAAGTTTAATAAACTAAACATATATTTAATATTAATACACTAAACATGTATTTAATATTTATACACTAAACATGTATTTAATATTAATACAAAAACATGTATTTAATTTTAATAAACTAAACATATATTTAATATTAATACACTAAACGTGTATTTAATATTCATACACCAAACATGTATTTAACATTTATACACTAAACATGTTTTTAATATTTATACACTAAACATGTATTTAATATTAATACAAAAACATGTATTTAATTTTAATAAACTAAACATATTTAATATTAATACACTAAACATGTGTTTAATATTAATACACTAAACATGTATTTAATATTTATACACCAAACATGTATTTAATATTTATACACTAAACATGTATTTGATATTCATACACTAAACATGTATTTAATATTAATACACTAAACATGTATTTAATATTAATACACTAAAAATGTATTTAATATTCATAAACTAAACATATATTTAACATTTATACACTAAACATGTATTTAATATTCATACACTAAACATATAGTTATTATTTATACACTAAACGTGTATTAAATATTCATACACTAAACATGTATCTAATATTAATACAAAACATGTATTTACGTTTAACAAACTAAACATATATTTAATATTAATACACTAAACATGTATTTAATATTTATACAGTAAAAATGTATTGAATATTCATACACTAAACATGTATTTAATATTCATACACTAAACATGTATTTAATATTAATACACTAAACATGTATTTAATATTTACACACTAAACATGTATTTAATATTAATACACTAAATATGTATTTATTATATATCCACTAAACATGTATTTGATATTCATAAACTAAACATGTATTTAATATTCATACACTAAACGTGTATTAAATATTCATACACTAAACATGTATTTAATATTAATACAAAACATGTATTCACGTTTAATAAACTAAACATATATTTAATATTAATACACTAAACATGTATTTAATATTTATACAGTAAACATGTATTGAATATTCATACACTAAACATGTATTTAATATTTATACACTAAACATGTATTTAATATTAATACAAAAACATGTATTTAATTTTAATAAACTAAACATATATTTAATATTGTTACACTAAACATGTATTTAATATTTATACACTGAACATGTATTTAATAGTTATACACTAATCATGTATTTAATATTAATACACTAATCATGTATTTAATATTCATACACTAAATATGTATTTAATATTCATACACTTAACATGTATTTAATATTCATACACTAAACGTGTATTTAATATTCATACACTAAACATGTATTTAATATGAATACAAAACATGTATTTAAGTTTAATAAACTAAACTTATATTTAATATTAATACACTAAACATGTATTTAATATTCATACATTAAAAATGTAGTTATTATTCATACACTAAACATATATTTAATATTAATACACTTAACATGTATTTAATATTCATACACTAAACATGTAGTTATTATTCATACACTAAACATATATTTAATATTAATACACTTAACATGTATTTAATATTCATACACTAAACATGTAGTTATTATTTATACACTAAACGTGTATTTAATAATAATACAGTAAACATGTATTTAATATTAATACACTAAACATGTATTTAATATTAATACAAAAACGTGTATTTAATTTTAATAAACTAAATATATATTTAATATTAATACACTAAACATGTATTTAATATTTATAAACTAAACATGTATTTAACATTTATACACTAAACATGTATTTAATATTCATACACTAAACATCAATTTAATTTTTAATAAACTAAACATATATTTAATATTAATACACTAAACATGTATTTAATATTCGTACACTTAATATGTATTTAATATTAATACAAAAACATGTATTTAATTTTAATAAACTAAACATATATTTAATATTAATACACTAAACATGTATTTAATATTTATACACTAAACATGTATTTAATATTCATACACTAAACATGTAGTTATTATTTATACACTAAACATGTATTTAATATTAATACAGTAAACATGTATTAAATATTTATACACTAAACATGTATTTAATATTAATACAAAAACATGTATTTAATTTTAATAAACTAAATATATATTTAATATTAATACACTAAACATGTATTTAATATTTTTACACTAAACGTGTATTTAATATTCATACACTAAAAGTGTATTTAATATTCATACACTAAACATGTGTTTAATATTAATACACTAAATATGTAGTTATTATTCATACACTAAATATGTATTTAATATTTATACACTAAACATGTATTTAATATTAATACACTAAATATGTATTTATTATATATCCACTAAACATGTATTTAATATTCATAAACCAAATATATATTTAATATTAATACACTAAACATGTATTTAATATTAATACACTAAACATGTATTTAATATTTTTACACTAAACATGTATTTAATATTCAAACATTAAACATGTATTTAATATTCATACAGTAAACATGTATTTAATATTAATACAAAAACATGTATTTAATTGTAATAAACTAAATATATATTTATTATTAATACACTAAACATGTATTTAATATTCATACATTAAAAATGTATTTAATATTCATACACTAAACATGTATTTAATATTCACACATTAAACATGTATTTAATATTCATACACTAAACATGTAGTTATTATTTATACACTAAACATGTATTTAATATTAATACACTAAACATGTATTTAATATTTATACACTAAACATGTGTTTAGGGCACGTCCAGCTGGTAGGAGGCCACGGGGAAGACCCAGGACACGTTGGAAAGACTATGTCTCCCGGCTGGCCTGGGAACGCCTCGGGATCCCCCGGGAAGAGCTAGACGAAGTGGCTGGAGATAGGGAAGTCTGGGCTTCCCTGCTTAGGCTGCTGCCCCCGCGACCCGACCTCGGATAAGCGGAAGATGATGGATGGATGGATGGATGGATGGACACTAAACATGTATTTAATATTAATACACTAAATATGTATTTATTATATATCCACTAAACATGTATTTAATATTCATAAACTAAACATGTATTTAATATTCATACACTAAACGTGTATTTAATATTCATACACTAAACATGTATTTAATATTAATACAAAACATGTATTTAAGTTTAATAAACTAAACATATATTTAATATTAATACACTAAACATGTATTTAATATTCATACATTAAAAATGTATTTAATATTCATACACTAAACATGTATTTAATATTCACACATTAAACATGTATTTAATATTTATACACTAAACATGTATTTAATATTCGTACACGAAACATGTATTTAATATTTATACACTAAACATGTATTTAATATTCATACATTAAACATGTATTTAATATTCATACACTAAACATGTATTTAATATTCATACACTAAACATGTATTTAATATTCATATACTAAACATGTATTTAATATTTATACAAAAACATGTATTTAATTTTAATAAACTAAACATATATTTAATATTAATACACTAAACATGTATTTAATATTTATACACTAAACCTGTATTTAATATTCATACACTAAACATGTATTTAATATTTATACAAAAACATGTATTCAATTCTAATAAACTAAACATATATTTAATATTAATACACTGAACATGTATTTAATAATCATATACCAAACATATATGTAATTATATACTAATCATGTATTTAATATTCATACAGTAAACATGTATTTAATATTTATACACTAAATATGTATTTATTATTTATCCACTAAACATGTATTTAATATTCATAAACTAAACATGTATTTAATATTAATACAAACACATGTATTTAAGTTTAATAAACTAAACATATATTTAATATTAATACACTAAACATGTATTTAATATTCATACACTAAACATGTATTTAATATTAATACAAAAACATTTATTTAATTTTAATAAACTAAACATATATTTAATATTAATACACTAAACGTGTATTTAATATTCATACACCAAACATGTATTTAACATTTATACACTAAACATGTTTTTAATATTTATACACTAAACATGTATTTAATATTAATACAAAAACATGTATTTAATTTTAATAAACTAAACATATTTAATATTAATACACTAAACATGTGTTTAATATTAATACACTAAACATGTATTTAATATTTATACACCAAACATGTATTTAATATTTATACACTAAACATGTATTTGATATTCATACACTAAACATGTATTTAATATTAATACACTAAACATGTATTTAATATTAATACACTAAAAATGTATTTAATATTCATAAACTAAACATATATTTAACATTTATACACTAAACATGTATTTAATATTCATACACTAAACATATAGTTATTATTTATACACTAAACGTGTATTAAATATTCATACACTAAACATGTATCTAATATTAATACAAAACATGTATTTACGTTTAACAAACTAAACATATATTTAATATTAATACACTAAACATGTATTTAATATTTATACAGTAAAAATGTATTGAATATTCATACACTAAACATGTATTTAATATTCATACACTAAAGATATATTTAATATTTATACACTAAACATGTATTTAATATTTATACACTAAATATGTATTTAATATTCATACACTAAACATGTATTTAATTTTAATACACTGAACATGTATTTAATAATCATATACTAAACGTATATGTAATATTCATTTAGTAAACATGTATTTATTATCCTCTAAATAAGGCACACTTGGAAATAATGAATTTCTTTATGCGTGCAGTTGCGGCAGAAGTCCACAGGAGGGCGCACGTTCCCTCTTAATAAGTCCGGTCCTCTCTGTCTCTCTATCAATCTTTTTCCTTTTTTTTTGTTTCTTTTATTTTTTTTTACATAAGTTTTGTTTCTCATACACTTATATTTATACACTAAACATGTATTTAATATTAATACACTAAACATGTATTTAATATGTATACACTAAACATGTATTTAATATTAGTACAAAAACATGTATTTAATTTTAATAAACTAAACATCTATTTAATATTAATACACTAAACATGTATTTATTATTAATACAAAAACATGTATTTAATTTTAATAAACTAAACATATATTTAATATTAATACACTAAACATGTATTAAATATTTATACACTAAACATGTATTTAATATTTATACACTAAACATTTATTTAATATTAGTACAAAAACATATATTTAATTTTAATAAACTAAACACATATTTAATATTAACACACTAAACATGTATTTAATATTAATACAAAAACATGTATTTAATTTTAATAAACTAAACATATATTTAATATTAATACACTAAACATGTATTAAATATTCATACACTAAACATTTATTTAATATTCATTCAATAAAAATGTAGTTATTATTTTTACACTTAATATGTATTTAATATTAATACAAAAACATGTATTTAATTTTAATAAACTAATCATATATTTAATATTAATACACTAAACATGTATTTAATATTAATACAGTAAACATGTATTAAATATTTATACACTAAACATGTATTTAATATTAATTCAATAAACATGTTGTTATTATTGTTACACTTAATATGTATTTAATATTAATACAAAAAGATGTATTTAATTTTAATAAACTAATCATATATTTAATATTAATACACTAAACATGTATTTAATATTTTTACACTAAACGTGTATTTGATATTTATACACTAAAAGTGTATTTAATATTAATACACTAAACATGTATTTAATATTAATACACTAAACATGTATTTAATATTTATACACCAAACATGTATTTAATATTCATACACTAAACATGTATTTAATATTAATACAAAAACATGTATTTAATTTTAATAAACTAAACATATATTTAATATTAATACACTAAACATGTATTAAATATTCATACACTAAACATTTATTTAATATTCATTCAATAAACATGTAGTTATTATTTTTACACTTAATATGTATTTAATATTCATACATTAAAAATGTATTTAATATTCATACACTAAACATGTATTTAATATTCATACATTAAACATGTATTTAATATTTATACACTAAACATGTATTTAATATTCGTACACGAAACATGTATTTAATATTTATACACTAAACATGTATTTAATATTCATACATTAAACATATATTTAATATTCATAAACTAAACATGTATTTAATATTCATACACTAAACATGTATTTAATATTCATACACTAAACATGTATTTAATATTTATACACTAAACATGTATTTAATGTTTATACACTAAATATGTATTTAATATTCATACACTAAACATGTATTTAATTTCAATATACTGAACATGTATTTAATAATCATATACTAAACGTATATGTAATATTCATTTAGTAAACATGTATTTATTATCCTCTAAATAAGGCACACTTGGAAATAATGAATTTCTCTATGCGTGCAGTTGCGGCAGAACTCCACAGGAGGGCGCACGTTCCCTCTTAATAAGTCCGGTCCTCTCTGTCTCTCTATCAATCTTTTTCCTTTTTTTTTGTTTCTTTTATTTTTTTTTACATAAGTTTTGTTTCTCATACACTTATATTTATACACTAAACATGTATTTAATATTAATACACTAAACATGTATTTAATATTTATACACTAAACATGTATTTAATATTAGTACAAAAACATGTATTTAATTTTAATAAACTAAACATATATTTAATATTAATACACTAAACATGTATTTATTATTAATACAAAAACATGTATTTAATTTTAATAAACTAAACATATATTTAATATTAATACACTAAACATGTATTAAATATTTATACACTAAACATGTATTTAATATTTATACACTAAACATTTATTTAATATTAGTACAAAAACATGTATTTAATTTTAATAAACTAAACACATATTTAATATTAATACACTAAACATGTATTTAATATTAATACAAAAACATGTATTTAATTTTAATAAACTAAACATATATTTAATATTAATACACTAAACATGTATTAAATATTCATACACTAAACATTTATTTAATATTCATTCAATAAACATGTAGTTATTATTTTTACACTTAATATGTATTTAATATTAATACAAAAACATGTATTTAATTTTAATAAACTAATCATATATTTAATATTAATACACTAAACATGTATTTAATATTCATAAACTAAACATGTGTTTAATATTCATACACTAAACATGTATTTAATATTAATACACTGAACATGTATTTAATAATCATATACCAAACATATATGTAATTATATACTAATCATGTATTTAATATTCATACAGTAAACATGTATTTAATATTTATACACTAAATATGTATTTATTATTTATCCACTAAACATGTATTTAATATTCATAAACTAAACATGTATTTAATATTAATACAAACACATGTATTTAAGTTTAATAAACTAAACATATATTTAATATTAATACACTAAACATGTATTTAATATTTATACACTAAACATGTATTTAATATTAATACAAAAACATGTATTTAATTTTAATAAACTAAACATATATTTAATATTAATACACTAAACGTGTATTTAATATTCATACACCAAACATGTATTTAACATTTATACACTAAACATGTTTTTAATATTTATACACTAAACATGTATTTAATATTAATACAAAAACATGTATTTAATTTTAATAAACTAAACATATTTAATATTAATACACTAAACATGTGTTTAATATTAATACACTAAACATGTATTTAATATTTATACACCAAACATGTATTTAATATTTATACACTTAACATGTATTTGATATTCATACACTAAACATGTATTTAATATTAATACACTAAACATGTATTTAATATTAATACACTAAAAATGTATTTAATATTCATAAACTAAACATATATTTAACATTTATACACTAAACATGTATTTAATATTCATACACTAAACATATAGTTATTATTTATACACTAAACGTGTATTAAATATTCATACACTAAACATGTATCTAATATTAATACAAAACATGTATTTACGTTTAACAAACTAAACATATATTTAATATTAATACACTAAACATGTATTTAATATTTATACAGTAAAAATGTATTGAATATTCATACACTAAACATGTATTTAATATTCATACACTAAACATGTATTTAATATTAATACACTAAACATGTATTTAATATTTACACACTAAACATGCATTTAATATTAATACACTAAATATGTATTTATTATATATCCACTAAACATGTATTTGATATTCATAAACTAAACATGTATTTAATATTCATACACTAAACGTGTATTAAATATTCATACACTAAACATGTATTTAATATTAATACAAAACATGTATTTACGTTTAATAAACTAAACATATATTTAATATTAATACACTAAACATGTATTTAATATTTATACAGTAAACATGTATTGAATATTCATACACTAAACATGTATTTAATATTTATACACTAAACATGTATTTAATATTAATACAAAAACATGTATTTAATTTTAATAAACTAAACATATATTTAATATTGTTACACTAAACATGTATTTAATATTTATACACTGAACATGTATTTAATAGTTATACACTAATCATGTATTTAATATTAATACACTAATCATGTATTTAATATTCATACACTAAACATGTATTTAATATTTATACACTAAACATGTATTTAATGTTTATACACTAAATATGTATTTAATATTCATACACTAAACATGTATTTAATTTCAATATACTGAACATGTATTTAATAATCATATACTAAACGTATATGTAATATTCATTTAGTAAACATGTATTTATTATCCTCTAAATAAGGCACACTTGGAAATAATGAAGTTCTTTATGCGTGCAGTTGCGGCAGAAGTCCACAGGAGGGCGCACGTTCCCTCTTAATAAGTCCGGTCCTTTCTGTCTCTCTATCAATCTTTTTCCTTTTTTTTTGTTTCTTTTATTTTTTTTTACATAAGTTTTGTTTCTCATACACTTATATTTATACACTTTACATGTATTTAATATTAATACACTAAACATGTATTTAATATTTATACACTAAACATGTATTTAATATTAGTACAAAAACATGTATTTAATTTTAATAAACTAAACATATATTTAATATTAATACACTAAACATGTATTTATTATTAATACAAAACATGTATTTAATTTTAATAAACTAAACATATATTTAATATTAATACACTAAACATGTATTAAATATTTATACACTAAACATGTATTTAATATTTATACACTAAACATTTATTTAATATTAGTACAAAAACATGTATTTAATTTTAATAAACTAAACACATATTTAATATTAATACACTAAACATGTATTTAATACTAATACAAAAACATGTATTTAATTTTAATAAACTAAACATATATTTAATATTAATACACTAAACATGTATTAAATATTCATACACTAAACATGTATTTAATATTAATACACTGAACATGTATTTAATAATCATATACCAAACATATATGTAATTATATACTAATCATGTATTTAATATTCATACAGTAAACATGTATTTAATATTCATACAGTAAACATGTATTTAATATTCATACACTAAATATGTATTTATTATTTATCCACTAAACATGTATTTAATATTCATAAACTAAACATGTATTTAATATTAATACAAACACATGTATTTAAGTTTAATAGACTAAACATATATTTAATATTAATACACTAAACATGTATTTAATATTTATACACTAAACATGTATTTAATATTAATACAAAAACATGTATTTAATTTTAATAAACTAAACATATATTTAATATTAATACACTAAACGTGTATTTAATATTCATACACCAAACATGTATTTAACATTTATACACTAAACATGTTTTTAATATTTATACACTAAACATGTATTTAATATTAATACAAAAACATGTATTTAATTTTAATAAACTAAACATATTTAATATTAATACACTAAACATGTGTTTAATATTAATACACTAAACATGTATTTAATATTTATACACCAAACATGTATTTAATATTTATACACTAAACATGTATTTGATATTCATACACTAAATATGTATTTAATATTAATACACTAAACATGTATTTAATATTAATACACTAAAAATGTATTTAATATTCATAAACTAAACATATATTTAACATTTATACACTAAACATGTATTTAATATTCATACACTAAACATATAGTTATTATTTATACACTAAACGTGTATTAAATATTCATACACTAAACATGTATCTAATATTAATACAAAACATGTATTTACGTTTAACAAACTAAACATATATTTAATATTAATACACTAAACATGTATTTAATATTTATACAGTAAAAATGTATTGAATATTCATACACTAAACATGTATTTAATATTCATACACTAAACATGTATTTAATATTTATACACTAAACATGTATTTAATATTTATACACTAAATATGTATTTAATATTCATACACTAAACATGTATTTAATTTTAATACACTGAACATGTATTTAATAATCATATACTAAACGTATATGTAATATTCATTTAGTAAACATGTATTTATTATCCTCTAAATAAGGCACACTTGGAAATAATGAATTTCTTTATGCGTGCAGTTGCGGCAGAAGTCCACAGGAGGGCGTACGTTCCCTCTTAATAAGTCCGGTCCTCTCCGTCTCTCTATCAATCTTTTTCCTTTTTTTTTGTTTCTTTTATTTTTTTTTACATAAGTTTTGTTTCTCATACACTTATATTTATACACTAAACATGTATTTAATATTAATACACTAAACATGTATTTAATATTTATACACTAAACATGTATTTAATATTAGTACAAAAACATGTATTTAATTTTAATAAACTAAACATCTATTTAATATTAATACACTAAACATGTATTTATTATTAATACAAAAACATGTATTTAATTTTGATAAACTAAACATATATTTAATATTAATACACTAAACATGTATTAAATATTTATACACTAAACATGTATTTAATATTTATACACTAAACATTTATTTAATATTAGTACAAAAACATATATTTAATTTTAATAAACTAAACACATATTTAATATTAACACACTAAACATGTATTTAATATTAATACAAAAACATGTATTTAATTTTAATAAACTAAACATATATTTAATATTAATACACTAAACATGTATTAAATATTCATACACTAAACATTTATTTAATATTCATTCAATAAACATGTAGTTATTATTTTTACACTTAATATGTATTTAATATTAATACAAAAACATGTATTTAATTTTAATAAACTAATCATATATTTAATATTAATACACTAAACATGTATTTAATATTAATACAGTAAACATGTATTAAATATTTATACACTAAACATGTATTTAATATTAATTCAATAAACATGTTGTTATTATTGTTACACTTAATATGTATTTAATATTAATACAAAAACATGTATTTAATTTTAATAAACTAATCATATATTTAATATTAATACACTAAACATGTATTTAATATTTTTACACTAAACGTGTATTTGATATTTATACACTAAAAGTGTATTTAATATTAATACACTAAACATGTATTTAATATTAATACACTAAACATGTATTTAATATTTATACACCAAACATGTATTTAATATTCATACACTAAACATGTATTTAATATTAATACAAAAACATGTATTTAATTTTAATAAACTAAACATATATTTAATATTAATACATTAAACATGTATTAAATATTCATACACTAAACATTTATTTAATATTCATTCAATAAACATGTAGTTATTATTTTTACACTTAATATGTATTTAATATTCATACATTAAAAATGTATTTAATATTCATACACTAAACATGTATTTAATATTCATACATTAAACATGTATTTAATATTTATACACTAAACATGTATTTAATATTCGTACACGAAACATGTATTTAATATTTATACACTAAACATGTATTTAATATTCATACATTAAACATATATTTAATATTCATAAACTAAACATGTATTTAATATTCATACACTAAACATGTATTTAATATTCATACACTAAACATGTATTTAATATTTATACACTAAACATGTATTTAATGTTTATACACTAAATATGTATTTAATATTCATACACTAAACATGTATTTAATTTCAATATACTGAACATGTATTTAATAATCATATACTAAACGTATATGTAATATTCATTTAGTAAACATGTATTTATTATCCTCTAAATAAGGCACACTTGGAAATAATGAATTTCTTTATGCGTGCAGTTGCGGCAGAAGTCCACAGGAGGGCGCACGTTCCCTCTTAATAAGTCCGGTCCTCTCTGTCTCTCTATCAATCTTTTTCCTTTTTTTTGTTTCTTTTATTTTTTTTTACATAAGTTTTGTTTCTCATACACTTATATTTATACACTAAACATGTATTTAATATTAATACACTAAACATGTATTTAATATTTATACACTAAACATGTATTTAATATTAGTACAAAAACATGTATTTAATTTTAATAAACTAAACATATATTTAATATTAATACACTAAACATGTATTTATTATTAATACAAAAACATGTATTTAATTTTAATAAACTAAACATATATTTAATATTAATACACTAAACATGTATTAAATATTTATACACTAAACATGTATTTAATATTTATACACTAAACATTTATTTAATATTAGTACAAAAACATGTATTTAATTTTAATAAACTAAACACATATTTAATATTAATACACTAAACATGTATTTAATATTAATACAAAAACATGTATTTAATTTTAATAAACTAAACATATATTTAATATTAATACACTAAACATGTATTAAATATTCATACACTAAACATTTATTTAATATTCATTCAATAAACATGTAGTTATTATTTTTACACTTAATATGTATTTAATATTAATACAAAAACATGTATTTAATTTTAATAAACTAATCATATATTTAATATTAATACACTAAACATGTATTTAATATTCATAAACTAAACATGTGTTTAATATTCATACACTAAACATGTATTTAATATTAATACACTGAACATGTATTTAATAATCATATACCAAACATATATGTAATTATATACTAATCATGTATTTAATATTCATACAGTAAACATGTATTTAATATTTATACACTAAATATGTATTTATTATTTATCCACTAAACATGTATTTAATATTCATAAACTAAACATGTATTTAATATTAATACAAACACATGTATTTAAGTTTAATAAACTAAACATATATTTAATATTAATACACTAAACATGTATTTAATATTTATACACTAAACATGTATTTAATATTAATACAAAAACATGTATTTAATTTTAATAAACTAAACATATATTTAATATTAATACACTAAACGTGTATTTAATATTCATACACCAAACATGTATTTAACATTTATACACTAAACATGTTTTTAATATTTATACACTAAACATGTATTTAATATTAATACAAAAACATGTATTTAATTTTAATAAACTAAACATATTTAATATTAATACACTAAACATGTGTTTAATATTAATACACTAAACATGTATTTAATATTTATACACCAAACATGTATTTAATATTTATACACTAAACATGTATTTGATATTCATACACTAAACATGTATTTAATATTAATACACTAAACATGTATTTAATATTAATACACTAAAAATGTATTTAATATTCATAAACTAAACATATATTTAACATTTATACACTAAACATGTATTTAATATTCATACACTAAACATATAGTTATTATTTATACACTAAACGTGTATTAAATATTCATACACTAAACATGTATCTAATATTAATACAAAACATGTATTTACGTTTAACAAACTAAACATATATTTAATATTAATACACTAAACATGTATTTAATATTTATACAGTAAAAATGTATTGAATATTCATACACTAAACATGTATTTAATATTCATACACTAAACATGTATTTAATATTAATACACTAAACATGTATTTAATATTTACACACTAAACATGTATTTAATATTAATACACTAAATATGTATTTATTATATATCCACTAAACATGTATTTGATATTCATAAACTAAACATGTATTTAATATTCATACACTAAACGTGTATTAAATATTCATACACTAAACATGTATTTAATATTAATACAAAACATGTATTCACGTTTAATAAACTAAACATATATTTAATATTAATACACTAAACATGTATTTAATATTTATACAGTAAACATGTATTGAATATTCATACACTAAACATGTATTTAATATTTATACACTAAACATGTATTTAATATTAATACAAAAACATGTATTTAATTTTAATAAACTAAACATATATTTAATATTGTTACACTAAACATGTATTTAATATTTATACACTGAACATGTATTTAATAGTTATACACTAATCATGTATTTAATATTAATACACTAATCATGTATTTAATATTCATACACTAAATATGTATTTAATATTCATACACTTAACATGTATTTAATATTCATACACTAAACGTGTATTTAATATTCATACACTAAACATGTATTTAATATTAATACAAAACATGTATTTAAGTTTAATAAACTAAACTTATATTTAATATTAATACACTAAACATGTATTTAATATTCATACATTAAAAATGTAGTTATTATTCATACACTAAACATATATTTAATATTAATACACTTAACATGTATTTAATATTCATACACTAAACATGTAGTTATTATTCATACACTAAACATATATTTAATATTAATACACTTAACATGTATTTAATATTCATACACTAAACATGTAGTTATTATTTATACACTAAACGTGTATTTAATAATAATACAGTAAACATGTATTTAATATTAATACACTAAACATGTATTTAATATTAATACAAAAACGTGTATTTAATTTTAATAAACTAAATATATATTTAATATTAATACACTAAACATGTATTTAATATTTATAAACTAAACATGTATTTAACATTTATACACTAAACATGTATTTAATATTCATACACTAAACATCAATTTAATTTTTAATAAACTAAACATATATTTAATATTAATACACTAAACATGTATTTAATATTCGTACACTTAATATGTATTTAATATTAATACAAAAACATGTATTTAATTTTAATAAACTAAACATATATTTAATATTAATACACTAAACATGTATTTAATATTTATACACTAAACATGTATTTAATATTCATACACTAAACATGTAGTTATTATTTATACACTAAACATGTATTTAATATTAATACAGTAAACATGTATTAAATATTTATACACTAAACATGTATTTAATATTAATACAAAAACATGTATTTAATTTTAATAAACTAAATATATATTTAATATTAATACACTAAACATGTATTTAATATTTTTACACTAAACGTGTATTTAATATTCATACACTAAAAGTGTATTTAATATTCATACACTAAACATGTGTTTAATATTAATACACTAAATATGTAGTTATTATTCATACACTAAATATGTATTTAATATTTATACACTAAACATGTATTTAATATTAATACACTAAATATGTATTTATTATATATCCACTAAACATGTATTTAATATTCATAAACCAAATATATATTTAATATTAATACACTAAACATGTATTTAATATTAATACACTAAACATGTATTTAATATTTTTACACTAAACATGTATTTAATATTCAAACATTAAACATGTATTTAATATTCATACAGTAAACATGTATTTAATATTAATACAAAAACATGTATTTAATTGTAATAAACTAAATATATATTTATTATTAATACACTAAACATGTATTTAATATTCATACATTAAAAATGTATTTAATATTCATACACTAAACATGTATTTAATATTCACACATTAAACATGTATTTAATATTCATACACTAAACATGTAGTTATTATTTATACACTAAACATGTATTTAATATTAATACACTAAACATGTATTTAATATTTATACACTAAACATGTGTTTAGGGCACGTCCAGCTGGTAGGAGGCCACGGGGAAGACCCAGGACACGTTGGAAAGACTATGTCTCCCGGCTGGCCTGGGAACGCCTCGGGATCCCCCGGGAAGAGCTAGACGAAGTGGCTGGAGATAGGGAAGTCTGGGCTTCCCTGCTTAGGCTGCTGCCCCCGCGACCCGACCTCGGATAAGCGGAAGATGATGGATGGATGGATGGATGGATGGACACTAAACATGTATTTAATATTAATACACTAAATATGTATTTATTATATATCCACTAAACATGTATTTAATATTCATAAACTAAACATGTATTTAATATTCATACACTAAACGTGTATTTAATATTCATACACTAAACATGTATTTAATATTAATACAAAACATGTATTTAAGTTTAATAAACTAAACATATATTTAATATTAATACACTAAACATGTATTTAATATTCATACATTAAAAATGTATTTAATATTCATACACTAAACATGTATTTAATATTCACACATTAAACATGTATTTAATATTTATACACTAAACATGTATTTAATATTCGTACACGAAACATGTATTTAATATTTATACACTAAACATGTATTTAATATTCATACATTAAACATGTATTTAATATTCATACACTAAACATGTATTTAATATTCATACACTAAACATGTATTTAATATTCATATACTAAACATGTATTTAATATTTATACAAAAACATGTATTTAATTTTAATAAACTAAACATATATTTAATATTAATACACTAAACATGTATTTAATATTTATACACTAAACCTGTATTTAATATTCATACACTAAACATGTATTTAATATTTATACAAAAACATGTATTCAATTCTAATAAACTAAACATATATTTAATATTAATACACTGAACATGTATTTAATAATCATATACCAAACATATATGTAATTATATACTAATCATGTATTTAATATTCATACAGTAAACATGTATTTAATATTTATACACTAAATATGTATTTATTATTTATCCACTAAACATGTATTTAATATTCATAAACTAAACATGTATTTAATATTAATACAAACACATGTATTTAAGTTTAATAAACTAAACATATATTTAATATTAATACACTAAACATGTATTTAATATTCATACACTAAACATGTATTTAATATTAATACAAAAACATTTATTTAATTTTAATAAACTAAACATATATTTAATATTAATACACTAAACGTGTATTTAATATTCATACACCAAACATGTATTTAACATTTATACACTAAACATGTTTTTAATATTTATACACTAAACATGTATTTAATATTAATACAAAAACATGTATTTAATTTTAATAAACTAAACATATTTAATATTAATACACTAAACATGTGTTTAATATTAATACACTAAACATGTATTTAATATTTATACACCAAACATGTATTTAATATTTATACACTAAACATGTATTTGATATTCATACACTAAACATGTATTTAATATTAATACACTAAACATGTATTTAATATTAATACACTAAAAATGTATTTAATATTCATAAACTAAACATATATTTAACATTTATACACTAAACATGTATTTAATATTCATACACTAAACATATAGTTATTATTTATACACTAAACGTGTATTAAATATTCATACACTAAACATGTATCTAATATTAATACAAAACATGTATTTACGTTTAACAAACTAAACATATATTTAATATTAATACACTAAACATGTATTTAATATTTATACAGTAAAAATGTATTGAATATTCATACACTAAACATGTATTTAATATTCATACACTAAAGATATATTTAATATTTATACACTAAACATGTATTTAATATTTATACACTAAATATGTATTTAATATTCATACACTAAACATGTATTTAATTTTAATACACTGAACATGTATTTAATAATCATATACTAAACGTATATGTAATATTCATTTAGTAAACATGTATTTATTATCCTCTAAATAAGGCACACTTGGAAATAATGAATTTCTTTATGCGTGCAGTTGCGGCAGAAGTCCACAGGAGGGCGCACGTTCCCTCTTAATAAGTCCGGTCCTCTCTGTCTCTCTATCAATCTTTTTCCTTTTTTTTTGTTTCTTTTATTTTTTTTTACATAAGTTTTGTTTCTCATACACTTATATTTATACACTAAACATGTATTTAATATTAATACACTAAACATGTATTTAATATGTATACACTAAACATGTATTTAATATTAGTACAAAAACATGTATTTAATTTTAATAAACTAAACATCTATTTAATATTAATACACTAAACATGTATTTATTATTAATACAAAAACATGTATTTAATTTTAATAAACTAAACATATATTTAATATTAATACACTAAACATGTATTAAATATTTATACACTAAACATGTATTTAATATTTATACACTAAACATTTATTTAATATTAGTACAAAAACATATATTTAATTTTAATAAACTAAACACATATTTAATATTAACACACTAAACATGTATTTAATATTAATACAAAAACATGTATTTAATTTTAATAAACTAAACATATATTTAATATTAATACACTAAACATGTATTAAATATTCATACACTAAACATTTATTTAATATTCATTCAATAAAAATGTAGTTATTATTTTTACACTTAATATGTATTTAATATTAATACAAAAACATGTATTTAATTTTAATAAACTAATCATATATTTAATATTAATACACTAAACATGTATTTAATATTAATACAGTAAACATGTATTAAATATTTATACACTAAACATGTATTTAATATTAATTCAATAAACATGTTGTTATTATTGTTACACTTAATATGTATTTAATATTAATACAAAAAGATGTATTTAATTTTAATAAACTAATCATATATTTAATATTAATACACTAAACATGTATTTAATATTTTTACACTAAACGTGTATTTGATATTTATACACTAAAAGTGTATTTAATATTAATACACTAAACATGTATTTAATATTAATACACTAAACATGTATTTAATATTTATACACCAAACATGTATTTAATATTCATACACTAAACATGTATTTAATATTAATACAAAAACATGTATTTAATTTTAATAAACTAAACATATATTTAATATTAATACACTAAACATGTATTAAATATTCATACACTAAACATTTATTTAATATTCATTCAATAAACATGTAGTTATTATTTTTACACTTAATATGTATTTAATATTCATACATTAAAAATGTATTTAATATTCATACACTAAACATGTATTTAATATTCATACATTAAACATGTATTTAATATTTATACACTAAACATGTATTTAATATTCGTACACGAAACATGTATTTAATATTTATACACTAAACATGTATTTAATATTCATACATTAAACATATATTTAATATTCATAAACTAAACATGTATTTAATATTCATACACTAAACATGTATTTAATATTCATACACTAAACATGTATTTAATATTTATACACTAAACATGTATTTAATGTTTATACACTAAATATGTATTTAATATTCATACACTAAACATGTATTTAATTTCAATATACTGAACATGTATTTAATAATCATATACTAAACGTATATGTAATATTCATTTAGTAAACATGTATTTATTATCCTCTAAATAAGGCACACTTGGAAATAATGAATTTCTTTATGCGTGCAGTTGCGGCAGAAGTCCACAGGAGGGCGCACGTTCCCTCTTAATAAGTCCGGTCCTCTCTGTCTCTCTATCAATCTTTTTCCTTTTTTTTTGTTTCTTTTATTTTTTTTTACATAAGTTTTGTTTCTCATACACTTATATTTATACACTAAACATGTATTTAATATTAATACACTAAACATGTATTTAATATGTATACACTAAACATGTATTTAATATTAGTACAAAAACATGTATTTAATTTTAATAAACTAAACATCTATTTAATATTAATACACTAAACATGTATTTATTATTAATACAAAAACATGTATTTAATTTTAATAAACTAAACATATATTTAATATTAATACACTAAACATGTATTAAATATTTATACACTAAACATGTATTTAATATTTATACACTAAACATTTATTTAATATTAGTACAAAAACATATATTTAATTTTAATAAACTAAACACATATTTAATATTAACACACTAAACATGTATTTAATATTAATACAAAAACATGTATTTAATTTTAATAAACTAAACATATATTTAATATTAATACACTAAACATGTATTAAATATTCATACACTAAACATTTATTTAATATTCATTCAATAAAAATGTAGTTATTATTTTTACACTTAATATGTATTTAATATTAATACAAAAACATGTATTTAATTTTAATAAACTAATCATATATTTAATATTAATACACTAAACATGTATTTAATATTAATACAGTAAACATGTATTAAATATCTATACACTAAACATGTATTTAATATTAATTCAATAAACATGTTGTTATTATTGTTACACTTAATATGTATTTAATATTAATACAAAAAGATGTATTTAATTTTAATAAACTAATCATATATTTAATATTAATACACTAAACATGTATTTAATATTTTTACACTAAACGTGTATTTGATATTTATACACTAAAAGTGTATTTAATATTAATACACTAAACATGTATTTAATATTAATACACTAAACATGTATTTAATATTTATACACCAAACATGTATTTAATATTCATACACTAAACATGTATTTAATATTAATACAAAAACATGTATTTAATTTTAATAAACTAAACATATATTTAATATTAATACACTAAACATGTATTAAATATTCATACACTAAACATTTATTTAATATTCATTCAATAAACATGTAGTTATTATTTTTACACTTAATATGTATTTAATATTCATACATTAAAAATGTATTTAATATTCATACACTAAACATGTATTTAATATTCATACATTAAACATGTATTTAATATTTATACACTAAACATGTATTTAATATTCGTACACGAAACATGTATTTAATATTTATACACTAAACATGTATTTAATATTCATACATTAAACATATATTTAATATTCATAAACTAAACATGTATTTAATATTCATACACTAAACATGTATTTAATATTCATACACTAAACATGTATTTAATATTTATACACTAAACATGTATTTAATGTTTATACACTAAATATGTATTTAATATTCATACACTAAACATGTATTTAATTTCAATATACTGAACATGTATTTAATAATCATATACTAAACGTATATGTAATATTCATTTAGTAAACATGTATTTATTATCCTCTAAATAAGGCACACTTGGAAATAATGAATTTCTCTATGCGTGCAGTTGCGGCAGAACTCCACAGGAGGGCGCACGTTCCCTCTTAATAAGTCCGGTCCTCTCTGTCTCTCTATCAATCTTTTTCCTTTTTTTTTGTTTCTTTTATTTTTTTTTACATAAGTTTTGTTTCTCATACACTTATATTTATACACTAAACATGTATTTAATATTAATACACTAAACATGTATTTAATATTTATACACTAAACATGTATTTAATATTAGTACAAAAACATGTATTTAATTTTAATAAACTAAACATATATTTAATATTAATACACTAAACATGTATTTATTATTAATACAAAAACATGTATTTAATTTTAATAAACTAAACATATATTTAATATTAATACACTAAACATGTATTAAATATTTATACACTAAACATGTATTTAATATTTATACACTAAACATTTATTTAATATTAGTACAAAAACATGTATTTAATTTTAATAAACTAAACACATATTTAATATTAATACACTAAACATGTATTTAATATTAATACAAAAACATGTATTTAATTTTAATAAACTAAACATATATTTAATATTAATACACTAAACATGTATTAAATATTCATACACTAAACATTTATTTAATATTCATTCAATAAACATGTAGTTATTATTTTTACACTTAATATGTATTTAATATTAATAAAAAACATGTATTTAATTTTAATAAACTAATCATATATTTAATATTAATACACTAAACATGTATTTAATATTCATAAACTAAACATGTGTTTAATATTCATACACTAAACATGTATTTAATATTAATACACTGAACATGTATTTAATAATCATATACCAAACATATATGTAATTATATACTAATCATGTATTTAATATTCATACAGTAAACATGTATTTAATATTTATACACTAAATATGTATTTATTATTTATCCACTAAACATGTATTTAATATTCATAAACTAAACATGTATTTAATATTAATACAAACACATGTATTTAAGTTTAATAAACTAAACATATATTTAATATTAATACACTAAACATGTATTTAATATTTATACACTAAACATGTATTTAATATTAATACAAAAACATGTATTTAATTTTAATAAACTAAACATATATTTAATATTAATACACTAAACGTGTATTTAATATTCATACACCAAACATGTATTTAACATTTATACACTAAACATGTTTTTAATATTTATACACTAAACATGTATTTAATATTAATACAAAAACATGTATTTAATTTTAATAAACTAAACATATTTAATATTAATACACTAAACATGTGTTTAATATTAATACACTAAACATGTATTTAATATTTATACACCAAACATGTATTTAATATTTATACACTTAACATGTATTTGATATTCATACACTAAACATGTATTTAATATTAATACACTAAACATGTATTTAATATTAATACACTAAAAATGTATTTAATATTCATAAACTAAACATATATTTAACATTTATACACTAAACATGTATTTAATATTCATACACTAAACATATAGTTATTATTTATACACTAAACGTGTATTAAATATTCATACACTAAACATGTATCTAATATTAATACAAAACATGTATTTACGTTTAACAAACTAAACATATATTTAATATTAATACACTAAACATGTATTTAATATTTATACAGTAAAAATGTATTGAATATTCATACACTAAACATGTATTTAATATTCATACACTAAACATGTATTTAATATTAATACACTAAACATGTATTTAATATTTACACACTAAACATGCATTTAATATTAATACACTAAATATGTATTTATTATATATCCACTAAACATGTATTTGATATTCATAAACTAAACATGTATTTAATATTCATACACTAAACGTGTATTAAATATTCATACACTAAACATGTATTTAATATTAATACAAAACATGTATTTACGTTTAATAAACTAAACATATATTTAATATTAATACACTAAACATGTATTTAATATTTATACAGTAAACATGTATTGAATATTCATACACTAAACATGTATTTAATATTTATACACTAAACATGTATTTAATATTAATACAAAAACATGTATTTAATTTTAATAAACTAAACATATATTTAATATTGTTACACTAAACATGTATTTAATATTCATACACTGAACATGTATTTAATAGTTATACACTAATCATGTATTTAATATTAATACACTAATCATGTATTTAATATTCATACACTAAATATGTATTTAATATTCATACACTTAACATGTATTTAATATTCATACACTAAACGTGTATTTAATATTCATACACTAAACATGTATTTAATATTAATACAAAACATGTATTTAAGTTTAATAAACTAAACTTATATTTAATATTAATACACTAAACATGTATTTAATATTCATACATTAAAAATGTATTTAATATTCATACACTAAACATGTATTTAATATTCACACATTAAACATGTATTTAATATTTATACACTAAACATGTATTTAATATTCGTACACGAAACATGTATTTAATATTTATACACTAAACATGTATTTAATATTCATACATGAAACATGTATTTAATATTCATACACTAAACATGTATTTAATATTCATACGCTAAACATGTATTTAATATTCATATACTAAACATGTATTTAATATTTATACAAAAACATGTATTTAATTTTAATAAACTAAACATATATTTAATATTAATACACTAAACATGTATTTAATATTTATACACTAAACATGTATTTAATATTCATACACTAAACATGTATTTAATATTAATACAAAAACATGTATTTAATTTTAATAAACTGAATATATATTTAATATTAATACACTAAACATGTATTTAATATTCATAAACTAAACATGTATTTAACATTTATACACTAAACATGTATTTAATATTCATACACTAAACATGTATTTAATTTTTAATAAACTAAACATATATTTAATATTAATACACTAAACATGTATTTAATATATATACACTAAACATGTATTTAATATTCATACACTAAACATGTAGTTATTATTCATACACTAAACATGTATTTAATATTAATACAGTAAACATGTATTTAATATTAATACACTAAACATGAATTTAATATTCATACATTAAACATGTATTTAATATTTATACACTAAACATGTATTTAATATTCGTACACGAAACATGTATTTAATATTTATACACTAAACATGTATTTAATATTCATACATTAAACATGTATTTAATATTCATACACTAAACATGTATTTAATATTTATACACTAAACATGTATTTAATATTCATACATTAAACATGTATTTAATATTCATACACTAAACATGTATTTAATATTTATACAAAAACATGTATTTAATTTTAATAAACTAAACATATATTTAATATTAATACACTTAACATGTATTTAATATTCATACACTAAACATGTAGTTATTATTTATACACTAAACGTGTATTTAATAATAATACAGTAAACATGTATTTAATATTAATACACTAAACATGTATTTAATATTAATACAAAAACGTGTATTTAATTTTAATAAACTAAATATATATTTAATATTAATACACTAAACATGTATTTAATATTTATAAACTAAACATGTATTTAACATTTATACACTAAACATGTATTTAATATTCATACACTAAACATCAATTTAATTTTTAATAAACTAAACATATATTTAATATTAATACACTAAACATGTATTTAATATTTATACACTAAACATGTATTTAATATTCATACCTTAAACATGTAGTTATTATTCATACACTAAACATGTATTTAATATTAATACAGTAAACATGTATTAAATATTTATACACTTAACATGTATTTAATATTCATTCAATAAACATGTAGTTATTATTCTTACACTTAATATGTATTTAATATTAATACAAAAACATGTATTTAATTTTAATAAACTAAACATATATTTAATATTAATACACTAAACATGTATTTAATATTTATACACTAAACATGTATTTAATATTCATACACTAAACATGTAGTTATTATTTATACACTAAACATGTATTTAATATTAATACAGTAAACATGTATTAAATATTTATACACTAAACATGTATTTAATATTAATACAAAAACATGTATTTAATTTTAATAAACTAAATATATATTTAATATTAATACACTAAACATGTATTTAATATTTTTACACTAAACGTGTATTTAATATTCATACACTAAAAGTGTATTTAATATTCATACACTAAACATGTGTTTAATATTAATACACTAAATATGTAGTTATTATTCATACACTAAACATGTATTTAATATTTATACACTAAACATGTATTTAATATTAATACACTAAATATGTATTTATTATACATCCACTAAACATGTATTTAATATTCATAAACCAAATATATATTTAATATTAATACACTAAACATGTATTTAATATTAATACACTAAACATGTATTTAATATTTTTACACTAAACATGTATTTAATATTCAAACATTAAACATGTATTTAATATTCATACAGTAAACATGTATTTAATATTAATACAAAAACATGTATTTAATTGTAATAAACTAAATATATATTTATTATTAATACACTAAACATGTATTTAATATTCATACATTAAAAATGTATTTAATATTCATACACTAAACATGGATTTAATATTCACACATTAAACATGTATTTAATATTCATACACTAAACATGTAGTTATTATTTATACACTAAACATGTATTTGATATTCATACACTAAACATGTATTTAATATTTATACACTAAACATGTGTTTAGGGCACGTCCAGCTGGTAGGAGGCCACGGGGAAGACCCAGGACACGTTGGAAAGACTATGTCTCCCGGCTGGCCTGGGAACGCCTCGGGATCCCCCGGGAAGAGCTAGACGAAGTGGCTGGAGATAGGGAAGTCTGGGCTTCCCTGCTTGGACTGCTGCCCCCGCGACCCGACCTCGGATAAGCGGAAGATGATGGATGGATGGATGGATGGACACTAAACATGTATTTAATATTAATACACTAAATATGTATTTATTATATATCCACTAAACATGTATTTAATATTCATACACTAAACGTGTATTTAATATTCATACACTAAACATGTATTTAATATTAATACAAAACATGTATTTAAGTTTAATAAACTAAACATATATTTAATATTAATACACTAAACATGTATTTAATATTCATACATTAAAAATGTATTTAATATTCATACACTAAACATGTATTTAATATTCACACATTAAACATGTATTTAATATTTATACACTAAACATGTATTTAATATTCGTACACGAAACATGTATTTAATATTTATACACTAAACATGTATTTAATATTCATACATTAAACATGTATTTAATATTCATACACTAAACATGTATTTAATATTCATACACTAAACATGTATTTAATATTCATATACTAAACATGTATTTAATATTTATACAAAAACATGTATTTAATTTTAATAAACTAAACATATATTTAATATTAATACACTAAACATGTATTTAATATTTATACACTAAACATGTATTTAATATTCATACACTAAACATGTAGTTATTATTTATACACTAAACATGTATTTAATATTAATACAGTAAACATGTATTTAATATTAATACACTAAACATGTATTTAATATTAATACAAAAACATGTATTTAATTTTAATAAACTGAATATATATTTAATATTAATACACTAAACATGTATTTAATATTCATAAACTAAACATGTATTTAACATTTATACACTAAACATGTATTTAATATTCATACACTAAACATGTATTTAATTTTTAATAAACTAAACATATATTTAATATTAATACACTAAACATGTATTTAATATTTATACACTAAACATGTATTTAATATTCATACACTAAACATGTAGTTATTATTCATACACTAAACATGTATTTAATATTAATACAGTAAACATCTATTAAATATTTATACACTAAACATGTATTCAATATTCATTCAATAAACATGTAGTTATTATTCTTACACTTAATATGTATTTAATATTAATACAAAAACATGTATTTAATTTTAATAAACTAAACATATATTTAATATTAATACACCAAACATGTATTTAATATTAATACAGTAAAAGTGTATTTAATATTCATACACTAAACATGTGTTTAATATTAATACACTAAACATGTAGTTATTATTCATACACTAAACATGTATTTAATATTTATACACTAAACATGTATTTAATATTAATACACAAAATATTTATTTATTATATATCCACTAAACATTTATTTAATATTCATAAACTAAATATATATTTAATATTGATACACTAAACATGTATTTAATATTAATACACTAAACATGTATTTGATATTAATACATTAAACATGTATTTAATATTTTTACACTAAACATGTATTTAATATTCATACACTAAACATGTATTTAATATTCATACACTAAACATGTATTTAATATTAATACAAAAACATGTATTTATTTGTAATAAACTAAATATATATTTAATATTAATACATTAAACATGTATTTAATATTCATAAACTAAACATGTATTTAACATTTATACACTAAACATGTATTTAATATTCATACACTAAACATGTAGTTATTATTTATACACTAAACATGTATTTAATATTAATACACTAAACATGTATTTAATATTAATACACTAAACATGTATTTAATATTTATACAGTAAACATCTATTGAATATTCATACACTAAACATGTATTTAATATTCATTCACTAAACATGTATTTAATATTCATACACTAAACATGTATTTAATATTAATACACTAAACATGTATTTAATATTTATACACTAAACATGTATTTAATATTAATACAAAAACATGTATTTAATTTTAATAAACTAAACACATTTTTAATATTATTACACTAAACAAATATTTAATATTTATACACTGAACATGTATTTAATATTCATACACTAAACATTTAGTTATTATTATACACTAAACATGTATTTAATATTAATACACTAAACATGTATTTAATATTAATACACTAAACATGAATTTAATATTCATACATTAAACATGTATTTAATATTTATACACTAAACATGTTTTTAATATTCGTACACGAAACATGTATTTAATATTTATACACTAAACATGTATTTAATATTCATACATTAAACATGTATTTAATATTCATACACTAAACATGTATTTAATATTTATACACTAAACATGTATTTAATATTCATACACTAAACTTGTATTTAATATTTATACACTAAACATGTATTTAATATTTATACAAAAACATGTATTTAATTTTAATAAACTAAACATATATTTAATATTAATACACTTAACATGTATTTAATATTCATACACTAAACATGTAGTTATTATTTATACACTAAACGTGTATTTAATAATAATACAGTAAACATGTATTTAATATTAATACACTAAACATGTATTTAATATTAATACAAAAACGTGTGTTTAATTTTAATAAACTAAATATATATTTAATATTAATACACTAAACATGTATTTAATATTTATAAACTAAACATGTATTTAACATTTATACACTAAACATGTATTTAATATTCATACACTAAACATCAATTTAATTTTTAATAAACTAAACATATATTTAATATTAATACACTAAACATGTATTTAATATTTATACACTAAACATGTATTTAATATTCATACCTTAAACATGTAGTTATTATTCATACACTAAACATGTATTTAATATTAATACAGTAAACATGTATTAAATATTTATACACTTAAAATGTATTTAATATTCATTCAATAAACATGTAGTTATTATTCTTACACTTAATATGTATTTAATATTAATACAAAAACATGTATTTAATTTTAATAAACTAAACATATATTTAATATTAATACACTAAACATGTATTTAATATTTATACACTAAACATGTATTTAATATTCATACACTAAACATGTAGTTATTATTTATACACTAAACATGTATTTAATATTAATACAGTAAACATGTATTAAATATTTATACACTAAACATGTATTTAATATTAATACAAAAACATGTATTTAATTTTAATAAACTAAATATATATTTAATATTAATACACTAAACATGTATTTAATATTTTTACACTAAACGTGTATTTAATATTCATACACTAAAAGTGTATTTAATATTCATACACTAAACATGTGTTTAATATTAATACACTAAACATGTAGTTATTATTCATACACTAAACATGTATTTAATATTTATACACTAAACATGTATTTAATATTAATACACTAAATATGTATTTATTATATATCCACTAAACATGTATTTAATATTCATAAACCAAATATATATTTAATATTAATACACTAAACATGTATTTAATATTAATACACTAAACATGTATTTAATATTTTTACACTAAACATGTATTTAATATTCAAACATTAAACATGTATTTAATATTCATACAGTAAACATGTATTTAATATTAATACAAAAACATGTATTTAATTGTAATAAACTAAATATATATTTATTATTAATACACTAAACATGTATTTAATATTCTTACATTAAAAATGTATTTAATATTCATACACTAAACATGTATTTAATATTCGCACATTAAACATGCATTTAATATTCATACACTAAACATGTAGTTATTATTTATACACTAAACATGTATTTAATATTAATACACTAAACATGTATTTAATATTTATACACTAAACATGTATTTAATATTTATACAAAAACATGTATTTAATTTTAATAAACTAAACATATATTTTATATTAATACACTAAACATGTATTTAATATTTATACACTAAACATGTATTTAATATTCATACACTAATCATGTAGTTATTATTTATACACTAAACATGTATTTAATATTAATACATTAAACATGTATTTAATATTCATACACTAAACATGTATTTAATATTCAGACACTAAACATGTATTTAATATTCATATACTAAACATGTATTTAATATTTATACAAAAACATGTATTTAATTTTAATAAACTAAACATATATTTAATATTAATACACTAAACATGTATTTAATATTTTTACACTAAACATGTATTTAATATTCATACACTAAACATGTAGTTATTATTTATACACTAAACATGTATTTAATATTAATACAGTAAACATGTATTTAATATTAATACACTAAACATGTATTTAATATTAATACAAAAACATATATTTAATCTTAATAAACTGAATATATATTTAATATTAATACACTAAACATGTATTTAATATTCATAAACTAAACATGTATTTAACATTTATACACTAAACATGTATTTAATATTCATACACTAAACATGTATTTAATTTTTAATAAACTAAACGTATATTTAATATTAATACACTAAACATGTATTTAATATTTATACACTAAACATGTATTTAATATTCATACACTAAACATGTAGTTATTATTCATACACTAAACATGTATTTAATATTAATACAGTAAACATCTATTAAATATTTATACACTAAACATGTATTCAATATTCATTCAATAAACATGTAGTTATTATTCTTACACTTAATATGTATTTAATATTAATACAAAAACATGTATTTAATTTTAATAAACTAAACATATATTTAATATTAATACACTAAACATGTATTTAATATTAATACAGTAAAAGTGTATTTAATATTCATACACTAAACATGTGTTTAATATTAATACACTAAACATGTAGTTATTATTCATACACTAAACATGTATTTAATATTTATACACTAAACATGTATTTAATATTAATACACTAAAAATTTATTTATTATATATCCACTAAACATGTATTTAATATTCATAAACTAAATATATATTTAATATTGATACACTAAACATGTATTTAATATTAATACACTAAACATGTATTTAATATTTTTACACTAAACATTTATTTAATATTCATACACTAAACATCTATTTAATATTCATACACTAAACATGTATTTAATATTAATACAAAAACATGTATTTAATTGTAATAAACTAAATATATATTTAATATTAATACATTAAACATGTATTTAATATTCATAAACTAAACATGTATTTAACATTTATACACTAAACATGAATTTAATATTCATACACTAAACATGTATTTAATATTCATACATTAAACATGTAGAAGCATTTAAGTCTCACCTTAAAACTCATTTGTATACTCTAGCCTTTAAATAGACTCCCTTTTTAGACCAGTTGATCTGCCGTTTCTTTTCTTTTTCTTCTATGTCCCACTCTCCCGTGTGGAGGGGGTCCGGTCCGATCCGGTGGCCATGTACTGCTCGCCTGTGTATCGGCTGGGGACATCTCTGCGCTGCTGGTCCGCCTACGCTTGGGATGGTTTCCTGCTGGCTCCGCTGTGAACGGGACTCTCGCTGCTGTGTCTTGGATCCTCTTTGGACTGGACTCTCGCGACTGTGTTGTATCCATTGTGGATTGAACTTTCACAGTATCCTGTTAGATCCGCTCGACATCCATTGCTTTCCTCCTCTCTAAAGTTCTCATAGTCATCATTGTCACCGACGTCCCACTGGGTGTGAGTTTTCCTTGCCCTTATGTGGGCCTACCGAGGATGTCGTGGTGGTTTGTGCAGCCCTTTGAGACACTAGTGATTTAGGGCTATATAAGTGAACATTGATTGATTGATTGATATTTAATATTTATACACTAAACATGTATTTAATATTCGTACACGAAACATGTATTTAATATTTATACACTAAACATGTATTTAATATTCATACATTAAACATGTATTTAATATTCATACACTAAACATGTATTTAATATTTATACACTAAACATGTATTTAATATTAATACACTAAACATGTATTTAATATTAATACAGTAAACATGTATTAAATATTTATACACTAAACATGTATTTAATATTAATTCAATAAACATGTTGTTATTATTGTTACACTTAATATGTATTTAATATTAATACAAAAACATGTATTTAATTTTAATAAACTAATCATATATTTAATATTAATACACTAAACATGTATTTAATATTTTTACACTAAACGTGTATTTGATATTTATACACTAAAAGTGTATTTAATATTAATACACTAAACATGTATTTAATATTAATACACTAAACATGTATTTAATATTTATACACCAAACATGTATTTAATATTCATACACTAAACATGTATTTAATATTAATACAAAAACATGTATTTAATTTTAATAAACTAAACATATATTTAATATTAATACATTAAACATGTATTAAATATTCATACACTAAACATTTATTTAATATTCATTCAATAAACATGTAGTTATTATTTTTACACTTAATATGTATTTAATATTCATACATTAAAAATGTATTTAATATTCATACACTAAACATGTATTTAATATTCATACATTAAACATGTATTTAATATTTATACACTAAACATGTATTTAATATTCGTACACGAAACATGTATTTAATATTTATACACTAAACATGTATTTAATATTCATACATTAAACATATATTTAATATTCATAAACTAAACATGTATTTAATATTCATACACTAAACATGTATTTAATATTCATACACTAAACATGTATTTAATATTTATACACTAAACATGTATTTAATGTTTATACACTAAATATGTATTTAATATTCATACACTAAACATGTATTTAATTTCAATATACTGAACATGTATTTAATATTAATACACTAAACATGTATTTAATATTTATACACTAAACATGTATTTAATATTAGTACAAAAACATGTATTTAATTTTAATAAACTAAACACATATTTAATATTAATACACTAAACATGTATTTAATATTAATACAAAAACATGTATTTAATTTTAATAAACTAAACATATATTTAATATTAATACACTAAACATGTATTAAATATTCATACACTAAACATTTATTTAATATTCATTCAATAAACATGTAGTTATTATTTTTACACTTAATATGTATTTAATATTAATACAAAAACATGTATTTAATTTTAATAAACTAATCATATATTTAATATTAATACACTAAACATGTATTTAATATTCATAAACTAAACATGTGTTTAATATTCATACACTAAACATGTATTTAATATTAATACACTGAACATGTATTTAATAATCATATACCAAACATATATGTAATTATATACTAATCATGTATTTAATATTCATACAGTAAACATGTATTTAATATTTATACACTAAATATGTATTTATTATTTATCCACTAAACATGTATTTAATATTCATAAACTAAACATGTATTTAATATTAATACAAACACATGTATTTAAGTTTAATAAACTAAACATATATTTAATATTAATACACTAAACATGTATTTAATATTTATACACTAAACATGTATTTAATATTAATACAAAAACATGTATTTAATTTTAATAAACTAAACATATATTTAATATTAATACACTAAACGTGTATTTAATATTCATACACCAAACATGTATTTAACATTTATACACTAAACATGTTTTTAATATTTATACACTAAACATGTATTTAATATTAATACAAAAACATGTATTTAATTTTAATAAACTAAACATATTTAATATTAATACACTAAACATGTGTTTAATATTAATACACTAAACATGTATTTAATATTTATACACCAAACATGTATTTAATATTTATACACTAAACATGTATTTGATATTCATACACTAAACATGTATTTAATATTAATACACTAAACATGTATTTAATATTAATACACTAAAAATGTATTTAATATTCATAAACTAAACATATATTTAACATTTATACACTAAACATGTATTTAATATTCATACACTAAACATATAGTTATTATTTATACACTAAACGTGTATTAAATATTCATACACTAAACATGTATCTAATATTAATACAAAACATGTATTTACGTTTAACAAACTAAACATATATTTAATATTAATACACTAAACATGTATTTAATATTTATACAGTAAAAATGTATTGAATATTCATACACTAAACATGTATTTAATATTCATACACTAAACATGTATTTAATATTAATACACTAAACATGTATTTAATATTTACACACTAAACATGTATTTAATATTAATACACTAAATATGTATTTATTATATATCCACTAAACATGTATTTGATATTCATAAACTAAACATGTATTTAATATTCATACACTAAACGTGTATTAAATATTCATACACTAAACATGTATTTAATATTAATACAAAACATGTATTCACGTTTAATAAACTAAACATATATTTAATATTAATACACTAAACATGTATTTAATATTTATACAGTAAACATGTATTGAATATTCATACACTAAACATGTATTTAATATTTATACACTAAACATGTATTTAATATTAATACAAAAACATGTATTTAATTTTAATAAACTAAACATATATTTAATATTGTTACACTAAACATGTATTTAATATTTATACACTGAACATGTATTTAATAGTTATACACTAATCATGTATTTAATATTAATACACTAATCATGTATTTAATATTCATACACTAAATATGTATTTAATATTCATACACTTAACATGTATTTAATATTCATACACTAAACGTGTATTTAATATTCATACACTAAACATGTATTTAATATTAATACAAAACATGTATTTAAGTTTAATAAACTAAACTTATATTTAATATTAATACACTAAACATGTATTTAATATTCATACATTAAAAATGTAGTTATTATTCATACACTAAACATATATTTAATATTAATACACTTAACATGTATTTAATATTCATACACTAAACATGTAGTTATTATTCATACACTAAACATATATTTAATATTAATACACTTAACATGTATTTAATATTCATACACTAAACATGTAGTTATTATTTATACACTAAACGTGTATTTAATAATAATACAGTAAACATGTATTTAATATTAATACACTAAACATGTATTTAATATTAATACAAAAACGTGTATTTAATTTTAATAAACTAAATATATATTTAATATTAATACACTAAACATGTATTTAATATTTATAAACTAAACATGTATTTAACATTTATACACTAAACATGTATTTAATATTCATACACTAAACATCAATTTAATTTTTAATAAACTAAACATATATTTAATATTAATACACTAAACATGTATTTAATATTCGTACACTTAATATGTATTTAATATTAATACAAAAACATGTATTTAATTTTAATAAACTAAACATATATTTAATATTAATACACTAAACATGTATTTAATATTTATACACTAAACATGTATTTAATATTCATACACTAAACATGTAGTTATTATTTATACACTAAACATGTATTTAATATTAATACAGTAAACATGTATTAAATATTTATACACTAAACATGTATTTAATATTAATACAAAAACATGTATTTAATTTTAATAAACTAAATATATATTTAATATTAATACACTAAACATGTATTTAATATTTTTACACTAAACGTGTATTTAATATTCATACACTAAAAGTGTATTTAATATTCATACACTAAACATGTGTTTAATATTAATACACTAAATATGTAGTTATTATTCATACACTAAATATGTATTTAATATTTATACACTAAACATGTATTTAATATTAATACACTAAATATGTATTTATTATATATCCACTAAACATGTATTTAATATTCATAAACCAAATATATATTTAATATTAATACACTAAACATGTATTTAATATTAATACACTAAACATGTATTTAATATTTTTACACTAAACATGTATTTAATATTCAAACATTAAACATGTATTTAATATTCATACAGTAAACATGTATTTAATATTAATACAAAAACATGTATTTAATTGTAATAAACTAAATATATATTTATTATTAATACACTAAACATGTATTTAATATTCATACATTAAAAATGTATTTAATATTCATACACTAAACATGTATTTAATATTCACACATTAAACATGTATTTAATATTCATACACTAAACATGTAGTTATTATTTATACACTAAACATGTATTTAATATTAATACACTAAACATGTATTTAATATTTATACACTAAACATGTGTTTAGGGCACGTCCAGCTGGTAGGAGGCCACGGGGAAGACCCAGGACACGTTGGAAAGACTATGTCTCCCGGCTGGCCTGGGAACGCCTCGGGATCCCCCGGGAAGAGCTAGACGAAGTGGCTGGAGATAGGGAAGTCTGGGCTTCCCTGCTTAGGCTGCTGCCCCCGCGACCCGACCTCGGATAAGCGGAAGATGATGGATGGATGGATGGATGGATGGACACTAAACATGTATTTAATATTAATACACTAAATATGTATTTATTATATATCCACTAAACATGTATTTAATATTCATAAACTAAACATGTATTTAATATTCATACACTAAACGTGTATTTAATATTCATACACTAAACATGTATTTAATATTAATACAAAACATGTATTTAAGTTTAATAAACTAAACATATATTTAATATTAATACACTAAACATGTATTTAATATTCATACATTAAAAATGTATTTAATATTCATACACTAAACATGTATTTAATATTCACACATTAAACATGTATTTAATATTTATACACTAAACATGTATTTAATATTCGTACACGAAACATGTATTTAATATTTATACACTAAACATGTATTTAATATTCATACATTAAACATGTATTTAATATTCATACACTAAACATGTATTTAATATTCATACACTAAACATGTATTTAATATTCATATACTAAACATGTATTTAATATTTATACAAAAACATGTATTTAATTTTAATAAACTAAACATATATTTAATATTAATACACTAAACATGTATTTAATATTTATACACTAAACCTGTATTTAATATTCATACACTAAACATGTATTTAATATTTATACAAAAACATGTATTCAATTCTAATAAACTAAACATATATTTAATATTAATACACTGAACATGTATTTAATAATCATATACCAAACATATATGTAATTATATACTAATCATGTATTTAATATTCATACAGTAAACATGTATTTAATATTTATACACTAAATATGTATTTATTATTTATCCACTAAACATGTATTTAATATTCATAAACTAAACATGTATTTAATATTAATACAAACACATGTATTTAAGTTTAATAAACTAAACATATATTTAATATTAATACACTAAACATGTATTTAATATTCATACACTAAACATGTATTTAATATTAATACAAAAACATTTATTTAATTTTAATAAACTAAACATATATTTAATATTAATACACTAAACGTGTATTTAATATTCATACACCAAACATGTATTTAACATTTATACACTAAACATGTTTTTAATATTTATACACTAAACATGTATTTAATATTAATACAAAAACATGTATTTAATTTTAATAAACTAAACATATTTAATATTAATACACTAAACATGTGTTTAATATTAATACACTAAACATGTATTTAATATTTATACACCAAACATGTATTTAATATTTATACACTAAACATGTATTTGATATTCATACACTAAACATGTATTTAATATTAATACACTAAACATGTATTTAATATTAATACACTAAAAATGTATTTAATATTCATAAACTAAACATATATTTAACATTTATACACTAAACATGTATTTAATATTCATACACTAAACATATAGTTATTATTTATACACTAAACGTGTATTAAATATTCATACACTAAACATGTATCTAATATTAATACAAAACATGTATTTACGTTTAACAAACTAAACATATATTTAATATTAATACACTAAACATGTATTTAATATTTATACAGTAAAAATGTATTGAATATTCATACACTAAACATGTATTTAATATTCATACACTAAAGATATATTTAATATTTATACACTAAACATGTATTTAATATTTATACACTAAATATGTATTTAATATTCATACACTAAACATGTATTTAATTTTAATACACTGAACATGTATTTAATAATCATATACTAAACGTATATGTAATATTCATTTAGTAAACATGTATTTATTATCCTCTAAATAAGGCACACTTGGAAATAATGAATTTCTTTATGCGTGCAGTTGCGGCAGAAGTCCACAGGAGGGCGCACGTTCCCTCTTAATAAGTCCGGTCCTCTCTGTCTCTCTATCAATCTTTTTCCTTTTTTTTTGTTTCTTTTATTTTTTTTTACATAAGTTTTGTTTCTCATACACTTATATTTATACACTAAACATGTATTTAATATTAATACACTAAACATGTATTTAATATGTATACACTAAACATGTATTTAATATTAGTACAAAAACATGTATTTAATTTTAATAAACTAAACATCTATTTAATATTAATACACTAAACATGTATTTATTATTAATACAAAAACATGTATTTAATTTTAATAAACTAAACATATATTTAATATTAATACACTAAACATGTATTAAATATTTATACACTAAACATGTATTTAATATTTATACACTAAACATTTATTTAATATTAGTACAAAAACATATATTTAATTTTAATAAACTAAACACATATTTAATATTAACACACTAAACATGTATTTAATATTAATACAAAAACATGTATTTAATTTTAATAAACTAAACATATATTTAATATTAATACACTAAACATGTATTAAATATTCATACACTAAACATTTATTTAATATTCATTCAATAAAAATGTAGTTATTATTTTTACACTTAATATGTATTTAATATTAATACAAAAACATGTATTTAATTTTAATAAACTAATCATATATTTAATATTAATACACTAAACATGTATTTAATATTAATACAGTAAACATGTATTAAATATTTATACACTAAACATGTATTTAATATTAATTCAATAAACATGTTGTTATTATTGTTACACTTAATATGTATTTAATATTAATACAAAAAGATGTATTTAATTTTAATAAACTAATCATATATTTAATATTAATACACTAAACATGTATTTAATATTTTTACACTAAACGTGTATTTGATATTTATACACTAAAAGTGTATTTAATATTAATACACTAAACATGTATTTAATATTAATACACTAAACATGTATTTAATATTTATACACCAAACATGTATTTAATATTCATACACTAAACATGTATTTAATATTAATACAAAAACATGTATTTAATTTTAATAAACTAAACATATATTTAATATTAATACACTAAACATGTATTAAATATTCATACACTAAACATTTATTTAATATTCATTCAATAAACATGTAGTTATTATTTTTACACTTAATATGTATTTAATATTCATACATTAAAAATGTATTTAATATTCATACACTAAACATGTATTTAATATTCATACATTAAACATGTATTTAATATTTATACACTAAACATGTATTTAATATTCGTACACGAAACATGTATTTAATATTTATACACTAAACATGTATTTAATATTCATACATTAAACATATA
The DNA here is from genome assembly GCF_033978795.1 of Nerophis ophidion. Lineage (NCBI taxonomy): Eukaryota > Metazoa > Chordata > Actinopteri > Syngnathiformes > Syngnathidae > Nerophis > Nerophis ophidion. The sequence continues at coordinate 352,323 of NW_026906972.1, read as the reverse complement.
TTTAATATTCATAAACTAAACATGTATTTAATATTCATACACTAAACATGTATTTAATATTCATACACTAAACATGTATTTAATATTTATACACTAAACATGTATTTAATGTTTATACACTAAATATGTATTTAATATTCATACACTAAACATGTATTTAATTTCAATATACTGAACATGTATTTAATAATCATATACTAAACGTATATGTAATATTCATTTAGTAAACATGTATTTATTATCCTCTAAATAAGGCACACTTGGAAATAATGAATTTCTCTATGCGTGCAGTTGCGGCAGAACTCCACAGGAGGGCGCACGTTCCCTCTTAATAAGTCCGGTCCTCTCTGTCTCTCTATCAATCTTTTTCCTTTTTTTTTGTTTCTTTTATTTTTTTTTACATAAGTTTTGTTTCTCATACACTTATATTTATACACTAAACATGTATTTAATATTAATACACTAAACATGTATTTAATATTTATACACTAAACATGTATTTAATATTAGTACAAAAACATGTATTTAATTTTAATAAACTAAACATATATTTAATATTAATACACTAAACATGTATTTATTATTAATACAAAAACATGTATTTAATTTTAATAAACTAAACATATATTTAATATTAATACACTAAACATGTATTAAATATTTATACACTAAACATGTATTTAATATTTATACACTAAACATTTATTTAATATTAGTACAAAAACATGTATTTAATTTTAATAAACTAAACACATATTTAATATTAATACACTAAACATGTATTTAATATTAATACAAAAACATGTATTTAATTTTAATAAACTAAACATATATTTAATATTAATACACTAAACATGTATTAAATATTCATACACTAAACATTTATTTAATATTCATTCAATAAACATGTAGTTATTATTTTTACACTTAATATGTATTTAATATTAATACAAAAACATGTATTTAATTTTAATAAACTAATCATATATTTAATATTAATACACTAAACATGTATTTAATATTCATAAACTAAACATGTGTTTAATATTCATACACTAAACATGTATTTAATATTAATACACTGAACATGTATTTAATAATCATATACCAAACATATATGTAATTATATACTAATCATGTATTTAATATTCATACAGTAAACATGTATTTAATATTTATACACTAAATATGTATTTATTATTTATCCACTAAACATGTATTTAATATTCATAAACTAAACATGTATTTAATATTAATACAAACACATGTATTTAAGTTTAATAAACTAAACATATATTTAATATTAATACACTAAACATGTATTTAATATTTATACACTAAACATGTATTTAATATTAATACAAAAACATGTATTTAATTTTAATAAACTAAACATATATTTAATATTAATACACTAAACGTGTATTTAATATTCATACACCAAACATGTATTTAACATTTATACACTAAACATGTTTTTAATATTTATACACTAAACATGTATTTAATATTAATACAAAAACATGTATTTAATTTTAATAAACTAAACATATTTAATATTAATACACTAAACATGTGTTTAATATTAATACACTAAACATGTATTTAATATTTATACACCAAACATGTATTTAATATTTATACACTTAACATGTATTTGATATTCATACACTAAACATGTATTTAATATTAATACACTAAACATGTATTTAATATTAATACACTAAAAATGTATTTAATATTCATAAACTAAACATATATTTAACATTTATACACTAAACATGTATTTAATATTCATACACTAAACATATAGTTATTATTTATACACTAAACGTGTATTAAATATTCATACACTAAACATGTATCTAATATTAATACAAAACATGTATTTACGTTTAACAAACTAAACATATATTTAATATTAATACACTAAACATGTATTTAATATTTATACAGTAAAAATGTATTGAATATTCATACACTAAACATGTATTTAATATTCATACACTAAACATGTATTTAATATTAATACACTAAACATGTATTTAATATTTACACACTAAACATGCATTTAATATTAATACACTAAATATGTATTTATTATATATCCACTAAACATGTATTTGATATTCATAAACTAAACATGTATTTAATATTCATACACTAAACGTGTATTAAATATTCATACACTAAACATGTATTTAATATTAATACAAAACATGTATTTACGTTTAATAAACTAAACATATATTTAATATTAATACACTAAACATGTATTTAATATTTATACAGTAAACATGTATTGAATATTCATACACTAAACATGTATTTAATATTTATACACTAAACATGTATTTAATATTAATACAAAAACATGTATTTAATTTTAATAAACTAAACATATATTTAATATTGTTACACTAAACATGTATTTAATATTTATACACTGAACATGTATTTAATAGTTATACACTAATCATGTATTTAATATTAATACACTAATCATGTATTTAATATTCATACACTAAATATGTATTTAATATTCATACACTTAACATGTATTTAATATTCATACACTAAACGTGTATTTAATATTCATACACTAAACATGTATTTAATATTAATACAAAACATGTATTTAAGTTTAATAAACTAAACTTATATTTAATATTAATACACTAAACATGTATTTAATATTCATACATTAAAAATGTATTTAATATTCATACACTAAACATGTATTTAATATTCACACATTAAACATGTATTTAATATTTATACACTAAACATGTATTTAATATTCGTACACGAAACATGTATTTAATATTTATACACTAAACATGTATTTAATATTCATACATGAAACATGTATTTAATATTCATACACTAAACATGTATTTAATATTCATACGCTAAACATGTATTTAATATTCATATACTAAACATGTATTTAATATTTATACAAAAACATGTATTTAATTTTAATAAACTAAACATATATTTAATATTAATACACTAAACATGTATTTAATATTTATACACTAAACATGTATTTAATATTCATACACTAAACATGTATTTAATATTAATACAAAAACATGTATTTAATTTTAATAAACTGAATATATATTTAATATTAATACACTAAACATGTATTTAATATTCATAAACTAAACATGTATTTAACATTTATACACTAAACATGTATTTAATATTCATACACTAAACATGTATTTAATTTTTAATAAACTAAACATATATTTAATATTAATACACTAAACATGTATTTAATATATATACACTAAACATGTATTTAATATTCATACACTAAACATGTAGTTATTATTCATACACTAAACATGTATTTAATATTAATACAGTAAACATGTATTTAATATTAATACACTAAACATGAATTTAATATTCATACATTAAACATGTATTTAATATTTATACACTAAACATGTATTTAATATTCGTACACGAAACATGTATTTAATATTTATACACTAAACATGTATTTAATATTCATACATTAAACATGTATTTAATATTCATACACTAAACATGTATTTAATATTTATACACTAAACATGTATTTAATATTCATACATTAAACATGTATTTAATATTCATACACTAAACATGTATTTAATATTTATACAAAAACATGTATTTAATTTTAATAAACTAAACATATATTTAATATTAATACACTTAACATGTATTTAATATTCATACACTAAACATGTAGTTATTATTTATACACTAAACGTGTATTTAATAATAATACAGTAAACATGTATTTAATATTAATACACTAAACATGTATTTAATATTAATACAAAAACGTGTATTTAATTTTAATAAACTAAATATATATTTAATATTAATACACTAAACATGTATTTAATATTTATAAACTAAACATGTATTTAACATTTATACACTAAACATGTATTTAATATTCATACACTAAACATCAATTTAATTTTTAATAAACTAAACATATATTTAATATTAATACACTAAACATGTATTTAATATTTATACACTAAACATGTATTTAATATTCATACCTTAAACATGTAGTTATTATTCATACACTAAACATGTATTTAATATTAATACAGTAAACATGTATTAAATATTTATACACTTAACATGTATTTAATATTCATTCAATAAACATGTAGTTATTATTCTTACACTTAATATGTATTTAATATTAATACAAAAACATGTATTTAATTTTAATAAACTAAACATATATTTAATATTAATACACTAAACATGTATTTAATATTTATACACTAAACATGTATTTAATATTCATACACTAAACATGTAGTTATTATTTATACACTAAACATGTATTTAATATTAATACAGTAAACATGTATTAAATATTTATACACTAAACATGTATTTAATATTAATACAAAAACATGTATTTAATTTTAATAAACTAAATATATATTTAATATTAATACACTAAACATGTATTTAATATTTTTACACTAAACGTGTATTTAATATTCATACACTAAAAGTGTATTTAATATTCATACACTAAACATGTGTTTAATATTAATACACTAAATATGTAGTTATTATTCATACACTAAACATGTATTTAATATTTATACACTAAACATGTATTTAATATTAATACACTAAATATGTATTTATTATACATCCACTAAACATGTATTTAATATTCATAAACCAAATATATATTTAATATTAATACACTAAACATGTATTTAATATTAATACACTAAACATGTATTTAATATTTTTACACTAAACATGTATTTAATATTCAAACATTAAACATGTATTTAATATTCATACAGTAAACATGTATTTAATATTAATACAAAAACATGTATTTAATTGTAATAAACTAAATATATATTTATTATTAATACACTAAACATGTATTTAATATTCATACATTAAAAATGTATTTAATATTCATACACTAAACATGGATTTAATATTCACACATTAAACATGTATTTAATATTCATACACTAAACATGTAGTTATTATTTATACACTAAACATGTATTTGATATTCATACACTAAACATGTATTTAATATTTATACACTAAACATGTGTTTAGGGCACGTCCAGCTGGTAGGAGGCCACGGGGAAGACCCAGGACACGTTGGAAAGACTATGTCTCCCGGCTGGCCTGGGAACGCCTCGGGACCCCCCGGGAAGAGCTAGACGAAGTGGCTGGAGATAGGGAAGTCTGGGCTTCCCTGCTTGGACTGCTGCCCCCGCGACCCGACCTCGGATAAGCGGAAGATGATGGATGGATGGATGGATGGACACTAAACATGTATTTAATATTAATACACTAAATATGTATTTATTATATATCCACTAAACATGTATTTAATATTCATACACTAAACGTGTATTTAATATTCATACACTAAACATGTATTTAATATTAATACAAAACATGTATTTAAGTTTAATAAACTAAACATATATTTAATATTAATACACTAAACATGTATTTAATATTCATACATTAAAAATGTATTTAATATTCATACACTAAACATGTATTTAATATTCACACATTAAACATGTATTTAATATTTATACACTAAACATGTATTTAATATTCGTACACGAAACATGTATTTAATATTTATACACTAAACATGTATTTAATATTCATACATTAAACATGTATTTAATATTCATACACTAAACATGTATTTAATATTCATACACTAAACATGTATTTAATATTCATATACTAAACATGTATTTAATATTTATACAAAAACATGTATTTAATTTTAATAAACTAAACATATATTTAATATTAATACACTAAACATGTATTTAATATTTATACACTAAACATGTATTTAATATTCATACACTAAACATGTAGTTATTATTTATACACTAAACATGTATTTAATATTAATACAGTAAACATGTATTTAATATTAATACACTAAACATGTATTTAATATTAATACAAAAACATGTATTTAATTTTAATAAACTGAATATATATTTAATATTAATACACTAAACATGTATTTAATATTCATAAACTAAACATGTATTTAACATTTATACACTAAACATGTATTTAATATTCATACACTAAACATGTATTTAATTTTTAATAAACTAAACATATATTTAATATTAATACACTAAACATGTATTTAATATTTATACACTAAACATGTATTTAATATTCATACACTAAACATGTAGTTATTATTCATACACTAAACATGTATTTAATATTAATACAGTAAACATCTATTAAATATTTATACACTAAACATGTATTCAATATTCATTCAATAAACATGTAGTTATTATTCTTACACTTAATATGTATTTAATATTAATACAAAAACATGTATTTAATTTTAATAAACTAAACATATATTTAATATTAATACACCAAACATGTATTTAATATTAATACAGTAAAAGTGTATTTAATATTCATACACTAAACATGTGTTTAATATTAATACACTAAACATGTAGTTATTATTCATACACTAAACATGTATTTAATATTTATACACTAAACATGTATTTAATATTAATACACAAAATATTTATTTATTATATATCCACTAAACATTTATTTAATATTCATAAACTAAATATATATTTAATATTGATACACTAAACATGTATTTAATATTAATACACTAAACATGTATTTGATATTAATACATTAAACATGTATTTAATATTTTTACACTAAACATGTATTTAATATTCATACACTAAACATGTATTTAATATTCATACACTAAACATGTATTTAATATTAATACAAAAACATGTATTTATTTGTAATAAACTAAATATATATTTAATATTAATACATTAAACATGTATTTAATATTCATAAACTAAACATGTATTTAACATTTATACACTAAACATGTATTTAATATTCATACACTAAACATGTAGTTATTATTTATACACTAAACATGTATTTAATATTAATACACTAAACATGTATTTAATATTAATACACTAAACATGTATTTAATATTTATACAGTAAACATCTATTGAATATTCATACACTAAACATGTATTTAATATTCATTCACTAAACATGTATTTAATATTCATACACTAAACATGTATTTAATATTAATACACTAAACATGTATTTAATATTTATACACTAAACATGTATTTAATATTAATACAAAAACATGTATTTAATTTTAATAAACTAAACACATTTTTAATATTATTACACTAAACAAATATTTAATATTTATACACTGAACATGTATTTAATATTCATACACTAAACATTTAGTTATTATTATACACTAAACATGTATTTAATATTAATACACTAAACATGTATTTAATATTAATACACTAAACATGAATTTAATATTCATACATTAAACATGTATTTAATATTTATACACTAAACATGTTTTTAACATTCGTACACGAAACATGTATTTAATATTTATACACTAAACATGTATTTAATATTCATACATTAAACATGTATTTAATATTCATACACTAAACATGTATTTAATATTTATACACTAAACATGTATTTAATATTCATACACTAAACTTGTATTTAATATTTATACACTAAACATGTATTTAATATTTATACAAAAACATGTATTTAATTTTAATAAACTAAACATATATTTAATATTAATACACTTAACATGTATTTAATATTCATACACTAAACATGTAGTTATTATTTATACACTAAACGTGTATTTAATAATAATACAGTAAACATGTATTTAATATTAATACACTAAACATGTATTTAATATTAATACAAAAACGTGTGTTTAATTTTAATAAACTAAATATATATTTAATATTAATACACTAAACATGTATTTAATATTTATAAACTAAACATGTATTTAACATTTATACACTAAACATGTATTTAATATTCATACACTAAACATCAATTTAATTTTTAATAAACTAAACATATATTTAATATTAATACACTAAACATGTATTTAATATTTATACACTAAACATGTATTTAATATTCATACCTTAAACATGTAGTTATTATTCATACACTAAACATGTATTTAATATTAATACAGTAAACATGTATTAAATATTTATACACTTAAAATGTATTTAATATTCATTCAATAAACATGTATTTAATTTTAATAAACTAAATATATATTTAATATTAATACACTAAACATGTATTTAATATTTTTACACTAAACGTGTATTTAATATTCATACACTAAAAGTGTATTTAATATTCATACACTAAACATGTGTTTAATATTAATACACTAAACATGTATTTAATATTCATACACTAAACATGTAGTTATTATTTATACACTAAACATGTATTTAATATTAATACAGTAAACATGTATTAAATATTTATACACTAAACATGTATTTAATATTAATACAAAAACATGTATTTAATTTTAATAAACTAAATATATATTTAATATTAATACACTAAACATGTATTTAATATTTTTACACTAAACGTGTATTTAATATTCATACACTAAAAGTGTATTTAATATTCATACACTAAACATGTGTTTAATATTAATACACTAAACATGTAGTTATTATTCATACACTAAACATGTATTTAATATTTATACACTAAACATGTATTTAATATTAATACACTAAATATGTATTTATTATATATCCACTAAACATGTATTTAATATTCATAAACCAAATATATATTTAATATTAATACACTAAACATGTATTTAATATTAATACACTAAACATGTATTTAATATTTTTACACTAAACATGTATTTAATATTCAAACATTAAACATGTATTTAATATTCATACAGTAAACATGTATTTAATATTAATACAAAAACATGTATTTAATTGTAATAAACTAAATATATATTTATTATTAATACACTAAACATGTATTTAATATTCTTACATTAAAAATGTATTTAATATTCATAAACTAAACATGTATTTAATATTCGCACATTAAACATGCATTTAATATTCATACACTAAACATGTAGTTATTATTTATACACTAAACATGTATTTAATATTAATACACTAAACATGTATTTAATATTTATACACTAAACATGTATTTAATATTTATACAAAAACATGTATTTAATTTTAATAAACTAAACATATATTTTATATTAATACACTAAACATGTATTTAATATTTATACACTAAACATGTATTTAATATTCATACACTAATCATGTAGTTATTATTTATACACTAAACATGTATTTAATATTAATACATTAAACATGTATTTAATATTCATACACTAAACATGTATTTAATATTCATACACTAAACATGTATTTAATATTCATATACTAAACATGTATTTAATATTTATACAAAAACATGTATTTAATTTTAATAAACTAAACATATATTTAATATTAATACACTAAACATGTATTTAATATTTTTACACTAAACATGTATTTAATATTCATACACTAAACATGTAGTTATTATTTATACACTAAACATGTATTTAATATTAATACAGTAAACATGTATTTAATATTAATACACTAAACATGTATTTAATATTAATACAAAAACATATATTTAATCTTAATAAACTGAATATATATTTAATATTAATACACTAAACATGTATTTAATATTCATAAACTAAACATGTATTTAACATTTATACACTAAACATGTATTTAATATTCATACACTAAACATGTATTTAATTTTTAATAAACTAAACGTATATTTAATATTAATACACTAAACATGTATTTAATATTTATACACTAAACATGTATTTAATATTCATACACTAAACATGTAGTTATTATTCATACACTAAACATGTATTTAATATTAATACAGTAAACATCTATTAAATATTTATACACTAAACATGTATTCAATATTCATTCAATAAACATGTAGTTATTATTCTTACACTTAATATGTATTTAATATTAATACAAAAACATGTATTTAATTTTAATAAACTAAACATATATTTAATATTAATACACTAAACATGTATTTAATATTAATACAGTAAAAGTGTATTTAATATTCATACACTAAACATGTGTTTAATATTAATACACTAAACATGTAGTTATTATTCATACACTAAACATGTATTTAATATTTATACACTAAACATGTATTTAATATTAATACACTAAAAATTTATTTATTATATATCCACTAAACATGTATTTAATATTCATAAACTAAATATATATTTAATATTGATACACTAAACATGTATTTAATATTAATACACTAAACATGTATTTAATATTTTTACACTAAACATTTATTTAATATTCATACACTAAACATCTATTTAATATTCATACACTAAACATGTATTTAATATTAATACAAAAACATGTATTTAATTGTAATAAACTAAATATATATTTAATATTAATACATTAAACATGTATTTAATATTCATAAACTAAACATGTATTTAACATTTATACACTAAACATGAATTTAATATTCATACACTAAACATGTATTTAATATTCATACATTAAACATGTAGAAGCATTTAAGTCTCACCTTAAAACTCATTTGTATACTCTAGCCTTTAAATAGACTCCCTTTTTAGACCAGTTGATCTGCCGTTTCTTTTCTTTTTCTTCTATGTCCCACTCTCCCGTGTGGAGGGGGTCCGGTCCGATCCGGTGGCCATGTACTGCTCGCCTGTGTATCGGCTGGGGACATCTCTGCGCTGCTGGTCCGCCTACGCTTGGGATGGTTTCCTGCTGGCTCCGCTGTGAACGGGACTCTCGCTGCTGTGTCTTGGATCCTCTTTGGACTGGACTCTCGCGACTGTGTTGTATCCATTGTGGATTGAACTTTCACAGTATCCTGTTAGATCCGCTCGACATCCATTGCTTTCCTCCTCTCTAAAGTTCTCATAGTCATCATTGTCACCGACGTCCCACTGGGTGTGAGTTTTCCTTGCCCTTATGTGGGCCTACCGAGGATGTCGTGGTGGTTTGTGCAGCCCTTTGAGACACTAGTGATTTAGGGCTATATAAGTGAACATTGATTGATTGATTGATATTTAATATTTATACACTAAACATGTATTTAATATTCGTACACGAAACATGTATTTAATATTTATACACTAAACATGTATTTAATATTCATACATTAAACATGTATTTAATATTCATACACTAAACATGTATTTAATATTTATACACTAAACATGTATTTAATATTCATACACTAAACATGTATTTAATATTAATACAAAAACATGTATTTAATTTTAATAAACTAAACATATATTTAATATTAATACACTAAACATGTATTTATTATTTATACACTAAACATGTATTTAATATTAATACAGTAAACATGTATTTAATATTTATACACTAAACATGTATTTAATATTCATTCAATAAACATGTAGTTATTATTCTTACACTTAATATGTATTTAATATTAATACAAAAACATGTATTTAATTTTAATAAACTAAACATATATTTAATATTCATACACTAAACATGTATTTAATATTTATACACTAAACATGTATTTAATATTCATACACTAAACATGTAGTTATTATTTATACACTAAACATGTATTTAATATTAATACAGTAAACATGTATTAAATATTTATACACTAAACATGTATTTAATATTCATTCAATAAACATGTAGTTATTATTCTTACACTTAATATGTATTTAATATTAATACAAAAACATGTATTTAATTTTAATAAACTAAAAATATATCTAATATTAATACACTAAACATGTATTTAATATTTTTACACTAAACGTGTATTTAATATTCATACACTAAAAGTGTATTTAATATTCATACACTAAACATGTGTTTAATATTAATACACTAAACATGTAGTTATTATTCATACACTAAACATGTATTTAATATTTATACACTAAACATGTATTTAATATTAATACACTAAATATGTATTTATTATATATCCACTGAACATGTATTTAATATTCATAAACTAAATATATATTTAATATTAATACACTAAACATGTATTTAATATTAATACAATAAATATGTATTTAATATTTTTACACTAAACATGTATTTAATATTTATACACTAAATATGTATTTAATATTCATACACTAAACATGTATTTAATATTAATACACTGAACATGTATTTAATAATCATATACTAAACGTATATGTAATATTCATTTAGTAAACATGTATTTATTATCCTCTAAATAAGGCACACTTGGAAATAATGAATTTCTTTATGCGTGCAGTTGCAGCAGAAGTCCACAGGAGGGCGCACGTTCCCTCTTAATAAGTCCGGTCCTCTCCGTCTCTCTATCAATCTTTTTCCTTTTTTTTTGTTTCTTTTATTTTTTTTTACATAAGTTTTGTTTCTCATACACTTATATTTATACACTTAACATGTATTTAATATTAATACACTAAACATGTATTTAATATTTATACACTAAACATGTATTTAATATTAGTACAAAAACATTTATTTAATTTTAATAAACTAAACATGTATTTAATATTAATACACCAAACATGTATTTATTATTAATACAAAAACATGTATTTAATTTTAATAAACTAAACATATATTTAATATTAATACACTAAACATGTATTAAATATTCATACACTAAACATGTATTTAATATTTATACACTAAACATTTATTTAATATTAGTACAAAAACATGTATTTAATTTTAATAAACTAAACACATATTTAATATTAATACACTAAACATGTATTTAATATTAATACAAAAACATGTATTTAATTTTAATAAACTAAACATATATATAATATTAATACACTAAACATGTATTAAATATTCATAAACTAAACATTTATTTAATATTCATTCAATAAACATGTAGTTATTATTTTTACACTTAATATGTATTTAATATTAATACAAAAACATGTATTTAATTTTAATAAACTAATCATATATTTAATATTAATACACTAAACATGTATTTAATATTTTTACACTAAACGTGTATTTAATATTTATACACTAAAAGCGTATATAATATTAATACACTAAACATGTATTTAATATTAATACACTAAACATGTATTTAATATTTATACACTAAACATGTATTTAATATTCATACACTAAACATGTATTTAATATTAATACACTGAACATGTATTTAATATTAATACAAAACATGTATTTAATTTTAATAAACAAAATATATACTTAATATTAATACACTAAACATGTATTTAATATTCATAAACTAAACATGTATTTAATATTCATACACTAAACATGTATTTAATATTAATACACTAATCATGTATTTAATATTCATACACTAAATATGTATTTAATATTTATACACTTAACATGTATTCAATATTAATACACTAAATATGTATTTAATATTCATACATTAAAAATGTATTTAATATTCATACACTAAACATGTATTTAATATTCATACATTAAACATGTATTTAATATTTATACACTAAACATGTATTTAATATTCGTACACGAAACATGTATTTAATATTTATACACTAAACATGTATTTAATATTCATACATTAAACATATATTTAATATTCATAAACTAAACATGTATTTAATATTTATACACTAAACATGTATTTAATATTCATACACTAAACATGTATTTAATATTTATACACTAAATATGTATTTAATATTTATACACTAAATATGTATTTAATATTCATACACTAAACATGTATTTAATTTTAATACACTGAACATGTATTTAATAATCATATACTAAACGTATATGTAATATTCATTTAGTAAACATGTATTTATTATCCTCTAAATAAGGCACACTTGGAAATAATGAATTTCTTTATGCGTGCAGTTGCGGCAGAAGTCCACAGGAGAGCGCACGTTCCCTCTTAATAAGTCCGGTCCTCTCTGTCTCTCTATCAATCTTTTTCCTTTTTTTTTGTTTCTTTTATTTTTTTTTACATAAGTTTTGTTTCTCATACACTTATATTTATACACTAAACATGTATTTAATACTAATACACTAAACATGTATTTCATATTTATACACTAAACATGTATTTAATATTAGTACAAAAACATGTATTTAATTTTAATAAACTAAACATATATTTAATATTAATACACTAAACATGTATTTATTATTAATACAAAAACATGTATTTAATTTTAATAAACTAAACATATATTTAATATTAATACACTAAACATGTATTACATATTCATACACTAAACATTTATTTAATATTCATTCAATAAACATGTAGTAATTATTTTTACACTTAATATGTATTTAATATTAATACAAAAACATGTATTTAATTTTAATAAACCAATCATATATTTAATATTAATACACTAAACATGTATTTAATATTCATAAACTAAACATGTGTTTAATATTCATACACTAAACATGTATTTAATATTAATACACTGAACATGTATTTAATAATCATATACCAAACATATATGTAATTATATACTAATCATGTATTTAATATTCATACAGTAAACATGTATTTAATATTTATACACTAAATATGTATTTATTATTTATCCACTAAACATGTATTTAATATTCATAAACTAAACATGTATTTAATATTAATACAAACACATGTATTTAAGTTTAATAAACTAAACATATACTTAATATTAATACACTAAACATGTATTTAATATTTATACACTAAACATGTATTTAATATTAATACAAAAACATGTATTTAATTTTAATAAACTAAATATATATTTAATATTAATACACTAAACGTGTATTTAATATTCATACACCAAACATGTATTTAACATTTATACACCAAACATGTTTTTAATATTCATACACTAAACATGTATTTAATATTAATACAAAAACATGTATTTAATTTTAATAAACTAAACATATTTAATATTAATACACTAAACATGTGTTTAATATTAATACACTAAACATGTATTTAATATTTATACACCAAACATGTATTTAATATTTATACACTAAACATGTATTTGATATTCATACACTAAACATGTATTTAATATTAATACACTAAACATGTATTTAATATTAATACACTAAAAATGTATTTAATATTCATAAACTAAACATATATTTAACATTTATACACTAAACATGTATTTAATATTCATACACTAAACATATAGTTATTATTTATACACTAAACGTGTATTAAATATTCATACACTAAACATGTATCTAATATTAATACAAAACATGTATTTACGTTTAACAAACTAAACATATATTTAATATTAATACACTAAACATGTATTT
Source organism: Nerophis ophidion (assembly GCF_033978795.1). Classification (NCBI taxonomy): domain Eukaryota; kingdom Metazoa; phylum Chordata; class Actinopteri; order Syngnathiformes; family Syngnathidae; genus Nerophis; species Nerophis ophidion. The sequence goes on along the minus strand of NW_026906972.1, from coordinate 336,893 downwards.
AATATTTATACAGTAAAAATGTATTGAATATTCATACACTAAACATGTATTTAATATTCATACACTAAACATGTATTTAATATTAATACACTAAACATGTATTTAATATTTACACACTAAACATGTATTTAATATTAATACACTAAATATGTATTTATTATATATCCACTAAACATGTATTTGATATTCATAAACTAAACATGTATTTAATATTCATACACTAAACGTGTATTAAATATTCATACACTAAACATGTATTTAATATTAATACAAAACATGTATTTACGTTTAATAAACTAAACATATATTTAATATTAATACACTAAACATGTATTTAATATTTATACAGTAAACATGTATTGAATATTCATACACTAAACATGTATTTAATATTCATACACTAAACATGTATTTAATATTAATACACTAAACATGTATTTAATATTTACACACTAAACATGTATTTAATATTAATACACTAAATATGTATTTATTATATATCCACTAAACATGTATTTGATATTCATAAACTAAACATGTATTTAATATTCATACACTAAACGTGTATTAAATATTCATACACTAAACATGTATTTAATATTAATACAAAACATGTATTTACGTTTAATAAACTAAACATATATTTAATATTAATACACTAAACATGTATTTAATATTTATACAGTAAACATGTATTGAATATTCATACACTAAACATGTATTTAATATTTATACACTAAACATGTATTTAATATTAATACAAAAACATGTATTTAATTTTAATAAACTAAACATATATTTAATATTGTTACACTAAACATGTATTTAATATTTATACACTGAACATGTATTTAATAGTTATACACTAATCATGTATTTAATATTAATACACTAATCATGTATTTAATATTCATACACTAAATATGTATTTAATATTCATACACTTAACATGTATTTAATATTTATTCACGAAACATGTATTTAATATTTATACACTAAACATGTATTTAATATTCATACATTAAAAATGTATTTAATATTCATACATTAAACATGTATTTAATATTCATACATTAAACATGTATTTAATATTTATACACTAAACATGTATTTAATATTCGTACACGAAACATGTATTTAATATTTATACACTAAACATGTATTTAATATTCATACATTAAACATGTATTTAATATGCATACACTAAACATGTATTTAATATTTATACACTAAACATGTATTTAATATTCATACACTAAACATGTATTTAATATTTATACAAAAACATGTATTCAATTCTAACAAACTAAACATATATTTAATATTAATACACTGAACATGTATTTAATAATCATATACCAAACATATATGTAATTATATACTAATCATGTATTTAATATTCATACAGTAAACATGTATTTAATATTTATACACTAAATATGTATTTATTATTTATCCACTAAACATGTATTTAGTATTCATAAACTAAACATGTATTTAATATTAATACAAACACATGTATTTAAGTTTAATAAACTAAACATATATTTAATATTAATACACTAAACATGTATTTAATATTAATACAAAAACATGTATTTAATTTTAATAAACTAAACATATATTTAATATTAATACACTAAACGTGTATTTAATATTCATACACCAAACATGTATTTAACATTTATACACTAAACATGTTTTTAATATTTATACACTAAACATGTATTTAATATTAATACAAAAACATGTATTTAATTTTAATAAACTAAACATATTTAATATTAATACACTAAACATGTGTTTAATATTAATACACTAAACATGTATTTAATATTTATACACCAAACATGTATTTAATATTCATACACTAAACATGTATTTGATATTCATACACTAAACATGTATTTAATATTAATACACTAAACATGTATTTAATATTAATACACTAAAAATGTATTTAATATTCATAAACTAAACATATATTTAACATTTACACACTAAACATGTATTTAATATTCATACACTAAACATATAGTTATTATTTATACACTAAACGTGTATTAAATATTCATACACTAAACATGTATCTAATATTAATACAAAACATGTATTTACGTTTAACAAACTAAACATATATTTAATATTAATACACTAAACATGTATTTAATATTTATACAGTAAAAATGTATTGAATATTCATACACTAAACATGTATTTAATATTCATACACTAAACATGTATTTAATATTTATACACTAAACATGTATTTAATATTTATACACTAAATATGTATTTAATATTCATACACTAAACATGTATTTAATTTTAATACACTGAACATGTATTTAATAATCATATACTAAACGTATATGTAATATTCATTTAGTAAACATGTATTTATTATCCTCTAAATAAGGCACACTTGGAAATAATGAATTTCTTTATGCGTGCAGTTGCGGCAGAAGTCCACAGGAGGGCGCACGTTCCCTCTTAATTAGTCCGGTCCTCTCTGTCTCTCTATCAATCTTTTTCCTTTTTTTTTGTTTCTTTTATTTTTTTTTACATAAGTTTTGTTTCTCATACACTTATATTTATACACTAAACATGTATTTAATATTAATACACTAAACATGTATTTAATATTTATACACTAAACATGTTTTTAATATTAGTACAAAAACATGTATTTAATTTTAATAAACTAAACATCTATTTAATATTAATACACTAAACATGTATTTATTATTAATACAAAAACATGTATTTAATTTTAATAAACTAAACATATATTTAATATTAATACACTAAACATGTATTAAATATTTATACACTAAACATGTATTTAATATTTATACACTAAACATTTATTTAATATTAGTACAAAAACATGTATTTAATTTTAATAAACTAAACACATATTTAATATTAATACACTAAACATGTATTTAATATTAATACAAAAACATGTATTTAATTTTAATAAACTAAACATATATTTAATATTAATACACTAAACATGTATTAAATATTCATACACTAAACATTTATTTAATATTCATTCAATAAACATGTAGTTATTATTTTTACACTTAATATGTATTTAATATTAATACAAAAACATGTATTTAATTTTAATAAACTAATCATATATTTAATATTAATACACTAAACATGTATTTAATATTCATAAACTAAACATGTATTTAATATTCATACACTAAACATGTATTTAATATTAATACACTGAACATGTATTTAATAATCATATACCAAACATATATGTAATTATATACTAATCATGTATTTAATATTCATACAGTAAACATGTATTTAATATTTATACACTAAATATGTATTTATTATTTATCCACTAAACATGTATTTAATATTCATAAACTAAACATGTATTTAATATTAATACAAACACATGTATTTAAGTTTAATAAACTAAACATATATTTAATATTAATACACTAAACATGTATTTAATATTTATACACTAAACATGTATTTAATATTAATACAAAAACATGTATTTAATTTTAATAAACTAAACATATATTTAATATTAATACACTAAACGTGTATTTAATATTCATACACCAAACATGTATTTAACATTTATACACTAAACATGTTTTTAATATTCATACACTAAACATATAGTTATTATTTATACACTAAACGTGTATTAAATATTCATAAACTAAACATGTATCTAATATTAATACAAAAATTGTATTTACGTTTAACAAACTAAACATATATTTAATATTAATACACTAAACATGTATTTAATATTTATACAGTAAAAATGTATTGAATATTCATACACTAAACATGTATTTAATATTCATACACTAAACATGTATTTAATATTAATACACTAAACATGTATTTAATATTTACACACTAAACATGTATTTAATATTAATACACTAAATATGTATTTATTATATATCCACTAAACATGTATTTAATATTCATAAACTAAACATGTATTTAATATTCATACACTAAACGTGTATTTAATATTCATAAACCAAATATATATTTAATATTAATACACTAAACATGTATTTAATATTAATACACTGAACATGTATTTAATATTTTTACACTAAACATGTATTTAATATTCAAACATTAAACATGTATTTAATATTCATACAGTAAACATGTATTTAATATTAATACAAAAACATGTATTTAATTGTAATAAACTAAATATATATTTATTATTAATACACTAAACATGTATTTAATATTCATACATTAAAAATGTATTTAATATTCATACACTAAACATGTATTTAATATTCACACATTAAACATGTATTTAATATTTATACACTAAACATGTATTTAATATTAGTACAAAAACATGTATTTAATTTTAATAAACTAAACATATATTTAATATTAATACACTAAACATGTATTTAATATTATTACAAAAACATGTATTTAATTTTAATAAACTAAATATATATTTAATATTAATACACTAAACATGTATTTAATATTATTACAAAAACATGTATTTAATTTTAATAAACTAAGTATATATTTAATATTAATACACTAAACATGTATTTAATATTCATACACTAAAAGTGTATTTAATATTCATACACTAAACATGTGTTTAATATTAATACACTAAACATGTAGTTATTATTCATACACTAAATATGTATTTAATATTAATACACTAAATATGTATTTATTATATATCCACTAAACATTTATTTAATATTCATAAACTAAATATATATTTAATATTAATAAACTAAACATGTATTTAATATTAATACACTAAACATGTATTTAATATTTATACACTAAACATGTATTTAATATTCATTCACTAAACATGTATTTAATATTCATACACTAAACATGTATTTAATATTAATACACTAAACATGTATTTAATATTTATACACTAAACATGTATTTAATATTAATACAAAAACATGTATTTAATTTTAATAAACTAAACATATTTTTAATATTATTACACTAAACATGTATTTAATATTTATACACTGAACATGTATTTAATATTCATACACTAAACATTTAGTTATTATTTATACACTAAACATATATTTAATATTAATACACTAAACATGTATTTAATATTAATACACTAAACATGAATTTAATATTCATACATTAAACATGTATTTAATATTTATACACTAAACATGTATTTAATATTCGTACACGAAACATGTATTTAATATTTATACACTAAACATGTATTTAATATTCATACATTAAACATGTATTTAATATTCATACACTAAACATGTATTTAATATTTATACAAAAACATGTATTTAATTTTAATAAACTAAACATATATTTAATATTAATACACTTAACATGTATTTAATATTCATACACTAAACATGTAGTTATTATTTATACACTAAACGTGTATTTAATAATAATACAGTAAACATGTATTTAATATTAATACACTAAACATGAATTTAATAATCATACATTAAACATGTATTTAATATTCATACACTAAACATGTATTTAATATTCGTACACGAAACATGTATTTAATATTTATACACTAAACATGTATTTAATATTCATACATTAAACATGTATTTAATATTCATACACTAAACATGTATTTAATATACATACACTAAACTTGTATTTAATATTTATACACTAAACATGTATTTAATATTTATACAAAAACATGTATTTAATTTTAATAAACTAAACATATATTTAATATTAATACACTTAACATGTATTTAATATTCATACACTAAACATGTAGTTATTATTTATACACTAAACGTGTATTTAATAATAATACAGTAAACATGTATTTAATATTAATACACTAAACATGTATTTAATATTAATACAAAAACGTGTATTTAATTTTAATAAACTAAATATATATTTAATATTAATACACTAAACATGTATTTAATATTTATAAACTAAACATGTATTTAATATTAATACACTAAACATGTATTTAATATTAATACAGTAAAAGTGTATTTAATATTCATACACTAAACATGTGTTTAATATAATACACTAAACATGTAGTTATTATTCATACACTAAACATGTATTTAATATTTATACACTAAACATGTATTTAATATTAATACACTAAATATTTATTTATTATATATCCACTAAACATTTATTTAATATTCATAAACTAAATATATATTTAATATTGATACACTAAACATGTATTTAATATTAATACACTAAACATGTATTTAATATTAATACATTAAACATGTATTTAATATTTTTACACTAAACATGTATTTAATATTCATACACTAAACATGTATTTAATATTCATACACTAAACATGTATTTAATATTAATACAAAAACATGTATTTAATTGTAATAAACTAAATATATATTTAATATTAATACATTAAACATGTATTTAATATTCATAAACTAAACATGTATTTAACATTTATACACTAAACATGTATTTAATATTCATACACTAAACATGTAGTTATTATTTATACACTAAACATGTATTTAATATTAATACACTAAACATGTATTTAATATTAATACACTAAACATGTATTTAATATTTATACAGTAAACATCTATTGAATATTCATACACTAAACATGTATTTAATATTCATTCACTAAACATGTATTTAATATTCATACACTAAACATGTATTTAATATTAATACACTAAACATGTATTTAATATTTATATACTAAACATGTATTTAATATTAATACAAAAACATGTATTTAATTTTAATAAACTAAACATATTTTTAATATTATTACACTAAACATGTATTTAATATTTATACACTGAACATGTATTTAATATTCATACACTAAACATTTAGTTATTATTTATACACTAAACATGTATTTAATATTAATACACTAAACATGTATTTAATATTAATACACTAAACATGAATTTAATATTCATACATTAAACATGTATTTAATATTTATACACTAAACATGTATTTAACATTCGTACACGAAACATGTATTTAATATTTATACACTAAACATGTATTTAATATTCATACATTAAACATGTATTTAATATTCATACACTAAACATGTATTTAATATTTATACACTAAACATGTATTTAATATTCATACACTAAACTTGTATTTAATATTTATACACTAAACATGTATTTAATATTTATACAAAAACATGTATTTAATTTTAATAAACTAAACATAGATTTAATATTAATACACTTAACATGTATTTAATATTCATACACTAAACATGTAGTTATTATTTATACACTAAACGTGTATTTAATAATAATACAGTAAACATGTATTTAATATTAATACACTAAACATGTATTTAATATTAATACAAAAACGTGTATTTAATTTTAATAAACTAAATATATATTTAATATTAATACACTAAACATGTATTTAATATTTATAAACTAAACATGTATTTAACATTTATACACTAAACATGTATTTAATATTCATACACTAAACATCAAATTAATTTTTAATAAACTAAACATATATTTAATATTAATACACTAAACATGTATTTAATATTTATACACTAAACATGTATTTAATATTCATACCTTAAACATGTAGTTATTATTCATACACTAAACATGTATTTAATATTAATACAGTAAACATGTATTAAATATTTATACACCTAACATGTATTTAATATTCATTCAATAAACATGTAGTTATTATTCTTACACTTAATATGTATTTAATATTAATACAAAAACATGTATTTAATTTTAATAAAATAAACATATATTTAATATTAATACACTAAACATGTATTTAATATTTATACACTAAACATGTATTTAATATTCAAACACTAAACATGTAGTTATTATTTATACACTAAACATGTATTTAATATTAATACAGTAAACATGTATTAAATATTTATACACTAAACATGTATTTAATATTAATACAAAAACATGTATTTAATTTTAATAAACTAAATATATATTTAATATTAATACACTAAACATGTATTTAATATTTTTACACTAAACGTGTATTTAATATTCATACACTAAAAGTGTATTTAATATTCATACACTAAACATGTGTTTAATATTAATACACTAAACATGTAGTTATTATTCATACACTAAACATGTATTTAATATTTATACACTAAACATGTATTTAATATTAATACACTAAATATGTATTTATTATATATCCACTAAACATGTATTTAATATTCATAAACCAAATATATATTTAATATTAATACACTAAACATGTATTTAATATTAATACACTAAACATGTATTTAATATTTTTACACTAAACATGTATTTAATATTCAAACATTAAACATGTATTTAATATTCATACAGTAAACATGTATTTAATATTAATACAAAAACATGTATTTAATTGTAATAAACTAAATATATATTTATTATTAATACACTAAACATGTATTTAATATTCATACATTAAAAATGTATTTAATATTCATACACTAAACATGTATTTAATATTCACACATTAAACATGTATTTAATATTCATACACTAAACATGTAGTTATTATTTATACACTAAACATGTATTTAATATTAATACACTAAACATGTATTTAATATTTATACACTAAACATGTGTTTAGGGCACGTCCAGCTGGTAGGAGGCCACGGGGAAGACCCAGGACACGTTGGAAAGACTATGTCTCCCGGCTGGCCTGGGAACGCCTCGGGACCCCCCGGGAAGAGCTAGACGAAGTGGCTGGAGATAGGGAAGTCTGGGCTTCCCTGCTTAGGCTGCTGCCCCCGCGACCCGACCTCGGATAAGCGGAAGATGATGGATGGATGGATGGATGGACACTAAACACGTATTTAATATTAATACACTAAATATGTATTTATTATATATCCACTAAACATGTATTTAATATTCATAAACTAAACATGTATTTAATATTCATACACTAAACGTGTATTTAATATTCATACACTAAACATGTATTTAATATTAATACAAAACATGTATTTAAGTTTAATAAACTAAACATATATTTAATATTAATACACTAAACATGTATTTAATATTCATACATTAAAAATGTATTTAATATTCATACACTAAACATGTATTTAATATTTATACACTAAACATGTATTTAATATTCATACATTAAACATGTATTTAATATTCATACACTAAACATGTATTTAATATTCATACACTAAACATGTATTTAATATTCATATACTAAACATGTATTTAATATTTATACAAAAACATGTATTTAATTTTAATAAACTAAACATATATTTAATATTAATACACTAAACATGTATTTAATATTTTTACACTAAACATGTATTTAATATTCATACACTAAACATGTAGTTATTATTTATACACTAAACATGTATTTAATATTAATACAGTAAACATGTATTTAATATTAATACACTAAACATGTATTTAATATTAATACAAAAACATATATTTAATTTTAATAAACTGAATATATATTTAATATTAATACACTAAACATGTATTTAATATTCATAAACTAAACATGTATTTAACATTTATACACTAAACATGTATTTAATATTCATACACTAAACATGTATTTAATTTTTAATAAACTAAACATATATTTAATATTAATACACTAAACATGTATTTAATATTCATACACTAAACATGTATTTAATATTCATACACTAAACATGTAGTTATTATTCATACACTAAACATGTATTTAATATTAATACAGTAAACATCTATTAAATATTTATACACTAAACATGTATTCAATATTCATTCAATAAACATGTAGTTATTATTCTTACACTTAATATGTATTTAATATTAATACAAAAACATGTATTTAATTTTAATAAACTAAACATATATTTAATATTAATACACTAAACATGTATTTAATATTAATACACTAAACATGTATTTAATATTTTTACACTAAACATGTATTTAATATTCAAACATTAAACATGTATTTAATATTCATACAGTAAACATGTATTTAATATTAATACAAAAACATGTATTTAATTGTAATAAACTAAATATATATTTATTATTAATACACTAAACATGTATTTAATATTCATACATTAAAAATGTATTTAATATTCATACACTAAACATGTATTTAATATTCACACATTAAACATGTATTTAATATTCATACACTAAACATGTAGTTATTATTTATACACTAAACATGTATTTAATATTAATACACTAAACATGTATTTAATATTTATACACTAAACATGTGTTTAGGGCACGTCCAGCTGGTAGGAGGCCACGGGGAAGACCCAGGACACGTTGGAAAGACTATGTCTCCCGGCTGGCCTGGGAACGCCTCGGGACCCCCCGGGAAGAGCTAGACGAAGTGGCTGGAGATAGGGAAGTCTGGGCTTCCCTGCTTAGGCTGCTGCCCCCGCGACCCGACCTCGGATAAGCGGAAGATGATGGATGGATGGATGGATGGACACTAAACACGTATTTAATATTAATACACTAAATATGTATTTATTATATATCCACTAAACATGTATTTAATATTCATAAACTAAACATGTATTTAATATTCATACACTAAACGTGTATTTAATATTCATACACTAAACATGTATTTAATATTAATACAAAACATGTATTTAAGTTTAATAAACTAAACATATATTTAATATTAATACACTAAACATGTATTTAATATTCATACATTAAAAATGTATTTAATATTCATACACTAAACATGTATTTAATATTTATACACTAAACATGTATTTAATATTCATACATTAAACATGTATTTAATATTCATACACTAAACATGTATTTAATATTCATACACTAAACATGTATTTAATATTCATATACTAAACATGTATTTAATATTTATACAAAAACATGTATTTAATTTTAATAAACTAAACATATATTTAATATTAATACACTAAACATGTATTTAATATTTTTACACTAAACATGTATTTAATATTCATACACTAAACATGTAGTTATTATTTATACACTAAACATGTATTTAATATTAATACAGTAAACATGTATTTAATATTAATACACTAAACATGTATTTAATATTAATACAAAAACATATATTTAATTTTAATAAACTGAATATATATTTAATATTAATACACTAAACATGTATTTAATATTCATAAACTAAACATGTATTTAACATTTATACACTAAACATGTATTTAATATTCATACACTAAACATGTATTTAATTTTTAATAAACTAAACATATATTTAATATTAATACACTAAACATGTATTTAATATTCATACACTAAACATGTATTTAATATTCATACACTAAACATGTAGTTATTATTCATACACTAAACATGTATTTAATATTAATACAGTAAACATCTATTAAATATTTATACACTAAACATGTATTCAATATTCATTCAATAAACATGTAGTTATTATTCTTACACTTAATATGTGTTTAATATTAATACAAAAACATGTATTTAATTTTAATAAACTAAACATATATTTAATATTAATACACTAAACATGTATTTAATATTAATACAGTAAAAGTGTATTTAATATTCATACACTAAACATGTGTTTAATATTAATACACTAAACATGTAGTTATTATTCATACACTAAACATGTATTTAATATTTATACACTAAACATGTATTTAATATTAATACACTAAATATTTATTTATTATATATCCAGTAAACATTTATTTAATATTCATAAACTAAATATATATTTAATATTGATACACTAAACATGTATTTAATATTAATACACTAAACATGTATTTAATATTTTTACACTAAACATTTATTTAATATTCATACACTAAACATCTATTTAATATTCATACACTAAACATGTATTTAATATTAATACAAAAACATGTATTTAATTGTAATAAACTAAATATATATTTAATATTAATACATTAAACATGTATTTAATATTCATAAACTAAACATGTATTTAACATTTATACACTAAACATGAATTTAATATTCATACACTAAACATGTATTTAATATTCATACATTAAACATGTAGAAGCATTTAAGTCTCACCTTAAAACTCATCTGTATACTCTAGCCTGACATGATGGCGAGGCATAATGGATGCGTGTTGCTACCCCAGGGATGCAAGAGGACCAGGACAGGCAGGAGTTGCAGGTAAGATTAGATTTAATACAAAAACAAAAATAATACTGGTACAAAATGCAAAGAAAAGGCGTGCCGAATGCACGGAGAGCTATGCTAATAATTAGCAACGAGAGCAGAGTACAGGAATAGAGGTGCAGAGCGCACGCAAAGCTAAGGCGAGACTTAGCAATAGTGATTACAAAAATAAGAACCAACGTGCGTGTTGCAAGTAGCAAACAAAACAGCCAGGAGGAACTAAGGTAGCAGGTGGTCTTAAATACAACACAAATAATTCAAAACAGGTGTGCGTAATGAGTCCGTGCAGGAGGCATACTTAGGTTGCCATGGTGACAATACAAAACAAGGAAGTGCGCTAACAAACGGGATCGGTAGAGTCCAAAACATGATCAAAACATAGGACAATACAAAAAGGACATAAACATGCTAGAGATGTGTGATCCGGTAGCCGGATCACAACATTACCCCCCCCTTAAGGGGCAGATCCCAGATGCCCCCCAAAAAAAACAGCAATAAAGAGAACCCTCTCCCACAATGAGACAGTCTGAAAATGAAGGGAGGGTGGAGGGAGGACCTGGTGGAGGGTCGCCAGATCGCATGTCCCCGAATCCACCGAGGACACATCATGTGGCGGCGGCGGGTGGAACGCTGCTGCCGAAAAAGTTTTGGCGGGCGACCTCGAAAAGGCCACATTAGTGGCCGCCTCGCAGGATGAGGTGCCCGGCGAGGCGGACGACCCGGGCACGGCCACATCCGTGGCCGACATGGAGGAGGGAGTGTCTGGCGAGGAGGATGACCTCGCAGAGGCCACGCCCGTGGTCGACGTGGTGGACGACGCCTCAGCACCGAAATCCCAGCAGGCTTGGAAGCAGCAGGCGAGGGTGCGGGGACTGCAGCCAAAGCAGGCCCGAGTGCAGCTGGCGAGGATGATGCGGGTGCTGCAGCCGCAGGAGTCGTCGGAGGCGGCCTGGGAGCCGCAGGAGTCGTCGGAGGCGGCCTGGGAGCCGCAGGAGTCGTCGGAGGCGGCCTGGGAGCCGCAGGAGTCGTCGGAGGCGGCCTGGGAGCCGCAGGAGTCGTCGGTGGTGCTGGTGTGGGCTCCAGCCCCGTCGTCGACGCTGGTGTGGGCTCCAGCCCCGTCGTCGACGCTGGTGTGGGCTCCAGCCCCGTCGTCGACGCTGGTGTGGGCTCCAGCCCCGTCGTCGACGCTGGTGTGGGCTCCAGCCCCGTCGTCGACGCTGGTGTGGGCTCCAGCCCCGTCGTCGACGCTGGTGTGGGCTCCAGCCCCGTCGTCGGCGCTGGTGTGGGCTCCAGCCCCGTCGTCGGCGGTGCTTGGCGGCACGGAGCTGGCACCGGTGCTTGGCGGCACGGAGCTGGCACCGGTACCTGTCGTGGTGCTGGTACCGGAGTGGGCTCCAGCCTTGGAGTTTGTGCTGGTGTGAGAACCAGACTGGGAGCTGGTGTGAGAACCAGACTGGGAGCTGGTGTGAGAACCAGACTGGGAGCTGGTGTGAGAACCAGACTGGGAGCTGGTGTGAGAACCAGACTGGGAGCTGGTGTGAGAACCAGACTGGGAGCTGGTGTGAGAACCAGACTGGGAGCTGGTGTGAGAACCAGACTGGGAGCTGGTGTGAGAACCAGACTGGGAGCTGGTGTGAGAACCAGACTGGGAGCTGGTGTGAGAACCAGACTGGGAGCTGGTGTGAGAACCAGACTGGGAGCTGGTGTGAGAACCAGACTGGGAGCTGGTGTGAGAACCAGACTGGGAGCTGGTGTCGGCTTCAGCCGAGGAGCAGGTGTCGGCTTCAGCCGAGGAGCAGGTGTCGGCTTCAGCCGAGGAGCAGGTGTCGGCTTCAGCCGAGGAGCAGGTGTCGGCTTCAGCCGAGGAGCAGGTGTCGGCTTCAGCCGAGGAGCAGGTGTCGGCTTCAGCCGAGGAGCAGGTGTCGGCTTCAGCCGAGGAGCAGGTGTCGGCTTCAGCCGAGGAGCAGGTGTCGGCTTCAGCCGAGGAGCAGGTGTCGGCTTCAGCCGAGGAGCAGGTGTCGGCTTCAGCCGAGGAGCAGGAGTCGGCTTCAGCCGAGGAGCAGGAGTCGGCGTCAGCCGAGGAGCAGGAGTCGGCGTCAGCCGAGGAGCACTAAGAGACTGGCAGAGAGGAGGACTAGGACTACTATGAGGATTTAGACTAACACTAGGACTTGGGCAAGGACTTGTGTGAGGACCAGTACTTACAATCAAACTAGTGCTTTTATAAGGACTTGGGCAAGGACCAGGACTTACAGTCGAACCAGGGCTTGGGCAGGAACTAGGACTTGAGGTCAACCTAGGGCAAGGACTGGGACTTACAATCATACTGGTGCTCGGGCAAGGACTTGGACAAAGACTAGGACTTACAGTGACACTGGGGCTCGGACAAGAATTTGGGCAAGGACTAGGGTTACTGTGAGGACTAAGACCACGAGGGGAATTAGGACACGGACTACGATCAAGACTACACGAAGGTACGTAACTGGGACCGGGACTTGGACTACCATTAAGAGAATGACTTGAGCAAGGACTTGGGCTAGGACTCGGACTACGACTCAGTCTACGAGTTGATCTACAATGTTGGCCAGAAGTCGGACCAGGACTGGGACTAGGCTTGAACACCGGTGGTGGAGGGCGCACTGGAGGTAGTGGACTAGCGAGTCGAAAAGTCGGTGGAGGAGGTCTAGGTGGCCTTAGTGGCTTGACCGGGGGAAACACAGGTGGAGGAAGAAAAGTAGGTAGCTCATGTTGCCTTAGTTTGCATCTAGAAATAACATCTGTATAGAACTTAGTTGTGTCTATAGAGTCCAAAAAATCATAGTCAATATTTGAAACAGGTTGAGAATAAGACTCAACAATATAAAAATCCTCAGAAAAAATATCATCGACAGGGGGTGGTATTGAGTCACCAGGGGGCGTTGACGAAATGACGTCACCGTGATGGACCGGTGGGCCGGAGGTATGCCCTGGCCTTACAGCCCAGTCGGAAGAGTGGTTGGAATATGGAGAAAAAACAAAACTTCCAAACCTCAGGGAAGAGTACTGGGCTGTTGTCTGCGCGCTGCTGTCCGGGGAAAAAGTCTTCGCGGCTTGGCGAAGGGAAGACTTTTGGTGGTCCACTGCGAGGCGGCGTTGTGCTGGCTGTTTTCTGACATGATGGCGAGGCATAATGGATGCGTGTTGCTACCCCAGGGATGCAAGAGGACCAGGACAGGCAGGAGTTGCAGGTAAGATTAGATTTAATACAAAAACAAAAATAATACTGGTACAAAATGCAAAGAAAAGGCGTGCCGAATGCACGGAGAGCTATGCTAATAATTAGCAACGAGAGCAGAGTACAGGAATAGAGGTGCAGAGCGCACGCAAAGCTAAGGCGAGACTTAGCAATAGTGATTACAAAAATAAGAACCAACGTGCGTGTTGCAAGTAGCAAACAAAACAGCCAGGAGGAACTAAGGTAGCAGGTGGTCTTAAATACAACACAAATAATTCAAAACAGGTGTGCGTAATGAGTCCGTGCAGGAGGCATACTTAGGTTGCCATGGTGACAATACAAAACAAGGAAGTGCGCTAACAAACGGGATCGGTAGAGTCCAAAACATGATCAAAACATAGGACAATACAAAAAGGACATAAACATGCTAGAGATGTGTGATCCGGTAGCCGGATCACAACATAGCCTTTAAATAGACTCCCTTTTTAGACCAGTTGATCTGCCGTTTCTTTTCTTTTTCTTCTATGTCCCACTCTCCCGTGTGGAGGGGGTCCGGTCCGATCCGGTGGCCATGTACTGCTCGCCTGTGTATCGGCTGGGGACATCTCTGCGCTGCTGGTCCGCCTACGCTTGGGATGGTTTCCTGCTGGCTCCGCTGTGAACGGGACTCTCGCTGCTGTGTCTTGGATCCTCTTTGGACTGGACTCTCGCGACTGTGTTGTATCCATTGTGGATTGAACTTTCACAGTATCCTGTTAGATCCGCTCGACATCCATTGCTTTCCTCCTCTCTAAGGTTCTCATAGTCATCATTGTCACCGACGTCCCACTGGGTGTGAGTTTTCCTTGCCCTTATGTGGGCCTACCGAGGATGTCGTGGTGGTTTGTGCAGCCCTTTGAGACACTAGTGATTTAGGGCTATATAAGTAAACATTGATTGATTGATTGATATTTAATATTTATACACTAAACATGTATTTAATATTCGTACACGAAACATGTATTTAATATTTATACACTAAACATGTATTTAATATTCATACATTAAACATGTATTTAATATTCATACACTAAACATGTATTTAATATTTATACACTAAACATGTATTTAATATTCATACACTAAACATGTATTTAATATTAATACAAAAACATGTATTTAATTTTAATAAACTAAACATATATTTAATATTAATACACTAAACATGTATTTATTATTTATACACTAAACATGTATTTAATATTAATACAGTAAACATGTATTTAATATTTATACACTAAACATGTATTTAATATTCATTCAATAAACATGTAGTTATTATTCTTACACTTAATATGTATTTAATATTAATACAAAAACATGTATTTAATTTTAATAAACTAAACATATATTTAATATTCATACACTAAACATGTATTTAATATTTATACACTAAACATGTATTTAATATTCATACACTAAACATGTAGTTATTATTTATACACTAAACATGTATTTAATATTAATACAGTAAACATGTATTAAATATTTATACACTAAACATGTATTTAATATTCATTCAATAAACATGTAGTTATTATTCTTACACTTAATATGTATTTAATATTAATACAAAAACATGTATTTAATTTTAATAAACTAAAAATATATCTAATATTAATACACTAAACATGTATTTAATATTTTTACACTAAACGTGTATTTAATATTCATACACTAAAAGTGTATTTAATATTCATACACTAAACATGTGTTTAATATTAATACACTAAACATGTAGTTATTATTCATACACTAAACATGTATTTAATATTTATACACTAAACATGTATTTAATATTAATACACTAAATATGTATTTATTATATATCCACTGAACATGTATTTAATATTCATAAACTAAATATATGTTTAATATTAATACACTAAACATGTATTTAATATTAATACAATAAATATGTATTTAATATTTTTACACTAAACATGTATTTAATATTTATACACTAAATATGTATTTAATATTCATACACTAAACATGTATTTAATATTAATACACTGAACATGTATTTAATAATCATATACTAAACGTATATGTAATATTCATTTAGTAAACATGTATTATTTATGCTCTAAATAAGGCACACTTGGAAATAATGAATTTCTTTATGCGTGCAGTTGCAGCAGAAGTCCACAGGAGGGCGCACGTTCCCTCTTAATAAGTCCGGTCCTCTCCGTCTCTCTATCAATCTTTTTCCTTTTTTTTTGTTTCTTTTATTTTTTTTTACATAAGTTTTGTTTCTCATACACTTATATTTATACACTTAACATGTATTTAATATTAATACACTAAACATGTATTTAATATTTATACACTAAACATGTATTTAATATTAGTACAAAAACATGTATTTAATTTTAATAAACTAAACATATATTTAATATTAATACACCAAACATGTATTTATTATTAATACAAAAACATGTATTTAATTTTAATAAACTAAACATATATTTAATATTAATACACTAAACATGTATTAAATATTCATACACTAAACATGTATTTAATATTTATACACTAAACATTTATTTAATATTAGTACAAAAACATGTATTTAATTTTAATAAACTAAACACATATTTAATATTAATACACTAAACATGTATTTAATATTAATACAAAAACATGTATTTAATTTTAATAAACTAAACATATATTTAATATTAATACACTAAACATGTATTAAATATTCATAAACTAAACATTTATTTAATATTCATTCAATAAACATGTAGTTATTATTTTTACACTTAATATGTATTTAATATTAATACAAAAACATGTATTTAATTTTAATAAACTAATCATATATTTAATATTAA
This sequence comes from Nerophis ophidion, assembly GCF_033978795.1. NCBI lineage: Eukaryota > Metazoa > Chordata > Actinopteri > Syngnathiformes > Syngnathidae > Nerophis > Nerophis ophidion. The sequence continues at coordinate 318,507 of NW_026906972.1, read as the reverse complement.
TACACTAAACATGTATTTAATATTTTTACACTAAACGTGTATTTAATATTTATACACTAAAAGCGTATATAATATTAATACACTAAACATGTATTTAATATTAATACACTAAACATGTATTTAATATTTATACACTAAACATGTATTTAATATTCATACACTAAACATGTATTTAATATTAATACACTGAACATGTATTTAATATTAATACAAAACATGTATTTAATTTTAATAAACAAAATATATACTTAATATTAATACACTAAACATGTATTTAATATTCATAAACTAAACATGTATTTAATATTCATACACTAAACATGTATTTAATATTAATACACTAATCATGTATTTAATATTCATACACTAAATATGTATTTAATATTTATACACTTAACATGTATTCAATATTAATACACTAAATATGTATTTAATATTCATACATTAAAAATGTATTTAATATTCATACACTAAACATGTATTTAATATTCATACATTAAACATGTATTTAATATTTATACACTAAACATGTATCTAATATTAATACAAAACATGTATTTACGTTTAACAAACTAAACATATATTTAATATTAATACACTAAACATGTATTTAATATTTATACAGTAAAAATGTATTGAATATTCATACACTAAACATGTATTTAATATTCATACACTAAAGATATATTTAATATTTATACACTAAACATGTATTTAATATTTATACACTAAATATGTATTTAATATTCATACACTAAACATGTATTTAATTTTAATACACTGAACATGTATTTAATAATCATATACTAAACGTATATGTAATATTCATTTAGTAAACATGTATTTATTATCCTCTAAATAAGGCACACTTGGAAATAATGAATTTCTTTATGCGTGCAGTTGCGGCAGAAGTCCACAGGAGGGCGCACGTTCCCTCTTAATAAGTCCGGTCCTCTCTGTCTCTCTATCAATCTTTTTCCTTTTTTTTTGTTTCTTTTATTTTTTTTTACATAAGTTTTGTTTCTCATACACTTATATTTATACACTAAACATGTATTTAATATTAATACACTAAACATGTATTTAATATGTATACACTAAACATGTATTTAATATTAGTACAAAAACATGTATTTAATTTTAATAAACTAAACATCTATTTAATATTAATACACTAAACATGTATTTATTATTAATACAAAAACATGTATTTAATTTTAATAAACTAAACATATATTTAATATTAATACACTAAACATGTATTAAATATTTATACACTAAACATGTATTTAATATTTATACACTAAACATTTATTTAATATTAGTACAAAAACATGTATTTAATTTTAATAAACTAAACACATATTTAATATTAATACACTAAACATGTATTTAATATTAATACAAAAACATGTATTTAATTTTAATAAACTAAACATATATTTAATATTAATACACTAAACATGTATTAAATATTCATACACTAAACATTTATTTAATATTCATTCAATAAAAATGTAGTTATTATTTTTACACTTAATATGTATTTAATATTAATACAAAAACATGTATTTAATTTTAATAAACTAATCATATATTTAATATTAATACACTAAACATGTATTTAATATTTTTACACTAAACGTGTATTTAATATTTATACACTAAAAGTGTATATAATATTAATACACTAAACATGTATTTAATATTAATACACTAAACATGTATTTAATATTTATACACTAAACATGTATTTAATATTCATACACTAAACATGTATTTAATATTAATACACTGAACATGTATTTAATATTAATACAAAACATGTATTTAATTTTAATAAACAAAATATATACTTAATATTAATACACTAAACATGTATTTAATATTCATAAACTAAACATGTATTTAATATTCATACACTAAACATGTATTTAATATTAATACACTAATCATGTATTTAATATTCATACACTAAATATGTATTTAATATTTATACACTTAACATGTATTCAATATTAATACACTAAATATGTATTTAATATTCATACATTAAAAATGTATTTAATATTCATACATTAAACATGTATTTAATATTTATACACTAAACATGTATTTAATATTCGTACACGAAACATGTATTTAATATTTATACACTAAACATGTATTTAATATTCATACATTAAACATATATTTAATATTCATAAACTAAACATGTATTTAATATTTATACACTAAACATGTATTTAATATTCATACACTAAACATGTATTTAATATTTATACACTAAACATGTATTTAATATTCATACACTAAATATGTATTTAATATTCATACACTAAACATGTATTTAATTTTAATACACTGAACATGTATTTAATAATCATATACTAAACGTATATGTAATATTCATTTAGTAAACATGTATTTATTATCCTCTAAATAAGGCACACTTGGAAATAATGAATTTCTTTATGCGTGCAGTTGCGGCAGAAGTCCACAGGAGGGCGCACGTTCCCTCTTAATAAGTCCGGTCCTCTCTGTCTCTCTATCAATCTTTTTCCTTTTTTTTTGTTTCTTTTATTTTTTTTTTACATAAGTTTTGTTTCTCATACACTTATATTTATACACTAAACATGTATTTAATATTAATACACTAAACATGTATTTAATATTTATACACTAAACATGTATTTAATATTAGTACAAAAACATGTATTTAATTTTAATAAACTAAACATCTATTTAATATTAATACACTAAACATGTATTTATTATTAATACAAAAACATGTATTTAATTTTAATAAACTAAACATATATTTAATATTAATACACTAAACATGTATTAATTATTTATACACTAAACATGTATTTAATATTTATACACTAAACATTTATTTAATATTAGTACAAAAACATATATTTAATTTTAATAAACTAAACACATATTTAATATTAACACACTAAACATGTATTTAATATTAATACAAAAACATGTATTTAATTTTAATAAACTAAACATATATTTAATATTAATACACTAAACATGTATTAAATATTCATACACTAAACATTTATTTAATATTCATTCAATAAACATGTAGTTATTATTTTTACACTTAATATGTATTTAATATTAATACAAAAACATGTATTTAATTTTAATAAACTAATCATATATTTAATATTAATACACTAAACATGTATTTAATATTAATACAGTAAACATGTATTAAATATTTATACACTAAACATGTATTTAATATTAATTCAATAAACATGTTGTTATTATTGTTACACTTAATATGTATTTAATATTAATACAAAAACATGTATTTAATTTTAATAAACTAATCATATATTTAATATTAATACACTAAACATGTATTTAATATTTTTACACTAAACGTGTATTTGATATTTATACACTAAAAGTGTATTTAATATTAATACACTAAACATGTATTTAATATTAATACACTAAACATGTATTTAATATTCATACACTAAACATGTATTTAATATTCATACACTAAACATGTATTTAATATTAATACAAAAACATGTATTTAATTTTAATAAACTAAACATATATTTAATATTAATACACTAAACATGTATTAAATATTCATACACTAAACATTTATTTAATATTCATTCAATAAACATGTAGTTATTATTTTTACACTTAATATGTATTTAATATTCATACATTAAAAATGTATTTAATATTCATACACTAAACATGTATTTAATATTCATACATTAAACATGTATTTAATATTTATACACTAAACATGTATTTAATATTCGTACACGAAACATGTATTTAATATTTATACACTAAACATGTATTTAATATTTATACACTGAACATGTATTTAATATTCATACACTAAACATTTAGTTATTATTTATACACTAAACATGTATTTAATATTAATACACTAAACATGTATTTAATATTAATACACTAAACATGAATTTAATATTCATACATTAAACATGTATTTAATATTTATACACTAAACATGTATTTAACATTCGTACACGAAACATGTATTTAATATTTATACACTAAACATGTATTTAATATTCATACATTAAACATGTATTTAATATTCATACACTAAACATGTATTTAATATTTATACACTAAACATGTATTTAATATTCATACACTAAACTTGTATTTAATATTTATACACTAAACATGTATTTAATATTTATACAAAAACATGTATTTAATTTTAATAAACTAAACATAGATTTAATATTAATACACTTAACATGTATTTAATATTCATACACTAAACATGTAGTTATTATTTATACACTAAACGTGTATTTAATAATAATACAGTAAACATGTATTTAATATTAATACACTAAACATGTATTTAATATTAATACAAAAACGTGTATTTAATTTTAATAAACTAAATATATATTTAATATTAATACACTAAACATGTATTTAATATTTATAAACTAAACATGTATTTAACATTTATACACTAAACATGTATTTAATATTCATACACTAAACATCAATTTAATTTTTAATAAACTAAACATATATTTAATATTAATACACTAAACATGTATTTAATATTTATACACTAAACATGTATTTAATATTCATACCTTAAACATGTAGTTATTATTCATACACTAAACATGTATTTAATATTAATACAGTAAACATGTATTAAATATTTATACACCTAACATGTATTTAATATTCATTCAATAAACATGTAGTTATTATTCTTACACTTAATATGTATTTAATATTAATACAAAAACATGTATTTAATTTTAATAAAATAAACATATATTTAATATTAATACACTAAACATGTATTTAATATTTATACACTAAACATGTATTTAATATTCATACACTAAACATGTAGTTATTATTTATACACTAAACATGTATTTAATATTAATACAGTAAACATGTATTAAATATTTATACACTAAACATGTATTTAATATTAATACAAAAACATGTATTTAATTTTAATAAACTAAATATATATTTAATATTAATACACTAAACATGTATTTAATATTTTTACACTAAACGTGTATTTAATATTCATACACTAAAAGTGTATTTAATATTCATACACTAAACATGTGTTTAATATTAATACACTAAACATGTAGTTATTATTCATACACTAAACATGTATTTAATATTTATACACTAAACATGTATTTAATATTAATACACTAAATATGTATTTATTATATATCCACTAAACATGTATTTAATATTCATAAACCAAATATATATTTAATATTAATACACTAAACATGTATTTAATATTAATACACTAAACATGTATTTAATATTTTTACACTAAACATGTATTTAATATTCAAACATTAAACATGTATTTAATATTCATACAGTAAACATGTATTTAATATTAATACAAAAACATGTATTTAATTGTAATAAACTAAATATATATTTATTATTAATACACTAAACATGTATTTAATATTCATACATTAAAAATGTATTTAATATTCATACACTAAACATGTATTTAATATTCACACATTAAACATGTATTTAATATTCATACACTAAACATGTAGTTATTATTTATACACTAAACATGTATTTAATATTAATACACTAAACATGTATTTAATATTTATACACTAAACATGTGTTTAGGGCACGTCCAGCTGGTAGGAGGCCACGGGGAAGACCCAGGACACGTTGGAAAGACTATGTCTCCCGGCTGGCCTGGGAACGCCTCGGGACCCCCCGGGAAGAGCTAGACGAAGTGGCTGGAGATAGGGAAGTCTGGGCTTCCCTGCTTAGGCTGCTGCCCCCGCGACCCGACCTCGGATAAGCGGAAGATGATGGATGGATGGATGGATGGACACTAAACACGTATTTAATATTAATACACTAAATATGTATTTATTATATATCCACTAAACATGTATTTAATATTCATAAACTAAACATGTATTTAATATTCATACACTAAACGTGTATTTAATATTCATACACTAAACATGTATTTAATATTAATACAAAACATGTATTTAAGTTTAATAAACTAAACATATATTTAATATTAATACACTAAACATGTATTTAATATTCATACATTAAAAATGTATTTAATATTCATACACTAAACATGTATTTAATATTTATACACTAAACATGTATTTAATATTCATACATTAAACATGTATTTAATATTCATACACTAAACATGTATTTAATATTCATACACTAAACATGTATTTAATATTCATATACTAAACATGTATTTAATATTTATACAAAAACATGTATTTAATTTTAATAAACTAAACATATATTTAATATTAATACACTAAACATGTATTTAATATTTTTACACTAAACATGTATTTAATATTCATACACTAAACATGTAGTTATTATTTATACACTAAACATGTATTTAATATTAATACAGTAAACATGTATTTAATATTAATACACTAAACATGTATTTAATATTAATACAAAAACATATATTTAATTTTAATAAACTGAATATATATTTAATATTAATACACTAAACATATATTTAATATTCATAAACTAAACATGTATTTAACATTTATACACTAAACATGTATTTAATATTCATACACTAAACATGTATTTAATTTTTAATAAACTAAACATATATTTAATATTAATACACTAAACATGTATTTAATATTCATACACTAAACATGTATTTAATATTCATACACTAAACATGTAGTTATTATTCATACACTAAACATGTATTTAATATTAATACAGTAAACATCTATTAAATATTTATACACTAAACATGTATTCAATATTCATTCAATAAACATGTAGTTATTATTCTTACACTTAATATGTATTTAATATTAATACAAAAACATGTATTTAATTTTAATAAACTAAACATATATTTAATATTAATACACTAAACATGTATTTAATATTAATACAGTAAAAGTGTATTTAATATTCATACACTAAACATGTGTTTAATATTAATACACTAAACATGTAGTTATTATTCATACACTAAACATGTATTTAATATTTATACACTAAACATGTATTTAATATTAATACACTAAAAATTTATTTATTATATATCCACTAAACATGTATTTAATATTCATAAACTAAATATATATTTAATATTGATACACTAAACATGTATTTAATATTAATACACTAAACATGTATTTAATATTTTTACACTAAACATTTATTTAATATTCATACACTAAACATCTATTTAATATTCATACACTAAACATGTATTTAATATTAATACAAAAACATGTATTTAATTGTAATAAACTAAATATATATTTAATATTAATACATTAAACATGTATTTAATATTCATAAACTAAACATGTATTTAACATTTATACACTAAACATGAATTTAATATTCATACACTAAACATGTATTTAATATTCATACATTAAACATGTAGAAGCATTTAAGTCTCACCTTAAAACTCATCTGTATACTCTAGCCTTTAAATAGACTCCCTTTTTAGACCAGTTGATCTGCCGTTTCTTTTCTTTTTCTTCTATGTCCCACTCTCCCGTGTGGAGGGGGTCCGGTCCGATCCGGTGGCCATGTACTGCTCGCCTGTGTATCGGCTGGGGACATCTCTGCGCTGCTGGTCCGCCTACGCTTGGGATGGTTTCCTGCTGGCTCCGCTGTGAACGGGACTCTCGCTGCTGTGTCTTGGATCCTCTTTGGACTGGACTCTCGCGACTGTGTTGTATCCATTGTGGATTGAACTTTCACAGTATCCTGTTAGATCCGCTCGACATCCATTGCTTTCCTCCTCTCTAAGGTTCTCATAGTCATCATTGTCACCGACGTCCCACTGGGTGTGAGTTTTCCTTGCCCTTATGTGGGCCTACCGAGGATGTCGTGGTGGTTTGTGCAGCCCTTTGAGACACTAGTGATTTAGGGCTATATAAGTAAACATTGATTGATTGATTGATATTTAATATTTATACACTAAACATGTATTTAATATTCGTACACGAAACATGTATTTAATATTTATACACTAAACATGTATTTAATATTCATACATTAAACATGTATTTAATATTCATACACTAAACATGTATTTAATATTTATACACTAAACATGTATTTAATATTCATACACTAAACATGTATTTAATATTAATACAAAAACATGTATTTAATTTTAATAAACTAAACATATATTTAATATTAATACACTAAACATGTATTTATTATTTATACACTAAACATGTATTTAATATTAATACAGTAAACATGTATTTAATATTTATACACTAAACATGTATTTAATATTCATTCAATAAACATGTAGTTATTATTCTTACACTTAATATGTATTTAATATTAATACAAAAACATGTATTTAATTTTAATAAACTAAACATATATTTAATATTCATACACTAAACATGTATTTAATATTTATACACTAAACATGTATTTAATATTCATACACTAAACATGTAGTTATTATTTATACACTAAACATGTATTTAATATTAATACAGTAAACATGTATTAAATATTTATACACTAAACATGTATTTAATATTCATTCAATAAACATGTAGTTATTATTCTTACACTTAATATGTATTTAATATTAATACAAAAACATGTATTTAATTTTAATAAACTAAAAATATATCTAATATTAATACACTAAACATGTATTTAATATTTTTACACTAAACGTGTATTTAATATTCATACACTAAAAGTGTATTTAATATTCATACACTAAACATGTGTTTAATATTAATACACTAAACATGTAGTTATTATTCATACACTAAACATGTATTTAATATTTATACACTAAACATGTATTTAATATTAATACACTAAATATGTATTTATTATATATCCACTGAACATGTATTTAATATTCATAAACTAAATATATGTTTAATATTAATACACTAAACATGTATTTAATATTAATACAATAAATATGTATTTAATATTTTTACATTAAACATGTATTTAATATTTATACACTAAATATGTATTTAATATTCATACACTAAACATGTATTTAATATTAATACACTGAACATGTATTTAATAATCATATACTAAACGTATATGTAATATTCATTTAGTAAACATGTATTATTTATGCTCTAAATAAGGCACACTTGGAAATAATGAATTTCTTTATGCAAGCAGTTGCAGCAGAAGTCCACAGGAGGGCGCACGTTCCCTCTTAATAAGTCCGGTCCTCTCCGTCTCTCTATCAATCTTTTTCCTTTTTTTTTGTTTCTTTTATTTTTTTTTACATAAGTTTTGTTTCTCATACACTTATATTTATACACTTAACATGTATTTAATATTAATACACTAAACATGTATTTAATATTTATACACTAAACATGTATTTAATATTAGTACAAAAACATGTATTTAATTTTAATAAACTAAACATATATTTAATATTAATACACTAAACATGTGTTAATTATTCATACACTAAACATGTATTTAATATTTATACACTAAACATTTATTTAATATTAGTACAAAAACATATATTTAATTTTAATAAACTAAACACATATTTAATATTAACACACTAAACATGTATTTAATATTAATACAAAAACATGTATTTAATTTTAATAAACTAAACATATATTTAATATTAATACACTAAACCTGTATTAAATATTCATACACTAAACATTTATTTAATATTCATTCAATAAACATGTAGTTATTATTTTTACACTTAATATGTATTTAATATTAATACAAAAACATGTATTTAATTTTAATAAACTAATCATATATTTAATATTAATACACTAAACATGTATTTAATATTAATACAGTAAACATGTATTAAATATTTATACACTAAACATGTATTTAATATTAATTCAATAAACATGTTGTTATTATTGTTACACTTAATATGTATTTAATATTAATACAAAAACATGTATTTAATTTTAATAAACTAATCATTTATTTAATATTAATACACTAAACATGTATTTAATATTTTTACACTAAACGTGTATTTGATATTTATACACTAAAAGTGTATTTAATATTAATACACTAAACATGTATTTAATATTAATACACTAAACATGTATTTAATATTCATACACTAAACATGTATTTAATATTCATACACTAAACATGTATTTAATATTAATACAAAAACATGTATTTAATTTTAATAAACTAAACATATATTTAATATTAATACACTAAACATGTATTAAATATTCATACACTAAACATTTATTTAATATTCATTCAATAAACATGTAGTTATTATTTTTACACTTAATATGTATTTAATATTCATACATTAAAAATGTATTTAATATTCATACACTAAACATGTATTTAATATTCATACATTAAACATGTATTTAATATTTATACACTAAACATGTATTTAATATTCGTACACGAAACATGTATTTAATATTTATACACTAAACATGTATTTAGTATTCATACATTAAACATATATTTAATATTCATAAACTAAACATGTATTTAATATTTATACACTAAACATGTATTTGATATTCATACACTAAACATGTATTTAATATTTATATACTAAACATGTATTTAATGTTTATACACTAAATATGTATTTAATATTCATACACTAAACATGTATTTAATATTTATACACTAAAACTGTATTTAATGTTCATACACTAAATATGTATTTAATATTCATACACTAAACATGTATTTATTATCCTCTAAATAAGGCACACTTGGAAATAATGAATTTCTTTATGCGTGCAGTTGCGGCAGAAGTCCACAGGAGGGCGCACGTTCCCTCTTAATAAGTCCGGTCCTTTCTGTCTCTCTATCAATCTTTTTCCTTTTTTTTTGTTTCTTTTATTTTTTTTTACATAAGTTTTGTTTCTCATACACTTATATTTATACACTTTACATGTATTTAATATTAATACAAAAACATGTATTTAATTGTAATAAACTAAATATATATTTAATATTAATACATTAAACATGTATTTAATATTCATAAACTAAACATGTATTTAACATTTATACACTAAACATGTATTTAATATTCATACACTAAACATGTAGTTATTATTTATACACTAAACATGTATTTAATATTAATACACTAAACATGTATTTAATATTAATACACTAAACATGTATTTAATATTTATACAGTAAACATCTATTGAATATTCATACACTAAACATGTATTTAATATTCATTCACTAAACATGTATTTAATATTCATACACTAAACATGTATTTAATATTAATACACTAAACATGTATTTAATATTTATATACTAAACATGTATTTAATATTAATACAAAAACATGTATTTAATTTTAATAAACTAAACATATTTTTAATATTATTACACTAAACATGTATTTAATATTTATACACTGAACATGTATTTAATATTCATACACTAAACATTTAGTTATTATTTATACACTAAACATGTATTTAATATTAATACACTAAACATGTATTTAATATTAATACACTAAACATGAATTTAATATTCATACATTAAACATGTATTTAATATTTATACACTAAACATGTATTTAACATTCGTACACGAAACATGTATTTAATATTTATACACTAAACATGTATTTAATATTCATACATTAAACATGTATTTAATATTCATACACTAAACATGTATTTAATATTTATACACTAAACATGTATTTAATATTCATACACTAAACTTGTATTTAATATTTATACACTAAACATGTATTTAATATTTATACAAAAACATGTATTTAATTTTAATAAACTAAACATATATTTAATATTAATACACTTAACATGTATTTAATATTCATACACTAAACATGTAGTTATTATTTATACACTAAACGTGTATTTAATAATAATACAGTAAACATGTATTTAATATTAATACACTAAACATGTATTTAATATTAATACAAAAACGTGTATTTAATTTTAATAAACTAAATATATATTTAATATTAATACACTAAACATGTATTTAATATTTATAAACTAAACATGTATTTAACATTTATACACTAAACATGTATTTAATATTCATACACTAAACATCAATTTAATTTTTAATAAACTAAACATATATTTAATATTAATACACTAAACATGTATTTAATATTTATACACTAAACATGTATTTAATATTCATACCTTAAACATGTAGTTATTATTCATACACTAAACATGTATTTAATATTAATACAGTAAACATGTATTAAATATTTATACACCTAACATGTATTTAATATTCATTCAATAAACATGTAGTTATTATTCTTACACTTAATATGTATTTAATATTAATACAAAAACATGTATTTAATTTTAATAAAATAAACATATATTTAATATTAATACACTAAACATGTATTTAATATTTATACACTAAACATGTATTTAATATTCATACACTAAACATGTAGTTATTATTTATACACTAAACATGTATTTAATATTAATACAGTAAACATGTATTAAATATTTATACACTAAACATGTATTTAATATTAATACAAAAACATGTATTTAATTTTAATAAACTAAATATATATTTAATATTAATACACTAAACATGTATTTAATATTTTTACACTAAACGTGTATTTAATATTCATACACTAAAAGTGTATTTAATATTCATACACTAAACATGTGTTTAATATTAATACACTAAACATGTAGTTATTATTCATACACTAAACATGTATTTAATATTTATACACTAAACATGTATTTAATATTAATACACTAAATATGTATTTATTATATATCCACTAAACATGTATTTAATATTCATAAACCAAATATATATTTAATATTAATACACTAAACATGTATTTAATATTAATACACTAAACATGTATTTAATATTTTTACACTAAACATGTATTTAATATTCAAACATTAAACATGTATTTAATATTCATACAGTAAACATGTATTTAATATTAATACAAAAACATGTATTTAATTGTAATAAACTAAATATATATTTATTATTAATACACTAAACATGTATTTAATATTCATACATTAAAAATGTATTTAATATTCATACACTAAACATGTATTTAATATTCACACATTAAACATGTATTTAATATTCATACACTAAACATGTAGTTATTATTTATACACTAAACATGTATTTAATATTAATACACTAAACATGTATTTAATATTTATACACTAAACATGTGTTTAGGGCACGTCCAGCTGGTAGGAGGCCACGGGGAAGACCCAGGACACGTTGGAAAGACTATGTCTCCCGGCTGGCCTGGGAACGCCTCGGGACCCCCCGGGAAGAGCTAGACGAAGTGGCTGGAGATAGGGAAGTCTGGGCTTCCCTGCTTAGGCTGCTGCCCCCGCGACCCGACCTCGGATAAGCGGAAGATGATGGATGGATGGATGGATGGACACTAAACACGTATTTAATATTAATACACTAAATATGTATTTATTATATATCCACTAAACATGTATTTAATATTCATAAACTAAACATGTATTTAATATTCATACACTAAACGTGTATTTAATATTCATACACTAAACATGTATTTAATATTAATACAAAACATGTATTTAAGTTTAATAAACTAAACATATATTTAATATTAATACACTAAACATGTATTTAATATTCATACATTAAAAATGTATTTAATATTCATACACTAAACATGTATTTAATATTTATACACTAAACATGTATTTAATATTCATACATTAAACATGTATTTAATATTCATACACTAAACATGTATTTAATATTCATACACTAAACATGTATTTAATATTCATATACTAAACATGTATTTAATATTTATACAAAAACATGTATTTAATTTTAATAAACTAAACATATATTTAATATTAATACACTAAACATGTATTTAATATTTTTACACTAAACATGTATTTAATATTCATACACTAAACATGTAGTTATTATTTATACACTAAACATGTATTTAATATTAATACAGTAAACATGTATTTAATATTAATACACTAAACATGTATTTAATATTAATACAAAAACATATATTTAATTTTAATAAACTGAATATATATTTAATATTAATACACTAAACATGTATTTAATATTCATAAACTAAACATGTATTTAACATTTATACACTAAACATGTATTTAATATTCATACACTAAACATGTATTTAATTTTTAATAAACTAAACATATATTTAATATTAATACACTAAACATGTATTTAATATTCATACACTAAACATGTATTTAATATTCATACACTAAACATGTAGTTATTATTCATACACTAAACATGTATTTAATATTAATACAGTAAACATCTATTAAATATTTATACACCAAACATGTATTCAATATTCATTCAATAAACATGTAGTTATTATTCTTACACTTAATATGTATTTAATATTAATACAAAAACATGTATTTAATTTTAATAAACTAAACATATATTTAATATTAATACACTAAACATGTATTTAATATTAATACAGTAAAAGTGTATTTAATATTCATACACTAAACATGTGTTTAATATTAATACACTAAACATGTAGTTATTATTCATACACTAAACATGTATTTAATATTTATACACTAAACATGTATTTAATATTAATACACTAAATATTTATTTATTATATATCCACTAAACATGTATTTAATATTCATAAACTAAATATATATTTAATATTGATACACTAAACATGTATTTAATATTAATACACTAAACATGTATTTAATATTTTTACACTAAACATTTATTTAATATTCATACACTAAACATCTATTTAATATTCATACACTAAACATGTATTTAATATTAATACAAAAACATGTATTTAATTGTAATAAACTAAATATATATTTAATATTAATACATTAAACATGTATTTAATATTCATAAACTAAACATGTATTTAACATCTATACACTAAACATGAATTTAATATTCATACACTAAACATGTATTTAATATTCATACATTAAACATGTAGAAGCATTTAAGTCTCACCTTAAAACTCATTTGTATACTCTAGCCTTTAAATAGACTCCCTTTTTAGACCAGTTGATCTGCCGTTTCTTTTCTTTTTCTTCTATGTCCCACTCTCCCGTTGGGAGGGGGTCCGGTCCGATCCGGTGGCCATGTACTGCTCGCCTGTGTATCGGCTGGGGACATCTCTGCGCTGCTGGTCCGCCTACGCTTGGGATGGTTTCCTGCTGGCTCCGCTGTGAACGGGACTCTCGCTGCTGTGTCTTGGATCCTCTTTGGACTGGACTCTCGCGACTGTGTTGTATCCATTGTGGATTGAACTTTCACAGTATCCTGTTAGATCCGCTCGACATCCATTGCTTTCCTCCTCTCTAAGGTTCTCATAGTCATCATTGTCACCGACGTCCCACTGGGTGTGAGTTTTCCTTGCCCTTATGTGGGCCTACCGAGGATGTCGTGGTGGTTTGTGCAGCCCTTTGAGACACTAGTGATTTAGGGCTATATAAGTAAACATTGATTGATTGATTGATATTTAATATTTATACACTAAACATGTATTTAATATTCGTACACGAAACATGTATTTAATATTTATACACTAAACATGTATTTAATATTCATACATTAAACATGTATATAATATTCATACACTAAACATGTATTTAATATTTATACACTAAACATGTATTTAATATTCATACACTAAACATGTATTTAATATTAATACAAAAACATGTATTTAATTTTAATAAACTAAACATATATTTAATATTAATACACTAAACATGTATTTATTATTTATACACTAAACATGTATTTAATATTAATACAGTAAACATGTATTTAATATTTATACACTAAACATGTATTTAATATTCATTCAATAAACATGTAGTTATTATTCTTACACTTAATATGTATTTAATATTAATACAAAAACATGTATTTAATTTTAATAAACTAAACATATATTTAATATTCATACACTAAACATGTATTTAATATTTATACACTAAACATGTATTTAATATTCATACACTAAACATGTAGTTATTATTCATACACTAAACATGTATTTAATATTAATACAGTAAACATGTATTAAATATTTATACACTAAACATGTATTTAATATTCATTCAATAAACATGTAGTTATTATTCTTACACTTAATATGTATTTAATATTAATACAAAAACATGTATTTAATTTTAATAAACTAAAAATATATCTAATATTAATACACTAAACATGTATTTAATATTTTTACACTAAACGTGTATTTAATATTCATACATTAAAAGTGTATTTAATATTCATACACTAAACATGTGTTTAATATTAATACACTAAACATGTAGTTATTATTCATACACTAAACATGTATTTAATATTTATACACTAAACATGTATTTAATATTAATACACTAAATATGTATTTATTATATATCCACTGAACATGTATTTAATATTCATAAACTAAATATATATTTAATATTAATACACTAAACATGTATTTAATATTAATTCAATAAATATGTATTTAATATTTTTACACTAAACATGTATTTAATATTTATACACTAAATATGTATTTAATATTCATACACTAAACATGTATTTAATATTAATACACTGAACATGTATTTAATAATCATATACTAAACGTATATGTAATATTCATTTAGTAAACATGTATTTAATATAAATACACTGAACATGTATTTAATAATCATATACTAAACGTATATGTAATTATATACTAATCATATATTTAATATTCATACAGTAAACATGTATTATTTATGCTCTAAATAAGGCACACTTGGAAATAATGAATTTCTTTATGCGTGCAGTTGCAGCAGAAGTCCACAGGAGGGCGCACGTTCCCTCTTAATAAGTCCGGTCCTCTCCGTCTCTCTATCAATCTTTTTCCTTTTTTTTTGTTTCTTTTATTTTTTTTTACATAAGTTTTGTTTCTCATACACTTATATTTATACACTTAACATGTATTTAATATTAATACACTAAACATGTATTTAATATTTATACACTAAACATGTATTTAATATTAGTACAAAAACATGTATTTAATTTTAATAAACTAAACATATATTTAATATTAATACACCAAACATGTATTTATTATTAATACAAAAACATGTATTTAATTTTAATAAACTAAACATATATTTAATATTAATACACTAAACATGTATTAAATATTCATACACTAAACATGTATTTAATATTTATACACTAAACATTTATTTAATATTAGTACAAAAACATGTATTTAATTTTAATAAACTAAACACATATTTAATATTAATACACTAAACATGTATTTAATATTAATACAAAAACATGTATTTAATTTTAATAAACTAAACATATATTTAATATTAATACACTAAACATGTATTAAATATTCATAAACTAAACATTTATTTAATATTCATTCAATAAACATGTAGTTATTATTTTTACACTTAATATGTATTTAATATTAATACAAAAACATGTATTTAATTTTAATAAACTAATCATATATTTAATATTAATACACTAAACATGTATTTAATATTTTTACACTAAACGTGTATTTAATATTTATACACTAAAAGCGTATATAATATTAATACACTAAACATGTATTTAATATTAATACACTAAACATGTATTTAATATTTATACACTAAACATGTATTTAATATTCATACACTAAACATGTATTTAATATTAATACACTGAACATGTATTTAATATTAATACAAAACATGTATTTAATTTTAATAAACAAAATATATACTTAATATTAATACACTAAACATGTATTTAATATTCATAAACTAAACATGTATTTAATATTCATACACTAAACATGTATTTAATATTAATACACTAATCATGTATTTAATATTCATACACTAAATATGTATTTAATATTTATACACTTAACATGTATTCAATATTAATACACTAAATATGTATTTAATATTCATACATTAAAAATGTTTTTAATATTCATACACTAAACATGTATTTAATATTCATACATTAAACATGTATTTAATATTTATACACTAAACATGTATTTAATATTCGTACACGAAACATGTATTTAATATTTATACACTAAACATGTATTTAATATTCATACATTAAACATATATTTAATATTCATAAACTAAACATGAATTTCATATTTATACACTAAACATGTATTTAATATTCATACACTAAACATGTATTTAATATTTATACACTAAACATGTATTTAATATTTATACACTAAATATGTATTTAATATTCATACACTAAACATGTATTTAATTTTAATACACTGAACATGTATTTAATAATCATATACTAAACGTATATGTAATATTCATTTAGTAAACATGTATTTATTATCCTCTAAATAAGGCACACTTGGAAATAATGAATTTCTTTATGCGTGCAGTTGCGGCAGAAGTCCACAGGAGGGCGCACGTTCCCTCTTAATAAGTCCGGTCCTCTCTGTCTCTCTATCAATCTTTTTCCTTTTTTTTTGTTTCTTTTATTTTTTTTTACATAAGTTTTGTTTCTCATACACTTATATTTATACACTAAACATGTATTTAATACTAATACACTAAACATGTATTTAATATTTATACACTAAACATGTATTTAATATTAGTACAAAAACATGTATTTAATTTTAATAAACTAAACATATATTTAATATTAATACACTAAACATGTATTTATTATTAATACAAAAACATGTATTTAATTTTAATAAACTAAACATATATTTAATATTAATACACTAAACATGTATTAAATATTCATACACTAAACATGTATTTAATATTTATACACTAAACATTTATTTAATATTAGTACAAAAACATGTATTTAATTTTAATTAACTAAACACATATTTAATATTAATACACTAAACATGTATTTAATATTAATACAAAAACATGTATTTAATTTTAATAAACTAAACATATATTTAATATTAATACACTAAACATGTATTAAATATTCATACACTAAACATTTATTTAATATTCATTCAATAAAAATGTAGTTATTATTTTTACACTTAATATGTATTTAATATTAATACAAAACATGTATTTAATTTTAATAAACTAATCATATATTTAATATTAATACACTAAACATGTATTTACTATTTTTACACTAAACGTGTATTTAATATTTATACACTAAAAGTGTATATAATATTAATACACTAAACATGTATTTAATATTAATACACTAAACATGTATTTAATATTTATACACTAAACATGTATTTAATATTCATACACTAAACATGTATTTAATATTAATACACTGAACATGTATTTAATATTAATACAAACCATGTATTTAATTTTAATAAACAAAATATATACTTAATATTAATACACTAAACATGTATTTAATATTCATAAACTAAACATGTATTTAATATTCATACACTAAACATGTATTTAATATTAATACACTAATCATGTATTTAATATTCATACACTAAATATGTATTTAATATTTATACACTTAACATGTATTCAATATTAATACACTAAATATGTATTTAATATTCATACATTAAAAATGTATTTAATATTCATACATTAAACATGTATTTAATATTTATACACTAAACATGTATTTAATATTCGTACACGAAACATGTATTTAATATTTATACACTAAACATGTATTTAATATTTATACACTAAATATGTATTTAATATTCATACACTAAACATGTATTTAATTTTAATACACTGAACATGTATTTAATAATCATATACTAAACGTATATGTAATATTCATTTAGTAAACATGTATTTATTATCCTCTAAATAAGGCACACTTGGAAATAATGAATTTCTTTATGCGTGCAGTTGCGGCAGAAGTCCACAGGAGGGCGCACGTTCCCTCTTAATAAGTCCGGTCCTCTCTGTCTCTCTATCAATCTTTTTCCTTTTTTTTTGTTTCTTTTATTTTTTTTTTACATAAGTTTTGTTTCTCATACACTTATATTTATACACTAAACATGTATTTAATATTAATACACTAAACATGTATTTAATATTTATACACTAAACATGTATTTAATATTAGTACAAAAACATGTATTTAATTTTAATAAACTAAACATCTATTTAATATTAATACACTAAACATGTATTTATTATTAATACAAAAACATGTATTTAATTTTAATAAACTAAACATATATTTAATATTAATACACTAAACATGTATTAAATATTTATACACTAAACATGTATTTAATATTTATACACTAAACATTTATTTAATATTAGTACAAAAACATATATTTAATTTTAATAAACTAAACACATATTTAATATTAACACACTAAACATGTATTTAATATTAATACAAAAACATGTATTTAATTTTAATAAACTAAACATATATTTAATATTAATACACTAAACATGTATTAAATATTCATACACTAAACATTTATTTAATATTCATTCAATAAACATGTAGTTATTATTTTTACACTTAATATGTATTTAATATTAATACAAAAACATGTATTTAATTTTAATAAACTAATCATATATTTAATATTAATACACTAAACATGTATTTAATATTAATACAGTAAACATGTATTAAATATTTATACACTAAACATGTATTTAATATTAATTCAATAAACATGTTGTTATTATTGTTACACTTAATATGTATTTAATATTAATACAAAAACATGTATTTAATTTTAATAAACTAATCATATATTTAATATTAATACACTAAACATGTATTTAATATTTTTACACTAAACGTGTATTTGATATTTATACACTAAAAGTGTATTTAATATTAATACACTAAACATGTATTTAATATTAATACACTAAACATGTATTTAATATTTATACACTAAACATGTATTTAATATTCATACACTAAACATGTATTTAATATTAATACAAAAACATGTATTTAATTTTAATAAACTAAACATATATTTAATATTAATACACTAAACATGTATTAAATATTCATACACTAAACATTTATTTAATATTCATTCAATAAACATGTAGTTATTATTTTTACACTTAATATGTATTTAATATTCATACATTAAAAATGTATTTAATATTCATACACTAAACATGTATTTAATATTCATACATTAAACATGTATTTAATATTTATACACTAAACATGTATTTAATATTCGTACACGAAACATGTATTTAATATTTATACACTAAACATGTATTTAATATTCATACATTAAACATATATTTAATATTCATAAACTAAACATGTATTTAATATTTATACACTAAACATGTATTTAATATTCATACACTAAACATGTATTTAATATTTATACACTAAACATGTATTTAATGTTTATACACTAAATATGTATTTAATATTCATACACTAAACATGTATTTAATTTCAATATACTGAACATGTATTTAATAATCATATACTAAACGTATATGTAATATTCATTTAGTAAACATGTATTTATTATCCTCTAAATAAGGCACACTTGGAAATAATGAAGTTCTTTATGCGTGCAGTTGCGGCAGAAATCCACAGGAGGGCGCACGTTCCCTCTTAATAAGTCCGGTCCTTTCTGTCTCTCTATCAATCTTTTTCCTTTTTTTTTGTTTCTTTTATTTTTTTTTACATAAGTTTTGTTTCTCATACACTTATATTTATACACTTTACATGTATTTAATATTAATACACTAAACATGTATTTAATATTTATACACTAAACATGTATTTAATATTAGTACAAAAACATGTATTTAATTTTAATAAACTAAACATATATTTAATATTAATACACTAAACATGTATTTATTATTAATACAAAAACATGTATTTAATTTTAATAAACTAAACATATATTTAATATTAATACACTAAACATGTATTAAATATTTATACACTAAACATGTATTTAATATTTATACACTAAACATTTATTTAATATTAGTACAAAAACATGTATTTAATTTTAATAAACTAAACACATATTTAATATTAATACACTAAACATGTATTTAATATTAATACAAAAACATGTATTTAATTTTAATAAACTAAACATATATTTAATATTAATACACTAAACATGTATTAAATATTCATACACTAAACATTTATTTAATATTCATACACTAAACATGTATTTAATATTAATACACTGAACATGTATTTAATAATCATATACCAAACATATATGTAATTATATACTAATCATGTATTTAATATTCATACAGTAAACATGTATTTAATATTTATACACTAAATATGTATTTATTATTTATCCACTAAACATGTATTTAATATTCATAAACTAAACATGTATTTAATATTAATACAAACACATGTATTTAAGTTTAATAGACTAAACATATATTTAATATTAATACACTAAACATGTATTTAATATTTATACACTAAACATGTATTTAATATTAATACAAAAACATGTATTTAATTTTAATAAACTAAACATATATTTAATATTAATACACTAAACGTGTATTTAATATTCATACACCAAACATGTATTTAACATTTATACACTAAACATGTTTTTAATATTTATACACTAAACATGTATTTAATATTAATACAAAAACATGTATTTAATTTTAATAAACTAAACATATTTAATATTAATACACTAAACATGTGTTTAATATTAATACACTAAACATGTATTTAATATTTATACACCAAACATGTATTTAATATTTATACACTAAACATGTATTTGATATTCATACACTAAACATGTATTTAATATTAATACACTAAACATGTATTTAATATTAATACACTAAAAATGTATTTAATATTCATAAACTAAACATATATTTAAATTTTATACACTAAACATGTATTTAATATTCATACACTAAACATATAGTTATTATTTATACACTAAACGTGTATTAAATATTCATACACTAAACATGTATCTAATATTAATACAAAACATGTATTTACGTTTAACAAACTAAACATATATTTAATATTAATACACTAAACATGTATTTAATATTTATACAGTAAAAATGTATTGAATATTCATACACTAAACATGTATTTAATATTCATACACTAAACATGTATTTAATATTTATACACTAAACATGTATTTAATATTTATACACTAAATATGTATTTAATATTCATACACTAAACATGTATTTAATTTTAATACACTGAACATGTATTTAATAATCATATACTAAACGTATATGTAATATTCATTTAGTAAACATGTATTTATTATCCTCTAAATAAGGCACACTTGGAAATAATGAATTTCTTTATGCGTGCAGTTGCGGCAGAAGTCCACAGGAGGGCGCACGTTCCCTCTTAATAAGTCCGGTCCTCTCTGTCTCTCTATCAATCTTTTTCCTTTTTTTTTGTTTCTTTTATTTTTTTTTACATAAGTTTTGTTTCTCATACACTTATATTTATACACTAAACATGTATTTAATATTAATACACTAAACATGTATTTAATATTTATACACTAAACATGTATTTAATATTAGTGCAAAAACATGTATTTAATTTTAATAAACTAAACATCTATTTAATATTAATACACTAAACATGTATTTATTATTAATACAAAAACATGTATTTAATTTTGATAAACTAAACATATATTTAATATTAATACACTAAACATGTATTAAATATTTATACACTAAACATGTATTTAATATTTATACACTAAACATTTATTTAATATTAGTACAAAAACATATATTTAATTTTAATAAACTAAACAAATATTTAATATTAACACACTAAACATGTATTTAATATTAATACAAAAACATGTATTTAATTTTAATAAACTAAACATATATTTAATATTAATACACTAAACATGTATTTATTATTAATACAAAAACATGTATTTAATTTTAATAAACTAAACATATATTTAATATTAATACACTAAACATGTATTAAATATTTATACACTAAACATGTATTTAATATTTATACACTAAACATTTATTTAATATTAGTACAAAAACATGTATTTAATTTTAATAAACTAAACACATATTTAATATTAATACACTAAACATGTATTTAATATTAATACAAAAACATGTATTTAATTTTAATAAACTAAACATATATTTAATATAATACACTAAACATGTATTAAATATTCATACACTAAACATTTATTTAATATTCATTCAATAAACATGTAGTTATTATTTTTACACTTAATATGTATTTAATATTAATACAAAAACATGTATTTAATTTTAATAAACTAATCATATATTTAATATTAATACACTAAACATGTATTTAATATTCATAAACTAAACATGTGTTTAATATTCATACACTAAACATGTATTTAATATTAATACACTGAACATGTATTTAATAATCATATACCAAACATATATGTAATTATATACTAATCATGTATTTAATATTCATACAGTAAACATGTATTTAATATTTATACACTAAATATGTATTTATTATTTATCCACTAAACATGTATTTAATATTCATAAACTAAACATGTATTTAATATTAATACAAACACATGTATTTAAGTTTAATAAACTAAACATATATTTAATATTAATACACTAAACATGTATTTAATATTTATACACTAAACATGTATTTAATATTAATACAAAAACATGTATTTAATTTTAATAAACTAAACATATATTTAATATTAATACACTAAACGTGTATTTAATATTCATACACCAAACATGTATTTAACATTTATACACTAAACATGTTTTTAATATTTATACACTAAACATGTATTTAATATTAATACAAAAAAATGTATTTAATTTTAATAAACTAAACATATTTAATATTAATACACTAAACATGTGTTTAATATTAATACACTAAACATGTATTTAATATTTATACACCAAACATGTATTTAATATTTATACACTAAACATGTATTTGATATTCATACACTAAACATGTATTTAATATTAATACACTAAACATGTATTTAATATTAATACACTAAAAATGTATTTAATATTCATAAACTAAACATATATTTAACATTTATACACTAAACATGTATTTAATATTCATACACTAAACATATAGTTATTATTTATACACTAAACGTGTATTAAATATTCATACACTAAACATGTATCTAATATAAATACAAAACATGTATTTACGTTTAACAAACTAAACATATATTTAATATTAATACACTAAACATGTATTTAATATTTATACAGTAAAAATGTATTGAATATTCATACACTAAACATGTATTTAATATTCATACACTAAACATGTATTTAATATTAATACACTAAACATGTATTTAATATTTACACACTAAACATGTATTTAATATTAATACACTAAATATGTATTTATTATATATCCACTAAACATGTATTTGATATTCATAAACTAAACATGTATTTAATATTCACACATTAAACATGTATTTAATATTTATACACTAAACATGTATTTAATATTCGTACACGAAACATGTATTTAATATTTATACAGTAAACATGTATTGAATATTCATACACTAAACATGTATTTAATATTTATACACTAAACATGTATTTAATATTAATACAAAAACATGTATTTAATTTTAATAAACTAAACATATATTTAATATTGTTACACTAAACATGTATTTAATATTTATACACTGAACATGTATTTAATAGTTATACACTAATCATGTATTTAATATTAATACACTAATCATGTATTTAATATTCATACACTAAATATGTATTTAATATTCATACACTTAACATGTATTTAATATTCATACACTAAACGTGTATTTAATATTCATACACTAAACATGTATTTAATATTAATACAAAACATGTATTTAAGTTTAATAAACTAAACTTATATTTGATATTAATACACTAACATGTATTTAATATTCATACATTAAAAATGTATTTAATATTCATACACTAAACATGTATTTAATATTCACACATTAAACATGTATTTAATATTTATACACTAAACATGTATTTAATATTCGTACACGAAACATGTATTTAATATTTATACATTAAACATGTATTTAATATTCATACATTAAACATGTGTTTAATATTCATACACTAAACATGTATTTAATATTCATACACTAAACATGTATTTAATATTCATATACTAAACATGTATTTAATATTTATACAAAAACATGTATTTAATTTTAATAAACTAAACATATATTTAATATTAATACACTAAACATGTATTTAATATTTATACACTAAACATGTATTTAATATTCATACACTAAACATGTATTTAATATTAATACAAAAACATGTATTTAATTTTAATAAACTGAACATATTTTTAATATTAATACACTAAACATGTATTTAATATTCATAAACTAAACATGTATTTAACATTTATACACTAAACATGTATTTAATATTCATACACTAAACATGTATTTAATTTTTAATAAACTAAACATATATTTAATATTAATACACTAAACATGTATTTAATATTTATACACTAAACATGTATTTAATATTCATACACTAAACATGTAGTTATTATTCATACACTAAACATGTATTTAATATTAATACAGTAAACATGTATTTAATATTAATACACTAAACATGAATTTAATATTCATACATTAAACATGTATTTAATATTTATACACTAAACATGTATTTAATATTCATACACTAAACATGTATTTAATATTCATACATTAAACATGTATTTAATATTCATACACTAAACATGTATTCAATATTTATACAAAAACATGTATTTAATTTTAATAAACTAAACATATATTTAATATTAATACACTTAACATGTATTTAATATTCATACACTAAACATGTAGTTATTATTTATACACTAAACGTGTATTTAATAATAATACAGTAAACATGTATTTAATATTCGTACACGAAACATGTATTTAATATTTATACACTAAACATGTATTTAATATTCATACATTAAACATGTATTTAATATTCATACACTAAACATGTATTTAATATTTATACACTAAACATGTATTTAATATTCATACATTAAACATCTATTTAATATTCATACACTAAACATGTATTTAATATTTATACAAAAACATGTATTTAATTTTAATAAACTAAACATATATTTAATATTAATACACTTAACATGTATTTAATATTCATACACTAAACATGTAGTTATTATTTATACACTAAACGTGTATTTAATAATAATACAGTAAACATGTATTTAATATTAATACACTAAACATGTATTTAATATTAATACAAAAACGTGTATTTAATTTTAATAAACTAAATATATATTTAATATTAATACACTAAACATGTATTTAATATTTATAAACTAAACATGTATTTAACATTTATACACTTAACATGTATTTAATATTCATACACTAAACATCAATTTAATTTTTAATAAACTAAACATATATTTAATATTAATACACTAAACATGTATTTAATATTTATACACTAAACATGTATTTAATATTCATACCTTAAACATGTAGTTATTATTCATACACTAAACATGTATTTAATATTAATACAGTAAACATGTATTAAATATTTATACACTTAACATGTATTTAATATTCATTCAATAAACATGTAGTTATTATTCTTACACTTAATATGTATTTAATATTAATACAAAAACATGTATTTAATTTTAATAAACTAAACATATATTTAATATTAATACACTAAACATGTATTTAATATTTATACACTAAACATGTATTTAATATTCATACACTAAACATGTAGTTATTATTTATACACTAAACATGTATTTAATATTAATACAGTAAACATGTATTAAATATTTATACACTAAACATGTATTTAATATTAATACAAAAACATGTATTTAATTTTAATAAACTAAATATATATTTAATATTAATACACTAAACATGTATTTAATATTTTTACACTAAACGTGTATTTAATATTCATACACTAAAAGTGTATTTAATATTCATACACTAAACATGTGTTTAATATTAATACACTAAACATGTAGTTATTATTCATACACTAAACATGTATTTAATATTTATACACTAAACATGTATTTAATATTAATACACTAAATATGTATTTATTATATATCCACTAAACATGTATTTAATATTCATAAACCAAATATATATTTAATATTAATACACTAAACATGTATTTAATATTAATACACTAAACATGTATTTAATATTTTTACACTAAACATGTATTTAATATTCAAACATTAAACATGTATTTAATATTCATACAGTAAACATGTATTTAATATTAATACAAAAACATGTATTTAATTGTAATAAACTAAATATATATTTATTATTAATACACTAAACATGTATTTAATATTCATACATTAAAAATGTATTTAATATTCATACACTAAACATGTATTTAATATTCACACATTAAACATGTATTTAATATTCATACACTAAACATGTAGTTATTATTTATACACTAAACATGTATTTAATATTAATACACTAAACATGTATTTAATATTTATACACTAAACATGTGTTTAGGGCACGTCCAGCTGGTAGGAGGCCACGGGGAAGACCCAGGACACGTTGGAAAGACTATGTCTCCCGGCTGGCCTGGGAACGCCTCGGGATCCCCCGGGAAGAGCTAGACGAAGTGGCTGGAGATAGGGAAGTCTGGGCTTCCCTGCTTAGGCTGCTGCCCCCGCGACCCGACCTCGGATAAGCGGAAGATGATGGATGGATGGATGGATGGACACTAAACATGTATTTAATATTAATACACTAAATATGTATTTATTATATATCCACTAAACATGTATTTAATATTCATAAACTAAACATGTATTTAATATTCATACACTAAACGTGTATTTAATATTCATACACTAAACATGTATTTAATATTAATACAAAACATGTATTTAAGTTTAATAAACTAAACATATATTTAATATTAATACACTAAACATGTATTTAATATTCATACATTAAAAATGTATTTAATATTCATACACTAAACATGTATTTAATATTCACACATTAAACATGTATTTAATATTTATACACTAAACATGTATTTAATATTCGTACACGAAACATGTATTTAATATTTATACACTAAACATGTATTTAATATTCATACATTAAACATGTATTTAATATTCATACACTAAACATGTATTTAATATTCATACACTAAACATGTATTTAATATTCATATACTAAACATGTATTTAATATTTATACAAAAACATGTATTTAATTTTAATAAACTAAACATATATTTAATATTAATACACTAAACATGTATTTAATATTCATACATTAAAAATGTATTTAATATTCATACACTAAACATGTATTTAATATTCACACATTAAACATGTATTTAATATTTATACACTAAACATGTATTTAATATTCACACATTAAACATGTATTTAATATTTATACACTAAACATGTATTTAATATTCGTACACGAAACATGTATTTAATATTTATACACTAAACATGTATTTAATATTCATACATTAAACATGTATTTAATATTCATACACTAAACATGTATTTAATATTCATACACTAAACATGTATTTAATATTCATATACTAAACATGTATTTAATATTTATACAAAAACATGTATTTAATTTTAATAAACTAAACATATATTTAATATTAATACACTAAACATGTATTTAATATTTATACACTAAACATGTATTTAATATTCATACACTAAACATGTATTTAATATTTATACAAAAACATGTATTCAATTCTAATAAACTAAACATATATTTAATATTAATACACTGAACATGTATTTAATAATCATATACCAAACATATATGTAATTATATACTAATCATGTATTTAATATTCATACAGTAAACATGTATTTAATATTTATACACTAAATATGTATTTATTACTTATCCACTAAACATGTATTTAATATTCATAAACTAAACATGTATTTAATATTAATACAAACACATGTATTTAAGTTTAATAAACTAAACATATATTTAATATTAATACACTAAACATGTATTTAATATTCATACACTAAACATGTATTTAATATTAATACAAAAACATGTATTTAATTTTAATAAACTAAACATATATTTAATATTAATACACTAAACGTGTATTTAATATTCATACACCAAACATGTATTTAACATTTATACACTAAACATGTTTTTAATATCTATACACTAAACATGTATTTAATATTAATACAAAAACATGTATTTAATTTTAATAAACTAAACATATTTAATATTAATACACTAAACATGTGTTTAATATTAATACACTAAACATGTATTTAATATTTATACACCAAACATGTATTTAATATTTATACACTAAACATGTATTTGATATTCATACACTAAACATGTATTTAATATTAATACACTAAACATGTATTTAATATTAATACACTAAAAATGTATTTAATATTCATAAACTAAACATATATTTAACATTTCTACACTAAACATGTATTTAATATTCATACACTAAACATATAGTTATTATTTATACACTAAACGTGTATTAAATATTCATACACTAAACATGTATCTAATATTAATACAAAACATGTATTTACTTTTAACAAACTAAACATATATTTAATATTAATACACTAAACATGTATTTAATATTTATACAGTAAAAATGTATTGAATATTCATACACTAAACATGTATTTAATATTCATACACTAAAGATATATTTAATATTTATACACTAAACATGTATTTAATATTTATACACTAAATATGTATTTAATATTCATACACTAAACATGTATTTAATTTTAATACACTGAACATGTATTTAATATTTATACACTAAATATGTATTTAATATTCATACACTAAACATGTATTTAATTTTAATACACTGAACATGTATTTAATAATCATATACTAAACGTATATGTAATATTCATTTAGTAAACATGTATTTATTATCCTCTAAATAAGGCACACTTGGAAATAATGAATTTCTTTATGCGTGCAGTTGCGGCAGAAGTCCACAGGAGGGCGCACGTTCCCTCTTAATAAGTCCGGTCCTCTCTGTCTCTCTATCAATCTTTTTCCTTTTTTTTTGTTTCTTTTATTTTTTTTTACATAAGTTTTGTTTCTCATACACTTATATTTATACACTAAACATGTATTTAATATTAATACACTAAACATTTATTTAATATGTATACACTAAACATGTATTTAATATTAGTACAAAAACATGTATTTAATTTTAATAAACTAAACATCTATTTAATATTAATACACTAAACATGTATTTATTATTAATACAAAAACATGTATTTAATTTTAATAAACTAAACATATATTTAATATTAATACACTAAACATGTATTAAATATTTATACACTAAACATGTATTTAATATTTATACACTAAACATTTATTTAATATTAGTACAAAAACATATATTTAATTTTAATAAACTAAACACATATTTAATATTAACACACTAAACATGTATTTAATATTAATACAAAAACATGTATTTAATTTTAATAAACTAAACATGTATTTAATATTAATACACTAAACATGTATTAAATATTCATACACTAAACATTTATTTAATATTCATTCAATAAACATGTAGTTATTATTTTTACACTTAATATGTATTTAATATTAATACAAAAACATGTATTTAATTTTAATAAACTAATCATATATTTAATATTAATACACTAAACATGTATTTAATATTAATACAGTAAACATGTATTAAATATTTATACACTAAACATGTATTTAATATTAATTCAATAAACATGTTGTTATTATTGTTACACTTAATATGTATTTAATATTAATACAAAAACATGTATTTAATTTTAATAAACTAATCATATATTTAATATTAATACACTAAACATGTATTTAATATTTTTACACTAAACGTGTATTTGATATTTATACACTAAAAGTGTATTTAATATTAATACACTAAACATGTATTTAATATTAATACACTAAACATGTATTTAATATTTATACACCAAACATGTATTTAATATTCATACACTAAACATGTATTTAATATTAATACAAAAACATGTATTTAATTTTAATAAACTAAACATATATTTAATATTAATACACTAAACATGTATTAAATATTCATACACTAAACATTTATTTAATATTCATTCAATAAACATGTAGTTATTATTTTTACACTTAATATGTATTTAATATTCATACATTAAAAATGTATTTAATATTCATACACTAAACATGTATTTAATATTCATACATTAAACATGTATTTAATATTTATACACTAAACATGTATTTAATATTCGTACACGAAACATCTATTTAATATTTATACACTAAACATGTATTTAATATTCATACATTAAACATATATTTAATATTCATAAACTAAACATGTATTTAATATTCATACACTAAACATGTATTTAATATTCATACACTAAACATGTATTTAATATTTATACACTAAACATGTATTTAATGTTTATACACTAAATATGTATTTAATATTCATACACTAAACATGTATTTAATTTCAATATACTGAACATGTATTTAATAATCATATACTAAACGTATATGTAATATTCATTTAGTAAACATGTATTTATTATCCTCTAAATAAGGCACACTTGGAAATAATGAATTTCTTTATGCGTGCAGTTGCGGCAGAAGTCCACAGGAGGGCGCACGTTCCCTCTTAATAAGTCCGGTCCTCTCTGTCTCTCTATCAATCTTTTTCCTTTTTTTTTGTTTCTTTTATTTTTTTTTACATAAGTTTTGTTTCTCATACACTTATATTTATACACTAAACATGTATTTAATATTTATACACTAAACATGTATTTAATATTCGTACACGAAACATGTATTTAATATTTATACACTAAACATGTATTTAATATTCATACATTAAAAATTGTATTTAATATGCATACACTAAACATGTATTTAATATTTATACACTAAACATGTATTTAATATTCATACACTAAACATGTATTTAATATTTATACAAAAACATGTATTCAATTCTAATAAACTAAACATATATTTAATATTAATACACTAAACATGTATTTAATATTTATACACTAAACATGTATTTAATATTCATACAGTAAACATGTATTTAATATTTATACACTAAACATGTATTTAATATTCATTCAATAAACATGTAGTTATTATTCTTACACTTAATATGTATTTAATATTAATACAAAACATGTATTTAATTCTAATAAACCAATCATATATTTAATATTAATACACTAAACATGTATTTAATATTTATACACTAAACATGTATTTAATATTCATACACTAAACATGTAGTTATTATTTATACACTAAACATGTATTTAATATTAATACACTAAACATGTATTTAATATTAATACAAAAACATGTATTTAATTTTAATAAACTAAATATATATTTAATATTAATACACTAAACATGTATTTAATATTTTTACACTAAACATGTATTTAATATTCATACACTAAAAGTGTATTTAATATTCATACACTAAACATGTGTTTAATATTAATACACTAAACATGTAGTTATTATTCATACACTAAACATGTATTTAATATTAATACACTAAATATGTATTTATTATATATCCACAAAACATGTATTTAATAATCATAAACTAAATATATATTTAATATTAATACACTAAACATGTATTTAATATTAATACACTAAACTTGTATTTAATATTTTTACACTAAACATGTATTTAATATTCATACACTAAACATGTATTTAATATTAATACACTAATCATGTATTTAATATTTATACACTAAACATGTATTTAATATTAATACATTAAACATGTATTTAATATTTTTACACTAAACATGTATTTAATATTCATACACTAAACATGTATTTAATATTCATACACTAAACATGTATTTAATATTAATACACTAAACATGTATTTAATATTAATACACTAAACTTGTATTTAATATTTTTACACTAAACATGTATTTAATATTCATGCACTAAACATGTATTTAATATTAATACACTAATCATGTATTTAATATTTTTACACCAAACATGTATTTAATATTTATACACTAAACATGTATTTAATATTAATACACTAAACATGTATTTAATATTCATACACTAAACATTTAGTTATTATTTATACACTAAACATGTATTTAATATTAATACACTAAACATGTATTTAATATTAATACACTAAACATGTATTTAATATTAATACACTAAACATGTATTTAATATTCATACACTAATCATGTATTTAATATTAATACACTAATCATGTATTTAATATTTATACACTAAACATGTATTTAATATTCATACATTAAACATGTATTTATGATTCATACACTAAACATGTATTTAATATTTATACACTAAACATGTATTTAATATTCATACACTAAACATGTATTTAATATTTATACACTAAACATGTATTTAATATTTATACACTAAATATGTATTTAATATTCATACACTAAACATGTATTTAATATAAATACACTGAACATGTATTTAATAATCATATACTAAACGTATATGTAATCATATACTAATCATATATTTAATATTCATGCAGTAAACATGTATTTATTATCCTCTAAATAAGGCACACTTGGAAATAATGAATTTCTTTATGCGTGCAGTTTCGGCAGAACTCCACAGGAGGGCGCACGTTCCCTCTTAATAAGTCCGGTCCTCTCCGTCTCTCTATCTCTCTTTTTCCTTTTTTTTTTGTTTCTTTTATTTTTTTTTACATAAGTTTGGTTTCTCATACACTTATATTTATACACTAAACATGTATTTAATATTAATACAATAAACATGTATTTAATATTTATACACTAAACATGTATTTAATATTAGTACAAAAACATGTATTTAATTTTAATAAACTAAACATATATTTAATATTAATACACTAAACATGTATTTAATGTTAATACAAAAACATGTATTTAATTGTAATAAACTAAACATATATTTAATATTAATACACTAAACATGTATTAAATATTCATACACTAAACATGCATTTAATATTTATACACTAAACATGTATTTAATATTCATACACTAAACATGTATTTAATATTAATACACTAAACATGTATTTAATATTTATACACTAAACATGTATTTAATATTCATAAACTAAACATGTATTTAATATTCATAAACTAAACATGTATTTAACATTTATACACTAAACATGTATTTAATATTCATACATTAAACATGTATTTAATATTCATACACTAAACATGTATTTAATATTCGTACACTAAACATGTATTTAATATTTATACAAAAACATGTATTTAATTTTAATAAACTAAACATATATTTAATATTATTACACTAAACATGTATTTAATATTTATACAAAAACATGTATTTAATTTTAATAAACTAATCATATATTTAATATTAATACACTAAACATGTATTTAATATTTTTACACTAAACGTGTATTTAATATTTATACACTAAAAGTGTATTTAATATTAATACACTAAACATGTATTTAATATTAATACACTAAACATGTATTTAATATTTCTACACTAAACATGTATTAAATATTCATACACTAAACATGTATTTAATATTAATACACTAAACATGTATTTAATATTAATACACTAAACATGTATTTAATATTTATACACTAAACATGTATTTAATATTCATACACTAAACATGTATTTAATATTAATACACTAAACATGTATTTAATATTTATACACTAAACATGTATTTAATATTCATAAACTAAACATATATTTAACATTTATACACTAAACATGTATTTAATATTCATACACTAAACATCAATTTAATTTTTAATAAACTAAACAGATATTTAATATTAATACACTAAACATGTATTTAATATTAATACACTAAACATGTATTTAATATTTTTACACTAAACGTGTATTTAATATTTATACACTAAAAGTGTATTTAATATTAATACACTAAACATGTATTTAATATTAATACACTAAACATGTATTTAATATTTATACACTAAACATGTATTTAATATTCATACACTAAACATGTATTTAATATTAATACACTAAACATGTATTTAATATTTATACACTAAACATGTATTTAATATTCATAAACTAAACATATATTTAACATTTATACACTAAACATGTATTTAATATTCATACACTAAACATGTAGTTATTATTTATACACTAAACATGTATTTAATATTAATACACTAAACATGTATTTAATATTTATACACTAAACATGTATTTAATATTAATACACTAAATATGTATTTATTATATATCCACTAGACATGTATCTGATATTCATAAACTAAACATGTATTTAATATTCATGCACTAAACGTGTATTAAATATTCATACACTAAACATGTATTTAATATTTATACACTAAATATGTATTTAATATTTATACAGTAAACATGTATTGAATATTCATACACTAAAAATGTATTTAATATTCATACACTAAACATGTATTTAATATTAATACAAAAACATGTATTTAATTTTAATAAACTAAACATATATTTAATATTATTACACTCAACATGTATTTAATAGTTATACACTAATCATGTATTTAATATTAATACACTAATAAAGTATTTGATATTCATACACTAAATATGTATTTAATATTCATACACTTAACATGTATTTAATATTTATTCACGAAACATGTATTTAATATTTATACACTAAACATGTATTTAATATTCATACATTAAAAATGTATTTAATATTCATACACTAAACATGTATTTAATATTCATACATTAAACATGTATTTAATATTCATACACTAAACATGTATTTAATATTCGTACACAAAACATGTATTTAATATTTATACACTAAACATGTATTTAATATTCATACATTAAACATGTATTTAATATTCATACACTGAACATGTATTTAATAATCATATACTAAACGTATATGTAATCATATACTAATCATATATTTAATATTCATACAGTAAACATGTATTTATTATCCTCTAAATAAGGCACACTTGGAAATAATGAATTTCTTTATGCGTGCAGTTGCGGCAGAACTCCACAGGAGGGCGCACGTTCCCTTTTAATAAGTCCGGTCCTCTCCGTCTCTCTATCTCTCTTTTTCCTTTTTTTTTGTTTCTTTTATTTTTTTTACATAAGTTTGGTTTCTCATATATTTATACACTAAACATGTATTTAATATTAATACAATAAACATGTATTTAATATTTATACACTAAACATGTATTTAATATTAGTACAAAAACATGTATTTAATTTTAATAAACTAAACATATATTTAATATTAATACACTAAACATGTATTTAATATTATTACAAAAACATGTATTTAATTTTAATAAACTAAATATATATTTAATATTAATACACTAAACATGTATTTAATATTCATACACTAAAAGTGTATTTAATATTCATACACTAAACATGTGTTTAATATTAATACACTAAACATGTAGTTATTATTCATACACTAAATATGTATTTAATATTAATACACTAAATATGTATTTATTATATATCCACTAAACATTTATTTAATATTCATAAACTAAATATATATTTAATATTAATACACTAAACATGTATTTAATATTAATACATTAAACATGTATTTAATATTCATAAACTAAACATGTATTTAACATTTATACACTAAACATGTATTTAATATTCATACACTAAACATGTAGTTATTATTTATACACTAAACATGTATTTAATATTAATACACTAAACATGTATTTAATATTAATACACTAAACATGTATTTAATATTTATACAGTAAACATCTATTGAATATTCATACACTAAACATGTATTTAATATTCATTCACTAAACATGTATTTAATATTCATACACTAAACATGTATTTAATATTAATACACTAAACATGTATTTAATATTTATACACTAAACATGTATTTAATATTAATACAAAAACATGTATTTAATTTTAATAAACTAAACATATTTTTAATATTATTACACTAAACATGTATTTAATATTTATACACTGAACATGTATTTAATATTCATACACTAAACATTTAGTTATTATTTATACACTAAACATGTATTTAATATTAATACACTAAACATGTATTTAATATTAATACACTAAACATGAATTTAATATTCATACATTAAACATGTATTTAATATTCATACACTAAACATGTATTTAATATTCGTACACGAAACATGTATTTAATATTTATACACTAAACATGTATTTAATATTCATACATTAAACATGTATTTAATATTCATACACTAAACATGTATTTAATATTTATACACTAAACATGTATTTAATATTCATACACTAAACATGTATTTAATATTCGTACACGAAACATGTATTTAATATTTATACACTAAACATGTATTTAATATTCATACATTAAACATGTATTTAATATTCATACACTAAACATGTATTTAATATTTATACACTAAACATGTATTTAATATTCATACACTAAACTTGTATTTAATATTCATACACTAAACATGTATTTAATATTTATACAAAAACATGTATTTAATTTTAATAAACTAAACAAGTATTTAATATTAATACACTAAATATGTATTTATTATATATCCACTAGACATGTATTTGATATTCATCAAGTAAACATGTATTTAATATTCATGCACTAAACGTGTATTAAATATTCATACACTAAACATGTATTTAATATTAATACAAAACATGTATTTAATTTTAATAAACTAAACATATATTTAATATTATTACACTAAACATGTATTTAATATTTATACACCGAACATGTATTTAATAGTTATACACTAATCATGTATTTAATATTAATACACTAATAAAGTATTTGATATTCATACACTAAATATGTATTTAATATTCATACACTTAACGTGTATTTAATAGTTATTCACGAAACATGTATTTAATATTCATACACTAAACATGTATTTAATATTCATACACTAAACATGTAGTTATTATTTATACACTAAACATGTATTTAATATTAATACACTAAACATGTATTTAATATTAATACACTAAACATGTATTTAATATTTATACAGTAAACATCTATTGAATATTCATACACTAAACATGTATTTAATATTCATTCACTAAACATGTATTTAATATTCATACACTAAACATGTATTTAATATTAATACACTAAACATGTATTTAATATTCATACACTAAACATGTATTTAATATTAATACAAAAACATGTATTTAATTTTAATAAACTAAACATATTTTTAATATTATTACACTAAACATGTATTTAATATTTATACACTGAACATGTATTTAATATTCATACACTAAACATTTAGTTATTATTCATACACTAAACATGTATTTAATATTAATACACTAAACATGTATTTAATATTAATACACTAAACATGAATTTAATATTCATACATTAAACATGTATTTAATATTTATACACTAAACATGTATTTAATATTCGTACACGAAACATGTATTTAATATTCATACAATAAACTTGTATTTAGTATATATACATACACTAAACATGTATTTAATATTTATACAAAAACATGTATTTAATTTTAATAAACTAAACAAGTATTTAATATTAATACACTAAATATGTATTTATTATATATCCACTAGACATGTATTTGATATTCATCAAGTAAACATGTATTTAATATTCATGCACTAAACGTGTATTAAATATTCATACACTAAACATGTATTTAATATTAATACAAAACATGTATTTAATTTTAATAAACTAAACATATATTTAATATTATTACACTAAACATGTATTTAATATTTATACACCGAACATGTATTTAATAGTTATACACTAATCATGTATTTAATATTAATACACTAATAAAGTATTTGATATTCATACACTAAATATGTATTTAATATTCATACACTTAACGTGTATTTAATAGTTATTCACGAAACATGTATTTAATATTCATACACTAAACATGTATTTAATATTCATACACTAAACATGTAGTTATTATTTATACACTAAACATGTATTTAATATTAATACACTAAACATGTATTTAATATTAATACACTAAACATGTATTTAATATTTATACAGTAAACATCTATTGAATATTCATACACTAAACATGTATTTAATATTCATTCACTAAACATGTATTTAATATTCATACACTAAACATGTATTTAATATTAATACACTAAACATGTATTTAATATTCATACACTAAACATGTATTTAATATTAATACAAAAACATGTATTTAATTTTAATAAACTAAACATATTTTTAATATTATTACACTAAACATGTATTTAATATTTATACACTGAACATGTATTTAATATTCATACACTAAACATTTAGTTATTATTCATACACTAAACATGTATTTAATATTAATACACTAAACATGTATTTAATATTAATACACTAAACATGAATTTAATATTCATACATTAAACATGTATTTAATATTTATACACTAAACATGTATTTAATATTCGTACACGAAACATGTATTTAATATTTATACACTAAACATGTATTTAATATTCATACATTAAACATGTATTTAATATTCATACACTAAACATGTATTTAATATTTATACAAAAACATGTATTTAATTTTGATAAACTAAACATATATTTAATATTAATACACTTAACATGTATTTAATATTCATACACTAAACATGTAGTTATTATTTATACACTAAACGTGTATTTAATAATAATACAGTAAACATGTATTTAATATTAATACACTAAACATGAATTCAATAATCATACATTAAACATGTATTTAATATTTATACACTAAACATGTATTTAATATTCGTACACGAAACATGTATTTAATATTTCTACACTAAACATCTATTTAATATTCATACATTAAACATGTATTTAATATTCATACACTAAACATTTATTTAATATTCATTCAATAAACATGTAGTTATTATTTTTACACTTAATATGTATTTAATATGCATACATTAAAAATGTATTTAATATTCATACACTAAACATGTATTTAATATTCATACATTAAACATGTATTTAATATTTATACACTAAACATTATTTAATATTCGTACACGAAACATGTATTTAATATTTATACACTAAACATGTATTTAATATTCATACATTAAACATATATTTAATATTCATAAACTAAACATGTGTTTAATATTTATACACTAAAAATGTATTTAATATTCATACACTAAACATGTATTTAATATTTATACACTAAACATGTATTTAATGTTTATACACTAAATATGTATTTAATATTAATACACTAAACATGTATTTAATATTCATAAACTAAACATGTATTTAATATTCATACACTAAACATGTATTTAATATTAATACACTGAACATGTATTTAATAATCATATACCAAACATATATGTAATTATATACTAATCATGTATTTAATATTCATACAGTAAACATGTATTTAATATCTATACACTAAATATGTATTTATTATTTATCCACTAAACATGTATTTAATATTCATAAACTAAACATGTATTTAATATTAATACAAACACATGTATTTAAGTTTAATAAACTAAACATATATTTAATATTAATACACTAAACATGTATTTAATATTTATACACTAAACATGTATTTAATATTAATACAAAAACATGTATTTAATTTTAATAAACTAAACATATTTAATATTAATACACTAAACATGTGTTTAATATTAATACACTAAACATGTATTTAATATTTATACACCAAACATGTATTTAATATTTATACACTAAACATGTATTTGATATTCATACACTAAACATGTATTTTATATTAATACACTAAACATGTATTTAATATTAATACACTAAAAATGTATTTAATATTCATAAACTAAACATATATTTAACATTTATACACTAAACATGTATTTAATATTCATACACTAAACATATAGTTATTATTTATACACTAAACGTGTATTAAATATTCATAAACTAAACATGTATCTAATATTAATACAAAAATTGTATTTACGTTTAACAAACTAAACATATATTTAATATTAATACACTAAACATGTATTTAATATTTATACAGTAAAAATGTATTGAATATTCATACACTAAACATGTATTTAATATTCATACACTAAACATGTATTTAATATTAATACACTAAACATGTATTTAATATTTACACACTAAACATGTATTTAATATTAATACACTAAATATGTATTTATTATATATCCACTAAACATGTATTTAATATTCATAAACTAAACATGTATTTAATATTCATACACTAAACGTGTATTTAATATTCATAAACCAAATATATATTTAATATTAATACACTAAACATGTATTTAATATTAATACACTAAACATGTATTTAATATTTTTACACTAAACATGTATTTAATATTCAAACATTAAACATGTATTTAATATTCATACAGTAAACATGTATTTAATATTAATACAAAAACATGTATTTAATTGTAATAAACTAAATATATATTTATTATTAATACACTAAACATGTATTTAATATTCATACATTAAAAATGTATTTAATATTCATACACTAAACATGTATTTAATATTCACACATTAAACATGTATTTAATATTTATACACTAAACATGTATTTAATATTAGTACAAAAACATGTATTTAATTTTAATAAACTAAACATATATTTAATATTAATACACTAAACATGTATTTAATATTAGTACAAAAACATGTATTTAATTTTAATAAACTAAACATATATTTAATATTAATACACTAAACATGTATTTATTATTAATACAAAAACATGTATTTAATTTTAATAAACTAAACATATATTTAATATTAATACACTAAACATGTATTAAATATTTATACACTAAACATGTATTTAATATTAATACACTAAACATGTATTTAATATTAATACAAAAACATGTATTTAATTTTAATAAACTAAACATATATTTAATATTAATACACTAAACATGTATAAAACATTCATTTACTAAACATTTATTTAATATTCATTCAATAAACATGTAGTTATTATTTTTACACTTAATATGTATTTAATATTAATACAAAAACATGTATTTAATTTTAATAAACTAATCATATATTTAATATTAATACACTAAACATGTATTTAATATTCATAAACTAAACATGTATTTAATATTCATACACTAAACATGTATTTAATATTCAAACATTAAACATGTATTTAATATTCATACAGTAAACATGTATTTAATATTAATACAAAAACATGTATTTAATTGTAATAAACTAAATATATATTTATTATTAATACACTAAACATGTATTTAATATTCATACATTAAAAATGTATTTAATATTCATACACTAAACATGTATTTAATATTCATATACTAAACATGTATTTAATATTTATACAAAAACATGTATTTAATTTTAATAAACTAAACATATATTTAATATTAATACACTAAACATGTATTTAATATTTATACACTAAACATGTATTTAATATTCATACACTAAACATGTATTTAATATTAATACAAAAACATGTATTTAATTTTAATAAACTGAATATATATTTAATATTAATACACTAAACATGTATTTAATATTCATAAACTAAACATGTATTTAACATTTATACACTAAACATGTATTTAATATTCATACACTAAACATGTATTTAATTTTTAATAAACTAAACATATATTTAATATTAATACACTAAACATGTATTTAATATTTATACACTAAACATGTATTTAATATTCATACACTAAACATGTAGTTATTATTCATACACTAAACATGTATTTAATATTAATACAG
This sequence comes from Nerophis ophidion, assembly GCF_033978795.1. Classification (NCBI taxonomy): domain Eukaryota; kingdom Metazoa; phylum Chordata; class Actinopteri; order Syngnathiformes; family Syngnathidae; genus Nerophis; species Nerophis ophidion. The sequence continues at coordinate 274,130 of NW_026906972.1, read as the reverse complement.
TAAACATGTATTTAATATTAATACACTAAACATGAATTTAATATTCATACATTAAACATGTATTTAATATTTATACACTAAACATGTATTTAATATTCGTACACGAAACATGTATTTAATATTTATACACTAAACATGTATTTAATATTCATACATTAAACATGTATTTAATATTCATACACTAAACATGTATTTAATATTCATACACTAAACATGTATTTAATATTCATACATTAAACATGTATTTAATATTCATACACTAAACATGTATTTAATATTTATACAAAAACATGTATTTAATTTTAATAAACTAAACATATATTTAATATTAATACACTTAACATGTATTTAATATTCATACACTAAACATGTAGTTATTATTTATACACTAAACGTGTATTTAATAATAATACAGTAAACATGTATTTAATATTAATACACTAAACATGTATTTAATATTAATACAAAAACGTGTATTTAATTTTAATAAACTAAATATATATTTAATATTAATACACTAAACATGTATTTAATATTTATAAACTAAACATGTATTTAACATTTATACACTAAACATGTATTTAATATTCATACACTAAACATCAATTTAATTTTTAATAAACTAAACATATATTTAATATTAATACACTAAACATGTATTTAATATTTATACACTAAACATGTATTTAATATTCATACCTTAAACATGTAGTTATTATTCATTCACTAAACATGTATTTAATATTAATACAGTAAACATGTATTAAATATTTATACACTTAACATGTATTTAATATTCATTCAATAAACATGTAGTTATTATTCTTACACTTAATATGTATTTAATATTAATACAAAAACATGTATTTAATTTTAATAAACTAAACATATATTTAATATTAATACACTAAACATGTATTTAATATTTATACACTAAACATGTATTTAATATTCATACACTAAACATGTAGTTATTATTTATACACTAAACATGTATTAAATATTTATACACTAAACATGTATTTAATATTAATACAAAAACATGTATTTAATTTTAATAAACTAAATATATATTTAATATTAATACACTAAACATGTATTTAATATTTTTACACTAAACGTGTATTTAATATTCATACACTAAAAGTGTATTTAATATTCATACACTAAACATGTGTTTAATATTAATACACTAAACATGTAGTTATTATTCATACACTAAACATGTATTTAATATTTATACACTAAACATGTATTTAATATTAATACACTAAATATGTATTTATTATATATCCACTAAACATGTATTTAATATTCATAAACCAAATATATATTTAATATTAATACACTAAACATGTATTTAATATTAATACACTAAACATGTATTTAATATTTTTACACTAAACATGTATTTAATATTCAAACATTAAACATGTATTTAATATTCATACAGTAAACATGTATTTAATATTAATACAAAAACATGTATTTAATTGTAATAAACTAAATATATATTTATTATTAATACACTAAACATGTATTTAATATTCATACATTAAAAATGTATTTAATATTCATACACTAAACATGTATTTAATATTCACACATTAAACATGTATTTAATATTCATACACTAAACATGTAGTTATTATTTATACACTAAACATGTATTTAATATTAATACACTAAACATGTATTTAATATTTATACACTAAACATGTGTTTAGGGCACGTCCAGCTGGTAGGAGGCCACGGGGAAGACCCAGGACACGTTGGAAAGACTATGTCTCCCGGCTGGCCTGGGAACGCCTCGGGATCCCCCGGGAAGAGCTAGACGAAGTGGCTGGAGATAGGGAAGTCTGGGCTTCCCTGCTTAGGCTGCTGCCCCCGCGACCCGACCTCGGATAAGCGGAAGATGATGGATGGATGGATGGATGGACACTAAACATGTATTTAATATTAATACACTAAATATGTATTTATTATATATCCACTAAACATGTATTTAATATTCATAAACTAAACATGTATTTAATATTCATACACTAAACGTGTATTTAATATTCATACACTAAACATGTATTTAATATTAATACAAAACATGTATTTAAGTTTAATAAACTAAACATATATTTAATATTAATACACTAAACATGTATTTAATATTCATACATTAAAAATGTATTTAATATTCATACACTAAACATGTATTTAATATTCACACATTAAACATGTATTTAATATTTATACACTAAACATGTATTTAATATTCGTACACGAAACATGTATTTAATATTTATACACTAAACATGTATTTAATATTCATACATTAAACATGTATTTAATATTCATACACTAAACATGTATCTAATATTCATACACTAAACATGTATTTAATATTCATATACTAAACATGTATTTAATATTTATACAAAAACATGTATTTAATTTGAATAAACTAAACATATATTTAATATTAATACACTAAACATGTATTTAATATTTATACACTAAACATGTATTTAATATTCATACACTAAACATGTATTTAATATTTATACAAAAACATGTATTCAATTCTAATAAACTAAACATATATTTAATATTAATACACTGAACATGTATTTAATAATCATATACCAAACATATATGTAATTATATACTAATCATGTATTTAATATTCATACAGTAAACATGTATTTAATATTTATACACTAAATATGTATTTATTACTTATCCACTAAACATGTATTTAATATTCATAAACTAAACATGTATTTAATATTAATACAAACACATGTATTTAAGTTTAATAAACTAAACATATATTTAATATTAATACACTAAACATGTATTTAATATTCATACACTAAACATGTATTTAATATTAATACAAAAACATGTATTTAATTTTAATAAACTAAACATATATTTAATATTAATACACTAAACGTGTATTTAATATTCATACACCAAACATGTATTTAACATTTATACACTCAACATTTTTTTAATATTTATACACTAAACATGTATTTAATATTAATACAAAAACATGTATTTAATTTTAATAAACTAAACATATTTAATATTAATACACTAAACATGTGTTTAATATTAATACACTAAACATGTATTTAATATTTATACACCAAACATGTATTTAATATTTATACACTAAACATGTATTTGATATTCATACACTAAACATGTATTTAATATTAATACACTAAACATGTATTTAATATTAATACACTAAAAATGTATTTAATATTCATAAACTAAACATATATTTAACATTTATACACTAAACATGTATTTAATATTCATACACTAAACATATAGTTATTATTTATACACTAAACGTGTATTAAATATTCATACACTAAACATGTATCTAATATTAATACAAAACATGTATTTACGTTTAACAAACTAAACATATATTTGATATTAATACACTAAACATGTATTTAATATTTATACAGTAAAAATGTATTTAATATTCATACACTAAACATGTATTTAATATTCATACACTAAAGATATTTTTAATATTTATACACTAAACATGTATTTAATATTTATACACTAAATATGTATTTAATATTCATACACTAAACATGTATTTAATTTTAATACACTGAACATGTATTTAATAATCATATACTAAACGTATATGTAATATTCATTTAGTAAACATGTATTTATTATCCTCTAAATAAGGCACACTTGGAAATAATGAATTTCTTTATGCGTGCAGTTGCGGCAGAAGTCCACAGGAGGGCGCACGTTCCCTCTTAATAAGTCCGGTCCTCTCTGTCTCTCTATCAATCTTTTTCCTTTTTTTTTGTTTCTTTTATTTTTTTTTACATAAGTTTTGTTTCTCATACACTTATATTTATACACTAAACATGTATTTAATATTAATACACTAAACATGTATTTAATATGTATACACTAAACATGTATTTAATATTAGTACAAAAACATGTATTTAATTTTAATAAACTAAACATCTATTTAATATTAATACACTAAACATGTATTTATTATTAATACAAAAACATGTATTTAATTTTAATAAACTAAACATATATTTAATATTAATACACTAAACATGTATTAAATATTTATACACTAAACATGTATTTAATATTTATACACTAAACATTTATTTAATATTAGTACAAAAACATGTATTTGATTTTAATAAACCAAACACATATTTAATATTAACACACTAAACATGTATTTAATATTAATACAAAAACATGTATTTAATTTTAATAAACTAAACATGTATTTAATATTAATACACTAAACATGTATTAAATATTCATACACTAAACATTTATTTAATATTCATTCAATAAACATGTAGTTATTATTTTTACACTTAATATGTATTTAATATTAATACAAAAACATGTATTTAATTTTAATAAACTAATCATATATTTAATATTAATACACTAAACATGTATTTAATATTAATACAGTAAACATGTATTAAATATTTATACACTAAAAATGTATTTAATATTAATTCAATAAACATGTTGTTATTATTGTTACACTTAATATGTATTTAATATTAATACAAAAACATGTATTTAATTTTAATAAACTAATCATATATTTAATATTAATACACTAAACATGTATTTAATATTTTTACACTAAACGTGTATTTGATATTTATACACTAAAAGTGTATTTAATATTAATACACTAAACATGTATTTAATATTAATACACTAAACATGTATTTAATATTTATACACCAAACATGTATTTAATATTCATACACTAAACATGTATTTAATATTAATACACTAAACATGTATTTAATATTCGTACACGAAACATGTATTTAATATTTATACACTAAACATGTATTTAATATTCATACATTAAACATGTATTTAATATTCATACACTAAACATGTATTTAATATTTATACACTAAACATGTATTTAATATTCATACACTAAACTTGTATTTAATATTTATACACTAAACATGTATTTAATATTTATACAAAAACATGTATTTAATTTTAATAAACTAAACATGTATTTAATATTAATACACTAAATATGTATTTATTATATATCCACTAGACATGTATTTGATATTCATCAAGTAAACATGTATTTAATATTCATGCACTAAACGTGTATTAAATATTCATACACTAAACATGTATTTAATATTAATACAAAACATGTATTTACGTTTAATAAACTAAACATATATTTAATATTAATACACTAAATATGTATTTAATATTTATACAGTAAACATGTATTGAATATTCATACACTAAAAATGTATTTAATATTTATACACTAAACATGTATTTAATATTAATACAAAAACATGTATTTAATTTTAATAAACTAAACATATATTTAATATTATTACACTAAACATGTATTTAATATTTATACACTGAACATGTATTTAATAGTTATACACTAATCATGTATTTAATATTAATACACTAATAAAGTATTTGATATTCATACACTAAATATGTATTTAATATTCATACACTTAACGTGTATTTAATAGTTATTCACGAAACATGTATTTAATATTTATACACTAAACATGTATTTAATATTCATACACTAAACATGTAGTTATTATTTATACACTAAACATGTATTTAATATTAATACACTAAACATGTATTTAATATTAATACACTAAACATGTATTTAATATTTATACAGTAAACATCTTATGAATATTCATACACTAAACATATATTTAATATTCATTCACTAAACATGTATTTAATATTCATACACTAAACATGTATTTAATATTAATACACTAAACATCTATTTAATATTCATACACTAAACATGTATTTAATATTAATACAAAAACATGTATTTAATTTTAATAAACTAAACATATTTTTAATATTATTACACTAAACATGTATTTAATATTTATACACTGAACATGTATTTAATATTCATACACTAAACATTTAGTTATTATTCATACACTAAACATGTATTTAATATTAATACACTAAACATGTATTTAATATTAATACACTAAACATGAATTTAATATTCATACATTAAACATGTATTTAATATTTATACACTAAACATGTATTTAATATTCGTACACGAAACATGTATTTAATATTTGTACACTAAACATGTATTTAATATTCATACATTAAACATGTATTTAATATTCATACACTAAACATGTATTTAATATTTATACAAAAACATGTATTTAATTTTGATAAACTAAACATATATTTAATATTAATACATTTAACATGTATTTAATATTCATACACTAAACATGTAGTTATTATTTATACACTAAACGTGTATTTAATAATAATACAGTAAACATGTATTTAATATTAATACACTAAACATGAATTCAATAATCATACATTAAACATGTATTTAATATTTATACACTAAACATGTATTTAATATTCGTACACGAAACATGTATTTAATATTTATACACTAAACATGTATTTAATATTCATACATTAAACATGTATTTAATATTCATACACTAAACATTTATTTAATATTCATTCAATAAACATGTAGTTATTATTTTTACACTTAATATGTATTTAATATGCATACATTAAAAATGTATTTAATATTCATACACTAAACATGTATTTAATATTCATACATTAAACATGTATTTAATATTTATACACTAAACATTATTTAATATTCGTACACGAAACATGTATTTACTATTTATACACTAAACATGTATTTAATATTCATACATTAAACATATATTTAATATTCATAAACTAAACATGTGTTTAATATTTATACACTAAAAATGTATTTAATATTCATACACTAAACATGTATTTAATATTTATACACTAAACATGTATTTAATGTTTATACACTAAATATGTATTTAATATTCATACACTAAACATGTATTTAATTTCAATATACTGAACATGTATTTAATAATCATATACTAAACGTATATGTAATATTCATTTAGTAAACATGTATTTATTATCCTCTAAATAAGGCACACTTGGAAATAATGAATTTCTTTATGCGTGCAGTTGCGGCAGAAGTCCACAGGAGGGCGCACGTTCCCTCTTAATAAGTCCGGTCCTTTCTGTCTTTCTATCAATCTTTTTCCTTTTTTTTTGTTTCTTTTATTTTTTTTTACATAAGTTTTGTTTCTCATACACTTATATTTATACACTAAACATGTATTTAATATTAATACACTAAACATGTATTTAATATTTATACACTAAACATGTATTTAATATTAGTACAAAAACATGTATTTAATTTTAATAAACTAAACATATATTTAATATTAATACACTAAACATGTATTTATTATTAATACAAAAACATGTATTTAATTTTAATAAACTAAACATATATTTAATATTAATACACTAAACATGTATTAAATATTTATACACTAAACATGTATTTAATATTTATACACTAAACATTTATTTAATATTAGTACAAAAACATGTATTTAATTTTAATAAACTAAACACATATTTAATATTAATACACTAAACATGTATTTAATATTAATACAAAAACATGTATTTAATTTTAATAAACTAAACATATATTTAATATTAATACACTAAACATGTATTAAATATTCATACACTAAACATTTATTTAATATTCATTCAATAAACATGTAGTTATTATTTTTACACTTAATATGTATTTAATATTAATACAAAAACATGTATTTAATTTTAATAAACTAATCATATATTTAATATTAATACACTAAACATGTATTTAATATTCATAAACTAAACATGTATTTAATATTCATACACTAAACATGTATTTAATATTAATACACTGAACATGTATTTAATAATCATATACCAAACATATATGTAATTATATACTAATCATGTATTTAATATTCATACAGTAAACATGTATTTAATATCTATACACTAAATATGTATTTATTATTTATCCACTAAACATGTATTTAATATTCATAAACTAAACATGTATTTAATATTAATACAAACACATGTATTTAAGTTTAATAAACTAAACATATATTTAATATTAATACACTAAACATGTATTTAATATTTATACACTAAACATGTATTTAATATTAATACAAAAACATGTATTTAATTTTAATAAACTAAACATATTTAATATTAATACACTAAACATGTGTTTAATATTAATACACTAAACATGTATTTAATATTTATACACCAAACATGTATTTAATATTTATACACTAAACATGTATTTGATATTCATACACTAAACATGTATTTAATATTAATACACTAAACATGTATTTAATATTAATACACTAAAAATGTATTTAATATTCATAAACTAAACATATATTTAACATTTATACACTAAACATGTATTTAATATTCATACACTAAACATATAGTTATTATTTATACACTAAACGTGTATTAAATATTCATAAACTAAACATGTATCTAATATTAATACAAAAATTGTATTTACGTTTAACAAACTAAACATATATTTAATATTAATACACTAAACATGTATTTAATATTTATACAGTAAAAATGTATTGAATATTCATACACTAAACATGTATTTAATATTCATACACTAAACATGTATTTAATATTAATACACTAAACATGTATTTAATATTTACACACTAAACATGTATTTAATATTAATACACTAAATATGTATTTATTATATATCCACTAAACATGTATTTAATATTCATAAACTAAACATGTATTTAATATTCATACACTAAACGTGTATTTAATATTCATAAACCAAATATATATTTAATATTAATACACTAAACATGTATTTAATATTAATACACTAAACATGTATTTAATATTTTTACACTAAACATGTATTTAATATTCAAACATTAAACATGTATTTAATATTCATACAGTAAACATGTATTTAATATTAATACAAAAACATGTATTTAATTGTAATAAACTAAATATATATTTATTATTAATACACTAAACATGTATTTAATATTCATACATTAAAAATGTATTTAATATTCATACACTAAACATGTATTTAATATTCACACATTAAACATGTATTTAATATTTATACACTAAACATGTATTTAATATTAGTACAAAAACATGTATTTAATTTTAATAAACTAAACATATATTTAATATTAATACACTAAACATGTATTTAATATTAGTACAAAAACATGTATTTAATTTTAATAAACTAAACATATATTTAATATTAATACACTAAACATGTATTTATTATTAATACAAAAACATGTATTTAATTTTAATAAACTAAACATATATTTAATATTAATACACTAAACATGTATTAAATATTTATACACTAAACATGTATTTAATATTTATACACTAAACATTTATTTAATATTAGTACAAAAACATGTATTTAATTTTAATAAACTAAACACATATTTAATATTAATACACTAAACATGTATTTAATATTAATACAAAAACATGTATTTAATTTTAATAAACTAAACATATATTTAATATTAATACACTAAACATGTATTAAATATTCATACACTAAACATTTATTTAATATTCATTCAATAAACATGTAGTTATTATTTTTACACTTAATATGTATTTAATATTAATACAAAAACATGTATTTAATTTTAATAAACTAATCATATATTTAATATTAATACACTAAACATGTATTTAATATTCATAAACTAAACATGTATTTAATATTCATACACTAAACATGTATTTAATATTCAAACATTAAACATGTATTTAATATTCATACAGTAAACATGTATTTAATATTAATACAAAAACATGTATTTAATTGTAATAAACTAAATATATATTTATTATTAATACACTAAACATGTATTTAATATTCATACATTAAAAATGTATTTAATATTCATACACTAAACATGTATTTAATATTTATACACTAAACATGTATTTAATATTAATACACTAAATATTTATTTATTATATATCCAGTAAACATTTATTTAATATTCATAAACTAAATATATATTTAATATTGATACACTAAACATGTATTTAATATTAATACACTAAACATGTATTTAATATTTTTACACTAAACATTTATTTAATATTCATACACTAAACATCTATTTAATATTCATACACTAAACATGTATTTAATATTAATACAAAAACATGTATTTAATTGTAATAAACTAAATATATATTTAATATTAATACATTAAACATGTATTTAATATTCATAAACTAAACATGTATTTAACATTTATACACTAAACATGAATTTAATATTCATACACTAAACATGTATTTAATATTCATACATTAAACATGTAGAAGCATTTAAGTCTCACCTTAAAACTCATTTGTATACTCTAGCCTTTAAATAGACTCCCTTTTTAGACCAGTTGATCTGCCGTTTCTTTTCTTTTTCTTCTATGTCCCACTCTCCCGTGTGGAGGGGGTCCGGTCCGATCCGGTGGCCATGTACTGCTCGCCTGTGTATCGGCTGGGGACATCTCTGCGCTGCTGGTCCGCCTACGCTTGGGATGGTTTCCTGCTGGCTCCGCTGTGAACGGGACTCTCGCTGCTGTGTCTTGGATCCTCTTTGGACTGGACTCTCGCGACTGTGTTGTATCCATTGTGGATTGAACTTTCACAGTATCCTGTTAGATCCGCTCGACATCCATTGCTTTCCTCCTCTCTAAGGTTCTCATAGTCATCATTGTCACCGACGTCCCACTGGGTGTGAGTTTTCCTTGCCCTTATGTGGGCCTACCGAGGATGTCGTGGTGGTTTGTGCAGCCCTTTGAGACACTAGTGATTTAGGGCTATATAAGTAAACATTGATTGATTGATTGATATTTAATATTTATACACTAAACATGTATTTAATATTCGTACACGAAACATGTATTTAATATTTATACACTAAACATGTATTTAATATTCATACATTAAACATGTATTTAATATTCATACACTAAACATGTATTTAATATTTATACACTAAACATGTATTTAATATTCATACACTAAACATGTATTTAATATTAATACAAAAACATGTATTTAATTTTAATAAACTAAACATATATTTAATATTAATACACTAAACATGTATTTATTATTTATACACTAAACATGTATTTAATATTAATACAGTAAACATGTATTTAATATTTATACACTAAACATGTATTTAATATTCATTCAATAAACATGTAGTTATTATTCTTACACTTAATATGTATTTAATATTAATACAAAAACATGTATTTAATTTTAATAAACTAAACATATATTTAATATTCATACACTAAACATGTATTTAATATTCATACACTAAACATGTATTTAATATTCATACACTAAACATGTAGTTATTATTTATACACTAAACATGTATTTAATATTAATACAGTAAACATGTATTAAATATTTATACACTAAACATGTATTTAATATTCATTCAATAAACATGTAGTTATTATTCTTACACTTAATATGTATTTAATATTAATACAAAAACATGTATTTAATTTTAATAAACTAAAAATATATCTAATATTAATACACTAAACATGTATTTAATATTTTTACACTAAACGTGTATTTAATATTCATACACTAAAAGTGTATTTAATATTCATACACTAAACATGTGTTTAATATTAATACACTAAACATGTAGTTATTATTCATACACTAAACATGTATTTAATATTTATACACTAAACATGTATTTAATATTAATACACTAAATATGTATTTATTATATATCCACTGAACATGTATTTAATATTCATAAACTAAATATATGTTTAATATTAATACACTAAACATGTATTTAATATTAATACAATAAATATGTATTTAATATTTTTACACTAAACATGTATTTAATATTTATACACTAAATATGTATTTAATATTCATACACTAAACATGTATTTAATATTAATACACTGAACATGTATTTAATAATCATATACTAAACGTATATGTAATATTCATTTAGTAAACATGTATTATTTATGCTCTAAATAAGGCACACTTGGAAATAATGAATTTCTTTATGCGTGCAGTTGCAGCAGAAGTCCACAGGAGGGCGCACGTTCCCTCTTAATAAGTCCGGTCCTCTCCGTCTCTCTATCAATCTTTTTCCTTTTTTTTTGTTTCTTTTATTTTTTTTTACATAAGTTTTGTTTCTCATACACTTATATTTATACACTTAACATGTATTTAATATTAATACACTAAACATGTATTTAATATTTATACACTAAACATGTATTTAATATTAGTACAAAAACATGTATTTAATTTTAATAAACTAAACATATATTTAATATTAATACACCAAACATGTATTTATTATTAATACAAAAACATGTATTTAATTTTAATAAACTAAACATATATTTAATATTAATACACTAAACATGTATTAAATATTCATACACTAAACATGTATTTAATATTTATACACTAAACATTTATTTAATATTAGTACAAAAACATGTATTTAATTTTAATAAACTAAACACATATTTAATATTAATACACTAAACATGTATTTAATATTAATACAAAAACATGTATTTAATTTTAATAAACTAAACATATATTTAATATTAATACACTAAACATGTATTAAATATTCATAAACTAAACATTTATTTAATATTCATTCAATAAACATGTAGTTATTATTTTTACACTTAATATGTATTTAATATTAATACAAAAACATGTATTTAATTTTAATAAACTAATCATATATTTAATATTAATACACTAAACATGTATTTAATATTTTTACACTAAACGTGTATTTAATATTTATACACTAAAAGCGTATATAATATTAATACACTAAACATGTATTTAATATTAATACACTAAACATGTATTTAATATTTATACACTAAACATGTATTTAATATTCATACACTAAACATGTATTTAATATTAATACACTGAACATGTATTTAATATTAATACAAAACATGTATTTAATTTTAATAAACAAAATATATACTTAATATTAATACACTAAACATGTATTTAATATTCATAAACTAAACATGTATTTAATATTCATACACTAAACATGTATTTAATATTAATACACTAATCATGTATTTAATATTCATACACTAAATATGTATTTAATATTTATACACTTAACATGTATTCAATATTAATACACTAAATATGTATTTAATATTCATACATTAAAAATGTATTTAATATTCATACACTAAACATATATTTAATATTCATACATTAAACATGTATTTAATATTTATACACTAAACATGTATTTAATATTCGTACACGAAACATGTATTTAATATTTATACACTAAACATGTATTTAATATTCATACATTAAACATATATTTAATATTCATAAACTAAACATGTATTTAATATTTATACACTAAACATGTATTTAATATTCATACACTAAACATGTATTTAATATTTATACACTAAACATGTATTTAATATTTATACACTAAATATGTATTTAATATTCATACACTAAACATGTATTTAATTTTAATACACTGAACATGTATTTAATAATCATATACTAAACGTATATGTAATATTCATTTAGTAAACATGTATTTATTATCCTCTAAATAAGGCACACTTGGAAATAATGAATTTCTTTATGCGTGCAGTTGCGGCAGAAGTCCACAGGAGGGCGCACGTTCCCTCTTAATAAGTCCGGTCCTCTCTGTCTCTCTATCAATCTTTTTCCTTTTTTTTTGTTTCTTTTATTTTTTTTTACATAAGTTTTGTTTCTCATACACTTATATTTATACACTAAACATGTATTTAATACTAATACACTAAAAATGTATTTAATATTTATACACTAAACATGTATTTAATATTAGTACAAAAACATGTATTTAATTTTAATAAACTAAACATATATTTAATATTAATACACTAAACATGTATTTATTATTAATACAAAAACATGTATTTAATTTTAATAAACTAAACATATATTTAATATTAATACACTAAACATGTATTAAATATTCATACACTAAACATGTATTTAATATTTATACACTAAACATTTATTTAATATTAGTACAAAAACATGTATTTAATTTTAATAAACTAAACACATATTTAATATTAATACACTAAACATGTATTTAATATTAATACAAAAACATGTATTTAATTTTAATAAACTAAACATATATTTAATATTAATACACTAAACATGTATTAAATATTCATACACTAAACATTTATTTAATATTCATTCAATAAAAATGTAGTTATTATTTTTACACTTAATATGTATTTAATATTAATACAAAAACATGTATTTAATTTTAATAAACTAATCATATATTTAATATTAATACACTAAACATGTATTTAATATTTTTACACTAAACGTGTATTTAATATTTATACACTAAAAGTGTATATAATATTAATACACTAAACATGTATTTAATATTAATACACTAAACATGTATTTAATATTTACACACTAAACATGTATTTAATATTCATACACTAAACATGTATTTAATATTAATACACTGAACATGTATTTAATATTAATACAAAACATGTATTTAATTTTAATAAACAAAATATATACTTAATATTAATACACTAAACATGTATTTAATATTCATAAACTAAACATGTATTTAATATTCATACACTAAACATGTATTTAATATTAATACACTAATCATGTATTTAATATTCATACACTAAATATGTATTTAATATTTATACACTTAACATGTATTCAATATTAATACACTAAATATGTATTTAATATTCATACATTAAAAATGTATTTAATATTCATACATTAAACATGTATTTAATATTTATACACTAAACATGTATTTAATATTCGTACACGAAACATGTATTTAATATTTATACACTAAACATGTATTTAATATTCATACATTAAACATATATTTAATATTCATAAACTAAACATGTATTTAATATTTATACACTAAACATGTATTTAATATTCATACACTAAACATGTATTTAATATTTATACACTAAACATGTATTTAATATTTATACACTAAATATGTATTTAATATTCATACACTAAACATGTATTTAATTTTAATACACTGAACATGTATTTAATAATCATATACTAAACGTATATGTAATATTCATTTAGTAAACATGTATTTATTATCCTCTAAATAAGGCACACTTGGAAATAATGAATTTCTTTATGCGTGCAGTTGCGGCAGAAGTCCACAGGAGGGCGCACGTTCCCTCTTAATAAGTCCGGTCCTCTCTGTCTCTCTATCAATCTTTTTCCTTTTTTTTTGTTTCTTTTATTTTTTTTTTACATAAGTTTTGTTTCTCATACACTTATATTTATACACTAAACATGTATTTAATATTAATACACTAAACATGTATTTAATATGTATACACTAAACATGTATTTAATATTAGTACAAAAACATGTATTTAATTTTAATAAACTAAACATCTATTTAATATTAATACACTAAACATGTATTTATTATTAATACAAAAACATGTATTTAATTTTAATAAACTAAACATATATTTAATATTAATACACTAAACATGTATTAATTATTCATACACTAAACATGTATTTAATATTTATACACTAAACATTTATTTAATATTAGTACAAAAACATATATTTAATTTTAATAAACTAAACACATATTTAATATTAACACACTAAACATGTATTTAATATTAATACAAAAACATGTATTTAATTTTAATAAACTAAACATATATTTAATATTAATACACTAAACATGTATTAAATATTCATACACTAAACATTTATTTAATATTCATTCAATAAACATGTAGTTATTATTTTTACACTTAATATGTATTTAATATTAATACAAAAACATGTATTTAATTTTAATAAACTAATCATATATTTAATATTAATACACTAAACATGTATTTAATATTAATACAGTAAACATGTATTAAATATTTATACACTAAACATGTATTTAATATTAATTCAATAAACATGTTGTTATTATTGTTACACTTAATATGTATTTAATATTAATACAAAAACATGTATTTAATTTTAATAAACTAATCATATATTTAATATTAATACACTAAACATGTATTTAATATTAATACAGTAAACGTGTATTTGATATTTATACACTAAACATGTATTTAATATTAATTCAATAAACATGTTGTTATTATTGTTACACTTAATATGTATTTAATATTAATACAAAAACATGTATTTAATTTTAATAAACTAATCATATATTTAATATTAATACACTAAACATGTATTTAATATTTTTACACTAAACGTGTATTTGATATTTATACACTAAAAGTGTATTTAATATTAATACACTAAACATGTATTTAATATTAATACACTAAACATGTATTTAATATTCATACACTAAACATGTATTTAATATTCATACACTAAACATGTATTTAATATTAATACAAAAACATGTATTTAATTTTAATAAACTAAACATATATTTAATATTAATACACTAAACATGTATTAAATATTCATACACTAAACATTTATTTAATATTCATTCAATAAACATGTAGTTATTATTTTTACACTTAATATGTATTTAATATTCATACATTAAAAATGTATTTAATATTCATACACTAAACATGTATTTAATATTCATACATTAAACATGTATTTAATATTTATACACTAAACATGTATTTAATATTCGTACACGAAACATGTATTTAATATTTATACACTAAACATGTATTTAATATTCATAAATTAAACATATATTTAATATTCATAAACTAAACATGTATTTAATATTTATACACTAAACATGTATTTGATATTCATACACTAAACATGTATTTAATATTTATACACTAAACATGTATTTAATGTTTATACACTAAATATGTATTTAATATTCATACACTAAACATGTATTTAATATTTATACACTAAAACTGTATTTAATGTTCATACACTAAATATGTATTTAATATTCATACACTAAACATGTATTTATTATCCTCTAAATAAGGCACACTTGGAAATAATGAATTTCTTTATGCGTGCAGTTGCGGCAGAAGTCCACAGGAGGGCGCACGTTCCCTCTTAATAAGTCCGGTCCTTTCTGTCTCTCTATCAATCTTTTTCCTTTTTTTTTGTTTCTTTTATTTTTTTTTACATAAGTTTTGTTTCTCATACACTTATATTTATACACTTTACATGTATTTAATATTAATACACTAAACATGTATTTAATATTCATACACTAAACATGTATTTAATATTAGTACAAAAACATGTATTTAATTTTAATAAACTAAACATATATTTAATATTAATACACTAAACATGTATTTATTATTAATACAAAAACATGTATTTAATTTTAATAAACTAAACATATATTTAATATTAATACACTAAACATGTATTAAATATTTATACACTAAACATGTATTTAATATTTATACACTAAACATTTATTTAATATTAGTACAAAAACATGTATTTAATTTTAATAAACTAAACACATATTTAATATTAATACACTAAACATGTATTTAATATTAATACAAAAACATGTATTTAATTTTAATAAACTAAACATATATTTAATATTAATACACTAAACATGTATTAAATATTCATACACTAAACATTTATTTAATATTCATACACTAAACATGTATTTAATATTAATACACTGAACATGTATTTAATAATCATATACCAAACATATATGTAATTATATACTAATCATGTATTTAATATTCATACAGTAAACATGTATTTAATATTTATACACTAAATATGTATTTATTATTTATCCACTAAACATGTATTTAATATTCATAAACTAAACATGTATTTAATATTAATACAAACACATGTATTTAAGTTTAATAGACTAAACATATATTTAATATTAATACACTAAACATGTATTTAATATTTATACACTAAACATGTATTTAATATTAATACAAAAACATGTATTTAATTTTAATAAACTAAACATATATTTAATATTAATACACTAAACGTGTATTTAATATTCATACACCAAGCATGTATTTAACATTTATACACTAAACATGTTTTTAATATTTATACACTAAACATGTATTTAATATTAATACAAAAACATGTATTTAATTTTAATAAACTAAACATATTTAATATTAATACACTAAACATGTGTTTAATATTAATACACTAAACATGTATTTAATATTTATACACCAAACATGTATTTAATATTTATACACTAAACATGTATTTGATATTCATACACTAAACATGTATTTAATATTAATACACTAAACATGTATTTAATATTAATACACTAAAAATGTATTTAATATTCATAAACTAAACATATATTTAACATTTATACACTAAACATGTATTTAATATTCATACACTAAACATATAGTTATTATTTATACACTAAACGTGTATTAAATATTCATACACTAAACATGTATCTAATATTAATACAAAACATGTATTTACGTTTAACAAACTAAACATATATTTAATATTAATACACTAAACATGTATTTAATATTTATACAGTAAAAATGTATTGAATATTCATACACTAAACATGTATTTAATATTCATACACTAAACATGTATTTAATATTTATACACTAAACATGTATTTAATATTTATACACTAAATATGTATTTAATATTCATACACTAAACATGTATTTAATTTTAATACACTGAACATGTATTTAATAATCATATACTAAACGTATATGTAATATTCATTTAGTAAACATGTATTTATTATCCTCTAAATAAGGCACACTTGGAAATAATGAATTTCTTTATGCGTGCAGTTGCGGCAGAAGTCCACAGGAGGGCGCACGTTCCCTCTTAATAAGTCCGGTCCTCTCTGTCTCTCTATCAATCTTTTTCCTTTTTTTTTGTTTCTTTTATTTTTTTTTACATAAGTTTTGTTTCTCATACACTTATATTTATACACTAAACATGTATTTAATATTAATACACTAAACATGTATTTAATATTTATACACTAAACATGTATTTAATATTAGTACAAAAACATGTATTTAATTTTAATAAACTAAACATCTATTTAATATTAATACACTAAACATGTATTTATTATTAATACAAAAACATGTATTTAATTTTGATAAACTAAACATATATTTAATATTAATACACTAAACATGTATTAAATATTTATACACTAAACATGTATTTAATATTTATACACTAAACATTTATTTAATATTAGTACAAAAACATATATTTAATTTTAATAAACTAAACAAATATTTAATATTAACACACTAAACATGTATTTAATATTAATACAAAAACATGTATTTAATTTTAATAAACTAAACATATATTTAATATTAATACACTAAACATGTATTTATTATTAATACAAAAACATGTATTTAATTTTAATAAACTAAACATATATTTAATATTAATACACTAAACATGTATTAAATATTTATACACTAAACATGTATTTAATATTTATACACTAAACATTTATTTAATATTAATACACTAAACATGTATTTAATATTAATACAAAAACATGTATTTAATTTTAATAAACTAAACATATATTTAATATAATACACTAAACATGTATTAAATATTCATACACTAAACATTTATTTAATATTCATTCAATAAACATGTAGTTATTATTTTTACACTTAATATGTATTTAATATTAATACAAAAACATGTATTTAATTTTAATAAACTAATCATATATTTAATATTAATACACTAAACATGTATTTAATATTCATAAACTAAACATGTGTTTAATATTCATACACTAAACATGTATTTAATATTAATACACTGAACATGTATTTAATAATCATATACCAAACATATATGTAATTATATACTAATCATGTATTTAATATTCATACAGTAAACATGTATTTAATATTTATACACTAAATATGTATTTATTATTTATCCACTAAACATGTATTTAATATTCATAAACTAAACATGTATTTAATATTAATACAAACACATGTATTTAAGTTTAATAAACTAAACATATATTTAATATTAATACACTAAACATGTATTTAATATTTATACACTAAACATGTATTTAATATTAATACAAAAACATGTATTTAATTTTAATAAACTAAACATATATTTAATATTAATACACTAAACGTGTATTTAATATTCATACACCAAACATGTATTTAACATTTATACACTAAACATGTTTTTAATATTTATACACTAAACATGTATTTAATATTAATACAAAAAAATGTATTTAATTTTAATAAACTAAACATATTTAATATTAATACACTAAACATGTGTTTAATATTAATACACTAAACATGTATTTAATATTTATACACCAAACATGTATTTAATATTTATACACTAAACATGTATTTGATATTCATACACTAAACATGTATTTAATATTAATACACTAAACATGTATTTAATATTAATACACTAAAAATGTATTTAATATTCATAAACTAAACATATATTTAACATTTATACACTAAACATGTATTTAATATTCATACACTAAACATATAGTTATTATTTATACACTAAACGTGTATTAAATATTCATACACTAAACATGTATCTAATATAAATACAAAACATGTATTTACGTTTAACAAACTAAACATATATTTAATATTAATACACTAAACATGTATTTAATATTTATACAGTAAAAATGTATTGAATATTCATACACTAAACATGTATTTAATATTCATACACTAAACATGTATTTAATATTAATACACTAAACATGTATTTAATATTTACACACTAAACATGTATTTAATATTAATACACTAAATATGTATTTATTATATATCCACTAAACATGTATTTGATATTCATAAACTAAACATGTATTTAATATTCATACACTAAACGTGTATTAAATATTCATACACTACACATGTATTTAATATTAATACAAAACATGTATTTACGTTTAATAAACTAAACATATATTTAATATTAATACACTAAACATGTATTTAATATTTATACAGTAAACATGTATTGAATATTCATACACTAAACATGTATTTAATATTTATACACTAAACATGTATTTAATATTAATACAAAAACATGTATTTAATTTTAATAAACTAAACATTTATTTAATATTGTTACACTAAACATGTATTTAATATTTATACACTGAACATGTATTTAATAGTTATACACTAATCATGTATTTAATATTAATACACTAATCATGTATTTAATATTCATACACTAAATATGTATTTAATATTCATACACTTAACATGTATTTAATATTCATACACTAAACGTGTATTTAATATTCATACACTAAACATGTATTTAATATTAATACAAAACATGTATTTAAGTTTAATAAACTAAACTTATATTTAATATTAATACACTAACATGTATTTAATATTCATACATTAAAAATGTATTTAATATTCATACACTAAACATGTATTTAATATTCACACATTAAACATGTATTTAATATTTATACACTAAACATGTATTTAATATTCGTACACGAAACATGTATTTAATATTTATACATTAAACATGTATTTAATATTCATACATTAAACTTGTATTTAATATTCATACACTAAACATGTATTTAATATTCATACACTAAATATGTATTTAATATTCATATACTAAACATGTATTTAATATTTATACAAAAACATGTATTTAATTTTAATAAACTAAACATATATTTAATATTAATACACTAAACATGTATTTAATATTTATACACTAAACATGTATTTAATATTCATACACTAAACATGTATTTAATATTAATACAAAAACATGTATTTAATTTTAATAAACTGAATATATATTTAATATTAATACACTAAACATGTATTTAATATTCATAAACTAAACATGTATTTAACATTTATACACTAAACATGTATTTAATATTCATACACTAAACATGTATTTAATTTTTAATAAACTAAACATATATTTAATATTAATACACTAAACATGTATTTAATATTTATACACTAAACATGTATTTAATATTCATACACTAAACATGTAGTTATTATTCATACACTAAACATGTATTTAATATTAATACAGTAAACATGTATTTAATATTAATACACTAAACATGAATTTAATATTCATACATTAAACATGTATTTAATATTTATACACTAAACATGTATTTAATATTCGTACACGAAACATGTATTTAATATTTATACACTAAACATGTATTTAATATTCATACATTAAACATGTATTTAATATTCATACACTAAACATGTATTTAATATTTATACACTAAACATGTATTTAATATTCATACATTAAACATGTATTTAATATTCATACACTAAACATGTATTTAATATTTATACAAAAACATGTATTTAATTTTAATAAACTAAACATATATTTAATATTAATACACTTAACATGTATTTAATATTCATACACTAAACATGTATTTAATATTAATACACTAAACATGTATTTAATATTAATACACTAAACTTGTATTTAATATTTTTACACTAAACATGTATTTAATATTCATGCACTAAACATGTATTTAATATTAATACACTAAATATGTATTTATTATATATCCACTAAACATGTATTTAATATTCATAAACTAAACATGTATTTAATATTCATACACTAAACGTGTATTTAATATTCATACACTAAACATGTATTTAATATTAATACAAAACATGTATTTAAGTTTAATAAACTAAACATATATTTAATATTAATACACTAAACATGTATTTAATATTCATACATTAAAAATGTATTTAATATTCATACACTAAACATGTATTTAATATTCACACATTAAACATGTATTTAATATTTATACACTAAACATGTATTTAATATTCGTACACGAAACATGTATTTAATATTTATACACTAAACATGTATTTAATATTCATACATTAAACATGTATTTAATATTCATACACTAAACATGTATTTAATATTCATACACTAAACATGTATTTAATATTCATATACTAAACATGTATTTAATATTTATACAAAAACATGTATTTAATTTTAATAAACTAAACATATATTTAATATTAATACACTAAACATGTATTTAATATTTATACACTAAACATGTATTTAATATTCATACACTAAACATGTATTTAATATTTATACAAAAACATGTATTCAATTCTAATAAACTAAACATATATTTAATATTAATACACTGAACATGTATTTAATAATCATATACCAAACATATATGTAATTATATACTAATCATGTATTTAATATTCATACAGTAAACATGTATTTAATATTTATACACTAAATATGTATTTATTACTTATCCACTAAACATGTATTTAATATTCATAAACTAAACATGTATTTAATATTAATACAAACACATGTATTTAAGTTTAATAAACTAAACATATATTTAATATTAATACACTAAACATGTATTTAATATTCATACACTAAACATGTATTTAATATTAATACAAAAACATGTATTTAATTTTAATAAACTAAACATATATTTAATATTAATACACTAAACGTGTATTTAATATTCATACACCAAACATGTATTTAACATTTATACACTAAACATGTTTTTAATATTTATACACTAAACATGTATTTAATATTAATACAAAAACATGTATTTAATTTTAATAAACTAAACATATTTAATATTAATACACTAAACATGTGTTTAATATTAATACACTAAACATGTATTTAATATTTATACACCAAACATGTATTTAATATTTATACACTAAACATGTATTTGATATTCATACACTAAACATGTATTTAATATTAATACACTAAACATGTATTTAATATTAATACACTAAAAATGTATTTAATATTCATAAACTAAACATATATTTAACATTTCTACACTAAACATGTATTTAATATTCATACACTAAACATATAGTTATTATTTATACACTAAACGTGTATTAAATATTCATACACTAAACATGTATCTAATATTAATACAAAACATGTATTTACGTTTAACAAACTAAACATATATTTAATATTAATACACTAAACATGTATTTAATATTTATACAGTAAAAATGTATTGAATATTCATACACTAAACATGTATTTAATATTCATACACTAAAGATATATTTAATATTTATACACTAAACATGTATTTAATATTTATACACTAAATATGTATTTAATATTCATACACTAAACATGTATTTAATTTTAATACACTGAACATGTATTTAATAATCATATACTAAACGTATATGTAATATTCATTTAGTAAACATGTATTTATTATCCTCTAAATAAGGCACACTTGGAAATAATGAATTTCTTTATGCGGGCAGTTGCGGCAGAAGTCCACAGGAGGGCGCACGTTCCCTCTTAATAAGTCCGGTCCTCTCTGTCTCTCTATCTCTCTTTTTCCTTTTTTTTTGTTTCTTTTATTTTTTTTTACATAAGTTTTGTTTCTCATACACTTATATTTATACACTAAACATGTATTTAATATTAATACACTAAACATGTATTTAATATGTATACACTAAACATGTATTTAATATTAGTACAAAAACATGTATTTAATTTTAATAAACTAAACATCTATTTAATATTAATACACTAAACATGTATTTATTATTAATACAAAAACATGTATTTAATTTTAATAAACTAAACATATATTTAATATTAATACACTAAACATGTATTAAATATTTATACACTAAACATGTATTTAATATTTATACACTAAACATTTATTTAATATTAGTACAAAAACATATATTTAATTTTAATAAACTAAACACATATTTAATATTAACACACTAAACATGTATTTAATATTAATACAAAAACATGTATTTAATTTTAATAAACTAAACATGTATTTAATATTAATACACTAAACATATATTAAATATTCATACACTAAACATTTATTTAATATTCATTCAATAAACATGTAGTTATTATTTTTACACTTAATATGTATTTAATATTAATACAAAAACATGTATTTAATTTTAATAAACTAATCATATATTTAATATTAATACACTAAACATGTATTTAATATTAATACAGTAAACATGTATTAAATATTTATACACTAAACATGTATTTAATATTAATTCAATAAACATGTTGTTATTATTGTTACACTTAATATGTATTTAATATTAATACAAAAACATGTATTTAATTTTAATAAACTAATCATATATTTAATATTAATACACTAAACATGTATTTAATATTTTTACACTAAACGTGTATTTGATATTTATACACTAAAAGTGTATTTAATATTAATACACTAAACATGTATTTAATATTAATACACTAAACATGTATTTAATATTTATACACCAAACATGTATTTAATATTCATACACTAAACATGTATTTAATATTAATACAAAAACATGTATTTAATTTTAATAAACTAAACATATATTTAATATTAATACACTAAACATGTATTAAATATTCATACACTAAACATTTATTTAATATTCATTCAATAAACATGTAGTTATTATTTTTACACTTAATATGTATTTAATATTCATACATTAAAAATGTATTTAATATTCATACACTAAACATGTATTTAATATTCATACACTAAACATGTATTTAATATTAATACACTGAACATGTATTTAATATTCATACATTAAACATGTATTTAATATTTATACACTAAACATGTATTTAATATTCATAAACTAAACATGTATTTAATATTCATACACTAAACATGTATTTAATATTCATACACTAAACATGTATTTAATATTTATACACTAAACATGTATTTAATGTTTATACACTAAATATGTATTTAATATTCATACACTAAACATGTATTTAATTTCAATATACTGAACATGTATTTAATAATCATATACTAAACGTATATGTAATATTCATTTAGTAAACATGTATTTATTATCCTCTAAATAAGGCACACTTGGAAATAATGAATTTCTTTATGCGTGCAGTTGCGGCAGAAGTCCACAGGAGGGCGCACGTTCCCTCTTAATAAGTCCGGTCCTCTCTGTCTCTCTATCAATCTTTTTCCTTTTTTTTTGTTTCTTTTATTTTTTTTTACATAAGTTTTGTTTCTCATACACTTATATTTATACACTAAACATGTATTTAATATTAATACACCAAACATGTATTTAATATTTATACACTAAACATGTATTTAATATTAGTACAAAACATGTATTTAATTTTAATAAACTAAACATATATTTAATATTAATACACTAAACATGTATTTATTATTAATACAAAAACATGTATTTAATTTTAATAAACTAAACATATATTTAATATTAATACACTAAACATGTATTAAATATTTATACACTAAACATGTATTTAATATTTATACACTAAACATTTATTTAATATTAGTACAAAAACATGTATTTAATTTTAATAAACTAAACACATATTTAATATTAATACACTAAACATGTATTTAATATTAATACAAAAACATGTATTTAATTTTAATAAACTAAACATATATTTAATATTAATACACTAAACATGTATTTAATATTCATAAACTAAACATGTGTTTAATATTCATACACTAAACATGTATTTAATATTAATACACTGAACATGTATTTAATAATCATATACCAAACATATATGTAATTATATACTAATCATGTATTTAATATTCATACAGTAAACATGTATTTAATATTTATACACTAAATATGTATTTATTATTTATCCACTAAACATGTATTTAATATTCATAAACTAAACATGTATTTAATATTAATGCAAACACATGTATTTAAGTTTAATAAACTAAACATATATTTAATATTAATACACTAAACATGTATTTAATATTTATACACTAAACATGTATTTAATATTAATACAAAAACATGTATTTAATTTTAATAAACTAAACATATATTTAATATTAATACACTAAACGTGTATTTAATATTCATACACCAAACATGTATTTAACATTTATACACTAAACATGTTTTTAATATTTATACACTAAACATGTATTTAATATTAATACAAAAACATGTATTTAATTTTAATAAACTAAACATATTTAATATTAATACACTAAACATGTGTTTAATATTAATACACTAAACATGTATTTAATATTTATACACCAAACATGTATTTAATATTTATACACTAAACATGTATTTGATATTCATACACTAAACATGTATTTAATATTAATACACTAAACATGTATTTAATATTAATACACTAAAAATGTATTTAATATTCATAAACTAAACATATATTTAACATTTATACACTAAACATGTATTTAATATTCATACACTAAACATATAGTTATTATTTATACACTAAACGTGTATTAAATATTCATACACTAAACATGTATCTAATATTAATACAAAACATGTATTTACGTTTAACAAACTAAACATATATTTAATATTAATACACTAAACATGTATTTAATATTTATACACTAAACATGTATTGAATATTCATACACTAAACATGTATTTAATATTCATACACTAAACATGTATTTAATATTAATACACTAAACATGTATTTAATATTTACACACTAAACATGTATTTAATATTAATACACTAAATATGTATTTATTATATATCCACTAAACATGTATTTGATATTCATAAACTAAACATGTATTTAATATTCATACACTAAACGTGTATTAAATATTCATACACTAAACATGTATTTAATATTAATACAAAACATGTATTTACGTTTAATAAACTAAACATATATTTAATATTAATACACTAAACATGTATTTAATATTTATACAGTAAACATGTATTGAATATTCATACACTAAACATGTATTTAATATTTATACACTAATCATGTATTTAATATTCATACACTAAATATGTATTTAATATTCATACACTTAACATGTATTTAATATTTATTCACGAAACATGTATTTAATATTTATACACTAAACATGTATTTAATATTCATACATTAAAAATGTATTTAATATTCATACATTAAACATGTATTTAATATTCATACATTAAACATGTATTTAATATTTATACACTAAACATGTATTTAATATTTATTCACGAAACATGTATTTAATATTTATACACTAAACATGTATTTAATATTCATACATTAAAAATGTATTTAATATTTATACACTAAACATGTATTTAATATTCGTACACGAAACATGTATTTAATATTCATACATTAAACATGTATTTAATATTTATACACTAAACATGTATTTAATATTCGTACACGAAACATGTATTTAATATTTATACACTAAACATGTATTTAATATTCATACATTAAACATGTATTTAATATGCATACACTAAACATGTATTTAATATTTATACACTAAACATGTATTTAATATTCATACACTAAACATGTATTTAATATTTATACAAAAACATGTATTCAATTCTAATAAACTAAACATATATTTAATATTAATACACTAAACATGTATTTAATATTTATACACTAAACATGTATTTAATATTCATACAGTAAACATGTATTTAATATTTATACACTAAACATGTATTTAATATTCATTCAATAAACATGTAGTTATTATTCTTACACTTAATATGTATTTAATATTAATACAAAACATGTATTTAATTCTAATAAACCAATCATATATTTAATATTAATACACTAAACATGTATTTAATATTAATACACTAAACATGTATTTAATATTAATACAAAAACATGTATTTAATTTTAATAAACTAAATATATATTTAATATTAATACACTAAACATGTATTTAATATTTTTACACTAAACATGTATTTAATATTCATACACTAAAAGTGTATTTAATATTCATACACTAAACATGTGTTTAATATTAATACACTAAACATGTAGTTATTATTCATACACTAAACATGTATTTAATATTAATACACTAAATATGTATTTATTATATATCCACAAAACATGTATTTAATAATCATAAACTAAATATATATTTAATATTAATACACTAAACATGTATTTAATATTAATACACTAAACTTGTATTTAATATTTTTACACTAAACATGTATTTAATATTCATACACTAAACATGTATTTAATATTAATACACTAATCATGTATTTAATATTTATACACTAAACATGTATTTAATATTAATACATTAAACATGTATTTAATATTTTTACACTAAACATGTATTTAATATTCATACACTAAACATGTATTTAATATTCATACACTAAACATGTATTTAATATTAATACACTAAACATGTATTTAATATTAATACACTAAACTTGTATTTAATATTTTTACACTAAACATGTATTTAATATTCATGCACTAAACATGTATTTAATATTAATACACTAATCATGTATTTAATATTTTTACACCAAACATGTATTTAATATTTATACACTAAACATGTATTTAATATTAATACACTAAACATGTATTTAATATTCATACACTAAACATTTAGTTATTATTTATACACTAAACATGTATTTAATATTAATACACTAAACATGTATTTAATATTAATACACTAAACATGTATTTAATATAAATACACTAAACATGTATTTAATATTCATACACTAATCATGTATTTAATATTAATACACTAATCATGTATTTAATATTTATACACTAAACATGTATTTAATATTCCTACATTAAACATGTATTTATGATTCATACACTAAACATGTATTTAATATTTATACACTAAACATGTATTTAATATTCATACACTAAACATGTATTTAATATTTATACACTAAACATGTATTTAATATTTATACACTAAATATGTATTTAATATTCATACACTAAACATGTATTTAATATAAATACACTGAACATGTATTTAATAATCATATACTAAACGTATATGTAATCATATACTAATCATATATTTAATATTCATACAGTAAACATGTATTTATTATCCTCTAAATAAGGCACACTTGGAAATAATGAATTTCTTTATGCGTGCAGTTTCGGCAGAACTCCACAGGAGGGCGCACGTTCCCTCTTAATAAGTCCGGTCCTCTCCGTCTCTCTATCTCTCTTTTTCCTTTTTTTTTTGTTTCTTTTATTTTTTTTTACATAAGTTTGGTTTCTCATACACTTATATTTATACACTAAACATGTATTTAATATTAATACAATAAACATGTATTTAATATTTATACACTAAACATGTATTTAATATTAGTACAAAAACATGTATTTAATTTTAATAAACTAAACATATATTTAATATTAATACACTAAACATGTATTTAATGTTAATACAAAAACATGTATTTAATTGTAATAAACTAAACATATATTTAATATTAATACACTAAACATGTATTAAATATTCATACACTAAACATTTATTTAATATTCATTCAATAAACATGTAGTTATTATTCTTACACTTAATATCTATTTAATATTAATACAAAAACATGTATTTAATTTTGATAAACTAATCATATATTTAATATTAATACACTAAACATGTATTTAATATTTTTACACTAAACGTGTATTTAATATTTATACACTAAAAGTGTATTTAATATTAATACACTGAACATGTATTTAATATTAATACACTAAACATGCATTTAATATTTATACACTAAACATGTATTTAATATTCATACACTAAACATGTATTTAATATTAATACACTAAACATGTATTTAATATTTATACACTAAACATGTATTTAATATTCATAAACTAAACATGTATTTAATATTCATAAACTAAACATGTATTTAACATTTATACACTAAACATGTATTTAATATTCATACATTAAACATGTATTTAATATTCATACACTAAACATGTATTTAAAATTCGTACACTAAACATGTATTTAATATTTATACAAAAACATGTATTTAATTTTAATAAACTAAACATATATTTAATATTATTACACTAAACATGTATTTAATATTTATACAAAAACATGTATTTAATTTTAATAAACTAATCATATATTTAATATTAATACACTAAACATGTATTTAATATTTTTACACTAAACGTGTATTTAATATTTATACACTAAAAGTGTATTTAATATTAATACACTAAACATGTATTTAATATTAATACACTAAACATGTATTTAATATTTATACACTAAACATGTATTAAATATTCATACACTAAACATGTATTTAATATTAATACACTAAACATGTATTTAATATTAATACACTAAACATGTATTTAATATTTATACACTAAACATGTATTTAATATTAATACACTAAACATGTATTTAATATTCATACACTAAACATGTATTTAATATTCATAAACTAAACATATATTTAACATTTATACACTAAACATGTATTTAATATTCATACACTAAACATCAATTTAATTTTTAATAAACTAAACAGATATTTAATATTAATACACTAAACATGTATTTAATATTAATACACTAAACATGTATTTAATATTTTTACACTAAACGTGTATTTAATATTTATACACTAAAAGTGTATTTAATATTAATACACTAAACATGTATTTAATATTAATACACTAAACATGTATTTAATATTTATACACTAAACATGTATTTAATATTCATACACTAAACATGTATTTAATATTAATACACTAAACATGTATTTAATATTTATACACTAAACATGTATTTAATATTCATAAACTAAACATATATTTAACATTTATACACTAAACATGTATTTAATATTCATACACTAAACATGTAGTTATTATTTATACACTAAACATGTATTTAATATTAATACACTAAACATGTATTTAATATTTATACACTAAACATGTATTTAATATTAATACACTAAATATGTATTTATTATATATCCACTAGACATGTATTTGATATTCATAAACTAAACATGTATTTAATATTCATGCACTAAACGTGTATTAAATATTCATACACTAAACATGTATTTAATGTTAAAACAAAACATGTATTTACGTTTAATAAACTAAACATATATTTAATATTAATACACTAAATATGTATTTAATATTTATACAGTAAACATGTATTGAATATTCATACACTAAAAATGTATTTAATATTCATACACTAAACATGTATTTAATATTAATACAAAAACATGTATTTAATTTTAATAAACTAAACATATATTTAATATTATTACACTCAACATGTATTTAATATTTATACACTGAACATGTATTTAATAGTTATACACTAATCATGTATTTAATATTAATACACTAATAAAGTATTTGATATTCATACACTAAATATGTATTTAATATTCATACACTTAACATGTATTTAATATTTATTCACGAAACATGTATTTAATATTTATACACTAAACATGTATTTAATATTCATACATTAAAAATGTATTTAATATTCATACACTAAACATGTATTTAATATTCATACATTAAACATGTATTTAATATTCATACACTAAACATGTATTTAATATTCGTACACAAAACATGTATTTAATATTTATACACTAAACATGTATTTAATATTCATACATTAAACATGTATTTAATATTCATACACTGAACATGTATTTAATAATCATATACTAAACGTATATGTAATCATATACTAATCATATATTTAATATTCATACAGTAAACATGTATTTATTATCCTCTAAATAAGGCACACTTGGAAATAATGAATTTCTTTATGCGTGCAGTTGCGGCAGAACTCCACAGGAGGGCGCACGTTCCCTTTTAATAAGTCCGGTCCTCTCCGTCTCTCTATCTCTCTTTTTCCTTTTTTTTTGTTTCTTTTATTTTTTTTACATAAGTTTGGTTTCTCATACACTTATATTTATACACTGAACATGTATTTAATATTAATACAATAAACATGTATTTAATATTTATACACTAAACATGTATTTAATATTAGTACAAAAACATGTATTTAATTTTAATAAACTAAACATATATTTAATATTAATACACTAAACATGTATTTAATATTATTACAAAAACATGTATTTAATTTTAATAAACTAAATATATATTTAATATTAATACACTAAACATGTATTTAATATTCATACACTAAAAGTGTATTTAATATTCATACACTAAACATGTGTTTAATATTAATACACTAAACATGTAGTTATTATTCATACACTAAATATGTATTTAATATTAATACACTAAATATGTATTTATTATATATCCACTAAACATTTATTTAATATTCATAAACTAAATATATATTTAATATTAATACACTAAACATGTATTTAATATTAATACATTAAACATGTATTTAATATTCATAAACTAAACATGTATTTAACATTTACACACTAAACATGTATACAATATTCATACACTAAACATGTAGTTATTATTTATACACTAAACATGTATTTAATATTAATACACTAAACATGTATTTAATATTAATACACTAAACATGTATTTAATATTTATACAGTAAACATCTATTGAATATTCATACACTAAACATGTATTTAATATTCATTCACTAAACATGTATTTAATATTCATACACTAAACATGTATTTAATATTAATACACTAAACATGTATTTAATATTTATACACTAAACATGTATTTAATATTAATACAAAAACATGTATTTAATTTTAATAAACTAAACATATTTTTAATATTATTACACTAAACATGTATTTAATATTTATACACTGAACATGTATTTAATATTCATACACTAAACATTTAGTTATTATTTATACACTAAACATGTATTTAATATTAATACACTAAACATGTATTTAATATTAATACACTAAACATGAATTTAATATTCATACATTAAACATGTATTTAATATTCATACACTAAACATGTATTTAATATTCGTACACGAAACATGTATTTAATATTTATACACTAAACATGTATTTAATATTCATACATTAAACATGTATTTAATATTCATACACTAAACATGTATTTAATATTTATACACTAAACATGTATTTAATATTCATACACTAAACATGTATTTAATATTCGTAGCATGAAACATGTATTTAATATTTATACACTAAACATGTATTTAATATTCATACATTAAACATGTATTTAATATTCATACACTAAACATGTATTTAATATTTATACACTAAACATGTATTTAATATTCATACACTAAACTTGTATTTAATATTCATACACTAAACATGTATTTAATATTTATACAAAAACATGTATTTAATTTTAATAAACTAAACAAGTATTTAATATTAATACACTAAATATGTATTTATTATATATCCACTAGACATGTATTTGATATTCATCAAGTAAACATGTATTTAATATTCATGCACTAAACGTGTATTAAATATTCATACACTAAACATGTATTTAATATTAATACAAAACATGTATTTAATTTTAATAAACTAAACATATATTTAATATTATTACACTAAACATGTATTTAATATTTATACACCGAACATGTATTTAATAGTTATACACTAATCATGTATTTAATATTAATACACTAATAAAGTATTTGATATTCATACACTAAATATGTATTTAATATTCATACACTTAACGTGTATTTAATAGTTATTCACGAAACATGTATTTAATATTCATACACTAAACATGTATTTAATATTCATACACTAAACATGTAGTTATTATTTATACACTAAACATGTATTTAATATTAATACACTAAACATGTATTTAATATTAATACACTAAACATGTATTTAATATTTATACAGTAAACATCTATTGAATATTCATACACTAAACATGTATTTAATATTCATTCACTAAACATGTATTTAATATTCATACACTAAACATGTATTTAATATTAATACACTAAACATGTATTTAATATTCATACACTAAACATGTATTTAATATTAATACAAAAACATGTATTTAATTTTAATAAACTAAACATATTTTTAATATTATTACACTAAACATGTATTTAATATTTATACACTGAACATGTATTTAATATTCATACACTAAACATTTAGTTATTATTCATACACTAAACATGTATTTAATATTAATACACTAAACATGTATTTAATATTAATACACTAAACATGAATTTAATATTCATACATTAAACATGTATTTAATATTTATACACTAAACATGTATTTAATATTCGTACACGAAACATGTATTTAATATTCATACACTAAACTTGTATTTAATATTCATACACTAAACATGTATTTAATATTTATACAAAAACATGTATTTAATTTTAATAAACTAAACAAGTATTTAATATTAATACACTAAATATGTATTTATTATATATCCACTAGACATGTATTTGATATTCATCAAGTAAACATGTATTTAATATTCATGCACTAAACGTGTATTAAATATTCATACACTAAACATGTATTTAATATTAATACAAAACATGTATTTAATTTTAATAAACTAAACATATATTTAATATTATTACACTAAACATGTATTTAATATTTATACACCGAACATGTATTTAATAGTTATACACTAATCATGTATTTAATATTAATACACTAATAAAGTATTTGATATTCATACACTAAATATGTATTTAATATTCATACACTTAACGTGTATTTAATAGTTATTCACGAAACATGTATTTAATATTCATACACTAAACATGTATTTAATATTCATACACTAAACATGTAGTTATTATTTATACACTAAACATGTATTTAATATTAATACACTAAACATGTATTTAATATTAATACACTAAACATGTATTTAATATTTATACAGTAAACATCTATTGAATATTCATACACTAAACATGTATTTAATATTCATTCACTAAACATGTATTTAATATTCATACACTAAACATGTATTTAATATTAATACACTAAACATGTATTTAATATTCATACACTAAACATGTATTTAATATTAATACAAAAACATGTATTTAATTTTAATAAACTAAACATATTTTTAATATTATTACACTAAACATGTATTTAATATTTATACACTGAACATGTATTTAATATTCATACACTAAACATTTAGTTATTATTCATACACTAAACATGTATTTAATAATAATACACTAAACATGTATTTAATATTAATACACTAAACATGAATTTAATATTCATACATTAAACATGTATTTAATATTTATACACTAAACATGTATTTAATATTCGTACACGAAACATGTATTTAATATTTATACACTAAACATGTATTTAATATTCATACATTAAACATGTATTTAATATTCATACACTAAACATGTATTTAATATTTATACAAAAACATGTATTTAATTTTGATAAACTAAACATATATTTAATATTAATACACTTAACATGTATTTAATATTCATACACTAAACATGTAGTTATTATTTATACACTAAACGTGTATTTAATAATAATACAGTAAACATGTATTTAATA
This sequence comes from Nerophis ophidion, assembly GCF_033978795.1. NCBI lineage: Eukaryota > Metazoa > Chordata > Actinopteri > Syngnathiformes > Syngnathidae > Nerophis > Nerophis ophidion. Next base: position 237,292 of record NW_026906972.1, on the reverse strand, counting down.
TTAATACACTAAACATGAATTCAATAATCATACATTAAACATGTATTTAATATTTATACACTAAACATGTATTTAATATTCGTACACGAAACATGTATTTAATATTTATACACTAAACATCTATTTAATATTCATACATTAAACATGTATTTAATATTCATACACTAAACATGTATTTAATATTCATTCAATAAACATGTAGTTATTATTTTTACACTTAATATGTATTTAATATGCATACATTAAAAATGTATTTAATATTCATACACTAAACATGTATTTAATATTCATACATTAAACATGTATTTAATATTTATACACTAAACATTATTTAATATTCGTACACGAAACATGTATTTAATATTTATACACTAAACATGTATTTAATATTCATACATTAAACATATATTTAATATTCATAAACTAAACATGTGTTTAATATTTATACACTAAAAATGTATTTAATATTCATACACTAAACATGTATTTAATATTTATACACTAAACATGTATTTAATGTTTATACACTAAATATGTATTTAATATTCATACACTAAACATGTATTTAATTTCAATATACTGAACATGTATTTAATAATCATATACTAAACGTATATGTAATATTCATTTAGTAAACATGTATTTATTATCCTCTAAATAAGGCACACTTGGAAATAATGAATTTCTTTATGCGTGCAGTTGCGGCAGAAGTCCACAGGAGGGCGCACGTTCCCTCTTAATAAGTCCGGTCCTTTCTGTCTCTCTATCAATCTTTTTCCTTTTTTTTTGTTTCTTTTATTTTTTTTTACATAAGTTTTGTTTCTCATACACTTATATTTATACACTAAACATGTATTTAATATTAATACACTAAACATGTATTTAATATTTATACACTAAACATGTATTTAATATTAGTACAAAAACATGTATTTAATTTTAATAAACTAAACATATATTTAATATTAATACACTAAACATGTATTTATTATTAATACAAAAACATGTATTTAATTTTAATAAACTAAACATATATTTAATATTAATACACTAAACATGTATTAAATATTTATACACTAAACATGTATTTAATATTTATACACTAAACATTTATTTAATATTAGTACAAAAACATGTATTTAATTTTAATAAACTAAACACATATTTAATATTAATACACTAAACATGTATTTAATATTAATACAAAAACATGTATTTAATTTTAATAAACTAAACATATATTTAATATTAATACACTAAACATGTATTAAATATTCATACACTAAACATTTATTTAATATTCATTCAATAAACATGTAGTTATTATTTTTACACTTAATATGTATTTAATATTAATACAAAAACATGTATTTAATTTTAATAAACTAATCATATATTTAATATTAATACACTAAACATGTATTTAATATTCATAAACTAAACATGTATTTAATATTCATACACTAAACATGTATTTAATATTAATACACTGAACATGTATTTAATAATCATATACCAAACATATATGTAATTATATACTAATCATGTATTTAATATTCATACAGTAAACATGTATTTAATATCTATACACTAAATATGTATTTATTATTTATCCACTAAACATGTATTTAATATTCATAAACTAAACATGTATTTAATATTAATACAAACACATGTATTTAAGTTTAATAAACTAAACATATATTTAATATTAATACACTAAACATGTATTTAATATTTATACACTAAACATGTATTTAATATTAATACAAAAACATGTATTTAATTTTAATAAACTAAACATATTTAATATTAATACACTAAACATGTGTTTAATATTAATACACTAAACATGTATTTAATATTTATACACCAAACATGTATTTAATATTTATACACTAAACATGTATTTGATATTCATACACTAAACATGTATTTAATATTAATACACTAAACATGTATTTAATATTAATACACTAAAAATGTATTTAATATTCATAAACTAAACATATATTTAACATTTATACACTAAACATGTATTTAATATTCATACACTAAACATATAGTTATTATTTATACACTAAACGTGTATTAAATATTCATAAACTAAACATGTATCTAATATTAATACAAAAATTGTATTTACGTTTAACAAACTAAACATATATTTAATATTAATACACTAAACATGTATTTAATATTTATACAGTAAAAATGTATTGAATATTCATACACTAAACATGTATTTAATATTCATACACTAAACATGTATTTAATATTAATACACTAAACATGTATTTAATATTTACACACTAAACATGTATTTAATATTAATACACTAAATATGTATTTATTATATATCCACTAAACATGTATTTAATATTCATAAACTAAACATGTATTTAATATTCATACACTAAACGTGTATTTAATATTCATAAACCAAATATATATTTAATATTAATACACTAAACATGTATTTAATATTAATACACTAAACATGTATTTAATATTTTTACACTAAACATGTATTTAATATTCAAACATTAAACATGTATTTAATATTCATACAGTAAACATGTATTTAATATTAATACAAAAACATGTATTTAATTGTAATAAACTAAATATATATTTATTATTAATACACTAAACATGTATTTAATATTCATACATTAAAAATGTATTTAATATTCATACACTAAACATGTATTTAATATTCACACATTAAACATGTATTTAATATTTATACACTAAACATGTATTTAATATTAGTACAAAAACATGTATTTAATTTTAATAAACTAAACATATATTTAATATTAATACACTAAACATGTATTTAATATTAGTACAAAAACATGTATTTAATTTTAATAAACTAAACATATATTTAATATTAATACACTAAACATGTATTTATTATTAATACAAAAACATGTATTTAATTTTAATAAACTAAACATATATTTAATATTAATACACTAAACATGTATTAAATATTTATACACTAAACATGTATTTAATATTTATACACTAAACATTTATTTAATATTAGTACAAAAACATGTATTTAATTTTAATAAACTAAACACATATTTAATATTAATACACTAAACATGTATTTAATATTAATACAAAAACATGTATTTAATTTTAATAAACTAAACATATATTTAATATTAATACACTAAACATGTATTAAATATTCATACACTAAACATTTATTTAATATTCATTCAATAAACATGTAGTTATTATTTTTACACTTAATATGTATTTAATATTAATACAAAAACATGTATTTAATTTTAATAAACTAATCATATATTTAATATTAATACACTAAACATGTATTTAATATTCATAAACTAAACATGTATTTAATATTCATACACTAAACATGTATTTAATATTCAAACATTAAACATGTATTTAATATTCATACAGTAAACATGTATTTAATATTAATACAAAAACATGTATTTAATTGTAATAAACTAAATATATATTTATTATTAATACACTAAACATGTATTTAATATTCATACATTAAAAATGTATTTAATATTCATACACTAAACATGTATTTAATATTTATACACTAAACATGTATTTAATATTAATACACTAAATATTTATTTATTATATATCCAGTAAACATTTATTTAATATTCATAAACTAAATATATATTTAATATTGATACACTAAACATGTATTTAATATTAATACACTAAACATGTATTTAATATTTTTACACTAAACATTTATTTAATATTCATACACTAAACATCTATTTAATATTCATACACTAAACATGTATTTAATATTAATACAAAAACATGTATTTAATTGTAATAAACTAAATATATATTTAATATTAATACATTAAACATGTATTTAATATTCATAAACTAAACATGTATTTAACATTTATACACCAAACATGAATTTAATATTCATACACTAAACATGTATTTAATATTCATACATTAAACATGTAGAAGCATTTAAGTCTCACCTTAAAACTCATTTGTATACTCTAGCCTTTAAATAGACTCCCTTTTTAGACCAGTTGATCTGCCGTTTCTTTTCTTTTTCTTCTATGTCCCACTCTCCCGTGTGGAGGGGGTCCGGTCCGATCCGGTGGCCATGTACTGCTCGCCTGTGTATCGGCTGGGGACATCTCTGCGCTGCTGGTCCGCCTACGCTTGGGATGGTTTCCTGCTGGCTCCGCTGTGAACGGGACTCTCGCTGCTGTGTCTTGGATCCTCTTTGGACTGGACTCTCGCGACTGTGTTGTATCCATTGTGGATTGAACTTTCACAGTATCCTGTTAGATCCGCTCGACATCCATTGCTTTCCTCCTCTCTAAGGTTCTCATAGTCATCATTGTCACCGACGTCCCACTGGGTGTGAGTTTTCCTTGCCCTTATGTGGGCCTACCGAGGATGTCGTGGTGGTTTGTGCAGCCCTTTGAGACACTAGTGATTTAGGGCTATATAAGTAAACATTGATTGATTGATTGATATTTAATATTTATACACTAAACATGTATTTAATATTCGTACACGAAACATGTATTTAATATTTATACACTAAACATGTATTTAATATTCATACATTAAACATGTATTTAATATTCATACACTAAACATGTATTTAATATTTATACACTAAACATGTATTTAATATTCATACACTAAACATGTATTTAATATTAATACAAAAACATGTATTTAATTTTAATAAACTAAACATATATTTAATATTAATACACTAAACATGTATTTATTATTTATACACTAAACATGTATTTAATATTAATACAGTAAACATGTATTTAATATTTATACACTAAACATGTATTTAATATTCATTCAATAAACATGTAGTTATTATTCTTACACTTAATATGTATTTAATATTAATACAAAAACATGTATTTAATTTTAATAAACTAAACATATATTTAATATTCATACACTAAACATGTATTTAATATTTATACACTAAACATGTATTTAATATTCATACACTAAACATGTAGTTATTATTTATACACTAAACATGTATTTAATATTAATACAGTAAACATGTATTAAATATTTATACACTAAACATGTATTTAATATTCATTCAATAAACATGTATTTATTATTCTTACACTTAATATGTATTTAATATTAATACAAAAACATGTATTTAATTTTAATAAACTAAAAATATATCTAATATTAATACACTAAACATGTATTTAATATTTTTACACTAAACGTGTATTTAATATTCATACACTAAAAGTGTATTTAATATTCATACACTAAACATGTGTTTAATATTAATACACTAAACATGTAGTTATTATTCATACACTAAACATGTATTTAATATTTATACACTAAACATGTATTTAATATTAATACACTAAATATGTATTTATTATATATCCACTGAACATGTATTTAATATTCATAAACTAAATATATGTTTAATATTAATACACTAAACATGTATTTAATATTAATACAATAAATATGTATTTAATATTTTTACACTAAACATGTATTTAATATTTATACACTAAATATGTATTTAATATTCATACACTAAACATGTATTTAATATTAATACACTGAACATGTATTTAATAATCATATACTAAACGTATATGTAATATTCATTTAGTAAACATGTATTTATTATGCTCTAAATAAGGCACACTTGGAAATAATGAATTTCTTTATGCGTGCAGTTGCAGCAGAAGTCCACAGGAGGGCGCACGTTCCCTCTTAATAAGTCCGGTCCTCTCCGTCTCTCTATCAATCTTTTTCCTTTTTTTTTGTTTCTTTTATTTTTTTTTACATAAGTTTTGTTTCTCATACACTTATATTTATACACTTAACATGTATTTAATATTAATACACTAAACATGTATTTAATATTTATACACTAAACATGTATTTAATATTAGTACAAAAACATGTATTTAATTTTAATAAACTAAACATATATTTAATATTAATACACCAAACATGTATTTATTATTAATACAAAAACATGTATTTAATTTTAATAAACTAAACATATATTTAATATTAATACACTAAACATGTATTAAATATTCATACACTAAACATGTATTTAATATTTATACACTAAACATTTATTTAATATTAGTACAAAAACATGTATTTAATTTTAATAAACTAAACACATATTTAATATTAATACACTAAACATGTATTTAATATTAATACAAAAACATGTATTTAATTTTAATAAACTAAACATATATTTAATATTAATACACTAAACATGTATTAAATATTCATAAACTAAACATTTATTTAATATTCATTCAATAAACATGTAGTTATTATTTTTACACTTAATATGTATTTAATATTAATACAAAAACATGTATTTAATTTTAATAAACTAATCATATATTTAATATTAATACACTAAACATGTATTTAATATTTTTACACTAAACGTGTATTTAATATTTATACACTAAAAGCGTATATAATATTAATACACTAAACATGTATTTAATATTAATACACTAAACATGTATTTAATATTTATACACTAAACATGTATTTAATATTCATACACTAAACATGTATTTAATATTAATACACTGAACATGTATTTAATATTAATACAAAACATGTATTTAATTTTAATAAACAAAATATATACTTAATATTAATACACTAAACATGTATTTAATATTCATAAACTAAACATGTATTTAATATTCATACACTAAACATGTATTTAATATTAATACACTAATCATGTATTTAATATTCATACACTAAATATGTATTTAATATTTATACACTTAACATGTATTCAATATTAATACACTAAATATGTATTTAATATTCATACATTAAAAATGTATTTAATATTCATACACTAAACATGTATTTAATATTCATACATTAAACATGTATTTAATATTTATACACTAAACATGTATTTAATATTCGTACACGAAACATGTATTTAATATTTATACACTAAACATGTATTTAATATTCATACATTAAACATATATTTAATATTCATAAACTAAACATGTATTTAATATTTATACACTAAACATGTATTTAATATTCATACACTAAACATGTATTTAATATTTATACACTAAACATGTATTTAATATTTATACACTAAATATGTATTTAATATTCATACACTAAACATGTATTTAATTTTAATACACTGAGCATGTATTTAATAATCATATACTAAACGTATATGTAATATTCATTTAGTAAACATGTATTTATTATCCTCTAAATAAGGCACACTTGGAAATAATGAATTTCTTTATGCGTGCAGTTGCGGCAGAAGTCCACAGGAGGGCGCACGTTCCCTCTTAATAAGTCCGGTCCTCTCTGTCTCTCTATCAATCTTTTTCCTTTTTTTTTGTTTCTTTTATTTTTTTTTACATAAGTTTTGTTTCTCATACACTTATATTTATACACTAAACATGTATTTAATACTAATACACTAAAAATGTATTTAATATTTATACACTAAACATGTATTTAATATTAGTACAAAAACATGTATTTAATTTTAATAAACTAAACATATATTTAATATTAATACACTAAACATGTATTTATTATTAATACAAAAACATGTATTTAATTTTAATAAACTAAACATATATTTAATATTAATACACTAAACATGTATTAAATATTCATACACTAAACATGTATTTAATATTTATACACTAAACATTTATTTAATATTAGTACAAAAACATGTATTTAATTTTAATAAACTAAACACATATTTAATATTAATACACTAAACATGTATTTAATATTAATACAAAAACATGTATTTAATTTTAATAAACTAAACATATATTTAATATTAATACACTAAACATGTATTAAATATTCATACACTAAACATTTATTTAATATTCATTCAATAAAAATGTAGTTATTATTTTTACACTTAATATGTATTTAATATTAATACAAAAACATGTATTTAATTTTAATAAACTAATCATATATTTAATATTAATACACTAAACATGTATTTAATATTTTTACACTAAACGTGTATTTAATATTTATACACTAAAAGTGTATATAATATTAATACACTAAACATGTATTTAATATTAATACACTAAACATGTATTTAATATTTACACACTAAACATGTATTTAATATTCATACACTAAACATGTATTTAATATTAATACACTGAACATGTATTTAATATTAATACAAAACATGTATTTAATTTTAATAAACAAAATATATACTTAATATTAATACACTAAACATGTATTTAATATTCATAAACTAAACATGTATTTAATATTCATACACTAAACATGTATTTAATATTAATACACTAATCATGTATTTAATATTCATACACTAAATATGTATTTAATATTTATACACTTAACATGTATTCAATATTAATACACTAAATATGTATTTAATATTCATACATTAAAAATGTATTTAATATTCATACATTAAACATGTATTTAATATTTATACACTAAACATGTATTTAATATTCGTACACGAAACATGTATTTAATATTTATACACTAAACATGTATTTAATATTCATACATTAAACATATATTTAATATTCATAAACTAAACATGTATTTAATATTTATACACTAAACATGTATTTAATATTCATACACTAAACATGTATTTAATATTTATACACTAAACATGTATTTAATATTTATACACTAAATATGTATTTAATATTCATACACTAAACATGTATTTAATTTTAATACACTGAACATGTATTTAATAATCATATACTAAACGTATATGTAATATTCATTTAGTAAACATGTATTTATTATCCTCTAAATAAGGCACACTTGGAAATAATGAATTTCTTTATGCGTGCAGTTGCGGCAGAAGTCCACAGGAGGGCGCACGTTCCCTCTTAATAAGTCCGGTCCTTTCTGTCTCTCTATCAATCTTTTTCCTTTTTTTTTGTTTCTTTTATTTTTTTTTACATAAGTTTTGTTTCTCATACACTTATATTTATACACTAAACATGTATTTAATATTAATACACTAAACATGTATTTAATATTTATACACTAAACATGTATTTAATATTAGTACAAAAACATGTATTTAATTTTAATAAACTAAACATCTATTTAATATTAATACACTAAACATGTATTTATTATTAATACAAAAACATGTATTTAATTTTGATAAACTAAACATATATTTAATATTAATACACTAAACATGTATTAAATATTTATACACTAAACATGTATTTAATATTTATACACTAAACATTTATTTAATATTAGTACAAAAACATATATTTAATTTTAATAAACTAAACAAATATTTAATATTAACACACTAAACATGTATTTAATATTAATACAAAAACATGTATTTAATTTTAATAAACTAAACATATATTTAATATTAATACACTAAACATGTATTTATTATTAATACAAAAACATGTATTTAATTTTAATAAACTAAACATATATTTAATATTAATACACTAAACATGTATTAAATATTTATACACTAAACATGTATTTAATATTTATACACTAAACATTTATTTAATATTAATACACTAAACATGTATTTAATATTAATACAAAAACATGTATTTAATTTTAATAAACTAAACATATATTTAATATAATACACTAAACATGTATTAAATATTCATACACTAAACATTTATTTAATATTCATTCAATAAACATGTAGTTATTATTTTTACACTTAATATGTATTTAATATTAATACAAAAACATGTATTTAATTTTAATAAACTAATCATATATTTAATATTAATACACTAAACATGTATTTAATATTCATAAACTAAACATGTGTTTAATATTCATACACTAAACATGTATTTAATATTAATACACTGAACATGTATTTAATAATCATATACCAAACATATATGTAATTATATACTAATCATGTATTTAATATTCATACAGTAAACATGTATTTAATATTTATACACTAAATATGTATTTATTATTTATCCACTAAACATGTATTTAATATTCATAAACTAAACATGTATTTAATATTAATACAAACACATGTATTTAAGTTTAATAAACTAAACATATATTTAATATTAATACACTAAACATGTATTTAATATTTATACACTAAACATGTATTTAATATTAATACAAAAACATGTATTTAATTTTAATAAACTAAACATATATTTAATATTAATACACTAAACGTGTATTTAATATTCATACACCAAACATGTATTTAACATTTATACACTAAACATGTTTTTAATATTTATACACTAAACATGTATTTAATATTAATACAAAAAAATGTATTTAATTTTAATAAACTAAACATATTTAATATTAATACACTAAACATGTGTTTAATATTAATACACTAAACATGTATTTAATATTTATACACCAAACATGTATTTAATATTTATACACTAAACATGTATTTGATATTCATACACTAAACATGTATTTAATATTAATACACTAAACATGTATTTAATATTAATACACTAAAATGTATTTAATATTCATAAACTAAACATATATTTAACATTTATACACTAAACATGTATTTAATATTCATACACTAAACATATAGTTATTATTTATACACTAAACGTGTATTAAATATTCATACACTAAACATGTATCTAATATAAATACAAAACATGTATTTACGTTTAACAAACTAAACATATATTTAATATTAATACACTAAACATGTATTTAATATTTATACAGTAAAAATGTATTGAATATTCATACACTAAACATGTATTTAATATTCATACACTAAACATGTATTTAATATTAATACACTAAACATGTATTTAATATTTACACACTAAACATGTATTTAATATTAATACACTAAATATGTATTTATTATATATCCACTAAACATGTATTTGATATTCATAAACTAAACATGTATTTAATATTCATACACTAAACGTGTATTAAATATTCATACACTACACATGTATTTAATATTAATACAAAACATGTATTTACGTTTAATAAACTAAACATATATTTAATATTAACACACTAAACATGTATTTAATATTTATACAGTAAACATGTATTGAATATTCATACACTAAACATGTATTTAATATTTATACACTAAACATGTATTTAATATTAATACAAAAACATGTATTTAATTTTAATAAACTAAACATATATTTAATATTGTTACACTAAACATGTATTTAATATTTATACACTGAACATGTATTTAATAGTTATACACTAATCATGTATTTAATATTAATACACTAATCATGTATTTAATATTCATACACTAAATATGTATTTAATATTCATACACTTAACATGTATTTAATATTCATACACTAAACGTGTATTTAATATTCATACACTAAACATGTATTTAATATTAATACAAAACATGTATTTAAGTTTAATAAACTAAACTTATATTTAATATTAATACACTAACATGTATTTAATATTCATACATTAAAAATGTATTTAATATTCATACACTAAACATGTATTTAATATTCACACATTAAACATGTATTTAATATTTATACACTAAACATGTATTTAATATTCGTACACGAAACATGTATTTAATATTTATACATTAAACATGTATTTAATATTCATACATTAAACTTGTATTTAATATTCATACACTAAACATGTATTTAATATTCATACACTAAATATGTATTTAATATTCATATACTAAACATGTATTTAATATTTATACAAAAACATGTATTTAATTTTAATAAACTAAACATATATTTAATATTAATACACTAAACATGTATTTAATATTTACACACTAAACATGTATTTAATATTCATACACTAAACATGTATTTAATATTAATACAAAAACATGTATTTAATTTTAATAAACTGAATATATATTTAATATTAATACACTAAACATGTATTTAATATTCATAAACTAAACATGTATTTAACATTTATACACTAAACATGTATTTAATATTCATACACTAAACATGTATTTAATTTTTAATAAACTAAACATATATTTAATATTAATACACTAAACATGTATTTAATATTTATACACTAAACATGTATTTAATATTCATACACTAAACATGTAGTTATTATTCATACACTAAACATGTATTTAATATTAATACAGTAAACATGTATTTAATATTAATACACTAAACATGAATTTAATATTCATACATTAAACATGTATTTAATATTTATACACTAAACATGTATTTAATATTCGTACACGAAACATGTATTTAATATTTATACACTAAACATGTATTTAATATTCATACATTAAACATGTATTTAATATTCATACACTAAACATGTATTTAATATTTATACACTAAACATGTATTTAATATTCATACATTAAACATGTATTTAATATTCATACACTAAACATGTATTTAATATTTATACAAAAACATGTATTTAATTTTAATAAACTAAACATATATTTAATATTAATACACTTAACATGTATTTAATATTCATACACTAAACATGTAGTTATCATTTATACACTAAACGTGTATTTAATAATAATACAGTAAACATGTATTTAATATTAATACACTAAACATGTATTTAATATTAATACAAAAACGTGTATTTAATTTTAATAAACTAAATATATATTTAATATTAATACACTAAACATGTATTTAATATTTATAAACTAAACATGTATTTAACATTTATACACTAAACATGTATTTAATATTCATACACTAAACATCAATTTAATTTTTAATAAACTAAACATATATTTAATATTAATACACTAAACATGTATTTAATATTTATACACTAAACATGTATTTAATATTCATACCTTAAACATGTAGTTATTATTCATACACTAAACATGTATTTAATATTAATACAGTAAACATGTATTAAATATTTATACACTTAACATGTATTTAATATTCATTCAATAAACATGTAGTTATTATTCTTACACTTAATATGTATTTAATATTAATACAAAAACATGTATTTAATTTTAATAAACTAAACATATATTTAATATTAATACACTAAACATGTATTTAATATTTATACACTAAACATGTATTTAATATTCATACACTAAACATGTAGTTATTATTTATACACTAAACATGTATTTAATATTAATACAGTAAACATGTATTAAATATTTATACACTAAACATGTATTTAATATTAATACAAAAACATGTATTTAATTTTAATAAACTAAATATATATTTAATATTAATACACTAAACATGTATTTAATATTTTTACACTAAACGTGTATTTAATATTCATACACTAAAAGTGTATTTAATATTCATACACTAAACATGTGTTTAATATTAATACACTAAACATGTAGTTATTATTCATACACTAAACATGTATTTAATATTTATACACTAAACATGTATTTAATATTAATACACTAAATATGTATTTATTATATATCCACTAAACATGTATTTAATATTCATAAACCAAATATATATTTAATATTAATACACTAAACATGTATTTAATATTAATACACTAAACATGTATTTAATATTTTTACACTAAACATGTATTTAATATTCAAACATTAAACATGTATTTAATATTCATACAGTAAACATGTATTTAATATTAATACAAAAACATGTATTTAATTGTAATAAACTAAATATATATTTATTATTAATACACTAAACATGTATTTAATATTCATACATTAAAAATGTATTTAATATTCATACACTAAACATGTATTTAATATTCACACATTAAACATGTATTTAATATTCATACACTAAACATGTAGTTATTATTTATACACTAAACATGTATTTAATATTAATACACTAAACATGTATTTAATATTTATACACTAAACATGTGTTTAGGGCACGTCCAGCTGGTAGGAGGCCACGGGGAAGACCCAGGACACGTTGGAAAGACTATGTCTCCCGGCTGGCCTGGGAACGCCTCGGGATCCCCCGGGAAGAGCTAGACGAAGTGGCTGGAGATAGGGAAGTCTGGGCTTCCCTGCTTAGGCTGCTGCCCCCGCGACCCGACCTCGGATAAGCGGAAGATGATGGATGGATGGATGGATGGACACTAAACATGTATTTAATATTAATACACTAAATATGTATTTATTATATATCCACTAAACATGTATTTAATATTCATAAACTAAACATGTATTTAATATTCATACACTAAACGTGTATTTAATATTCATACACTAAACATGTATTTAATATTAATACAAAACATGTATTTAAGTTTAATAAACTAAACATATATTTAATATTAATACACTAAACATGTATTTAATATTCATACATTAAAAATGTATTTAATATTCATACACTAAACATGTATTTAATATTCACACATTAAACATGTATTTAATATTTATACACTAAACATGTATTTAATATTCGTACACGAAACATGTATTTAATATTTATACACTAAACATGTATTTAATATTCATACATTAAACATGTATTTAATATTCATACACTAAACATGTATTTAATATTCATACACTAAACATGTATTTAATATTCATATACTAAACATGTATTTAATATTTATACAAAAACATGTATTTAATTTTAATAAACTAAACATATATTTAATATTAATACACTAAACATGTATTTAATATTTATACACTAAACATGTATTTAATATTCATACACTAAACATGTATTTAATATTTATACAAAAACATGTATTCAATTCTAATAAACTAAACATATATTTAATATTAATACACTGAACATGTATTTAATAATCATATACCAAACATATATGTAATTATATACTAATCATGTATTTAATATTCATACAGTAAACATGTATTTAATGTTTATACACTAAATATGTATTTAATATTCATACACTAAACATGTATTTAATTTTAATACACTGAACATGTATTTAATAATCATATACTAAACGTATATGTAATATTCATACAGTAAACATGTATTTATTATCCTCTAAATAAGGCACACTTGGAAATAATGAATTTCTTTATGCGGGCAGTTGCGGCAGAAGTCCACAGGAGGGCGCACGTTCCCTCTTAATAAGTCCGGTCCTCTCTGTCTCTCTATCTCTCTTTTTCCTTTTTTTTTGTTTCTTTTATTTTTTTTTACATAAGTTTTGTTTCTCATACACTTATATTTATACACTAAACATGTATTTAATATTAATACACTAAACATGTATTTAATATGTATACACTAAACATGTATTTAATATTAGTACAAAAACATGTATTTAATTTTAATAAACTAAACATCTATTTAATATTAATACACTAAACATGTATTTATTATTAATACAAAAACATGCATTTAATTTTAATAAACTAAACATATATTTAATATTAATACACTAAACATGTATTAAATATTTATACACTAAACATGTATTTAATATTTATACACTAAACATTTATTTAATATTAGTACAAAAACATATATTTAATTTTAATAAACTAAACACATATTTAATATTAACACACTAAACATGTATTTAATATTAATACAAAAACATGTATTTAATTTTAATAAACTAAACATGTATTTAATATTAATACACTAAACATATATTAAATATTCATACACTAAACATTTATTTAATATTCATTCAATAAACATGTAGTTATTATTTTTACACTTAATATGTATTTAATATTAATACAAAAACATGTATTTAATTTTAATAAACTAATCATATATTTAATATTAATACACTAAACATGTATTTAATATTAATACAGTAAACATGTATTAAATATTTATACACTAAACATGTATTTAATATTAATTCAATAAACATGTTGTTATTATTGTTACACTTAATATGTATTTAATATTAATACAAAAACATGTATTTAATTTTAATAAACTAATCATATATTTAATATTAATACACTAAACATGTATTTAATATTTTTACACTAAACGTGTATTTGATATTTATACACTAAAAGTGTATTTAATATTAATACACTAAACATGTATTTAATATTAATACACTAAACATGTATTTAATATTTATACACCAAACATGTATTTAATATTCATACACTAAACATGTATTTAATATTAATACAAAAACATGTATTTAATTTTAATAAACTAAACATATATTTAATATTAATACACTAAACATGTATTAAATATTCATACACTAAACATTTATTTAATATTCATTCAATAAACATGTAGTTATTATTTTTACACTTAATATGTATTTAATATTCATACATTAAAAATGTATTTAATATTCATACACTAAACATGTATTTAATATTCATACACTAAACATGTATTTAATATTAATACACTGAACATGTATTTAATATTCATACATTAAACATGTATTTAATATTTATACACTAAACATGTATTTAATATTCATAAACTAAACATGTATTTAATATTCATACACTAAACATGTATTTAATATTCATACACTAAACATGTATTTAATATTTATACACTAAACATGTATTTAATGTTTATACACTAAATATGTATTTAATATTCATACACTAAACATGTATTTAATTTCAATATACTGAACATGTATTTAATAATCATATACTAAACGTATATGTAATATTCATTTAGTAAACATGTATTTATTATCCTCTAAATAAGGCACACTTGGAAATAATGAATTTCTTTATGCGTGCAGTTGCGGCAGAAGTCCACAGGAGGGCGCACGTTCCCTCTTAATAAGTCCGGTCCTCTCCGTCTCTCTATCAATCTTTTTCCTTTTTTTTTGTTTCTTTTATTTTTTTTTACATAAGTTTTGTTTCTCATACACTTATATTTATACACTAAACATGTATTTAATATTAATACACCAAACATGTATTTAATATTTATACACTAAACATGTATTTAATATTAGTACAAAAACATGTATTTAATTTTAATAAACTAAACATATATTTAATATTAATACACTAAACATGTATTTATTATTAATACAAAAACATGTATTTAATTTTAATAAACTAAACATATATTTAATATTAATACACTAAACATGTATTAAATATTTATACACTAAACATGTATTTAATATTTATACACTAAACATTTATTTAATATTAGTACAAAAACATGTATTTAATTTTAATAAACTAAACACATATTTAATATTAATACACTAAACATGTATTTAATATTAATACAAAAACATGTATTTAATTTTAATAAACTAAACATATATTTAATATTAATACACTAAACATGTATTAAATATTCATACACTAAACATTTATTTAATATTCATTCAATAAACATGTAGTTATTATTTTTACACTTAATATGTATTTAATATTAATACAAAAACATGTATTTAATTTTAATAAACTAATCATATATTTAATATTAATACACTAAACATGTATTTAATATTCATAAACTAAACATGTGTTTAATATTCATACACTAAACATGTATTTAATATTAATACACTGAACATGTATTTAATAATCATATACCAAACATATATGTAATTATATACTAATCATGTATTTAATATTCATACAGTAAACATGTATTTAATATTTATACACTAAATATGTATTTATTATTTATCCACTAAACATGTATTTAATATTCATAAACTAAACATGTATTTAATATTAATGCAAACACATGTATTTAAGTTTAATAAACTAAACATATATTTAATATTAATACACTAAACATGTATTTAATATTTATACACTAAACATGTATTTAATATTAATACAAAAACATGTATTTAATTTTAATAAACTAAACATATATTTAATATTAATACACTAAACGTGTATTTAATATTCATACACCAAACATGTATTTAACATTTATACACTAAACATGTTTTTAATATTTATACACTAAACATGTATTTAATATTAATACAAAAACATGTATTTAATTTTAATAAACTAAACATATTTAATATTAATACACTAAACATGTGTTTAATATTAATACACTAAACATGTATTTAATATTTATACACCAAACATGTATTTAATATTTATACACTAAACATGTATTTGATATTCATACACTAAACATGTATTTAATATTAATACACTAAACATGTATTTAATATTAATACACTAAAAATGTATTTAATATTCATAAACTAAACATATATTTAACATTTATACACTAAACATGTATTTAATATTCATACACTAAACATATAGTTATTATTTATACACTAAACGTGTATTAAATATTCATACACTAAACATGTATCTAATATTAATACAAAACATGTATTTACGTTTAACAAACTAAACATATATTTAATATTAATACACTAAACATGTATTTAATATTTATACACTAAACATGTATTGAATATTCATACACTAAACATGTATTTAATATTAATACACTAAACATGTATTTAATATTTACACACTAAACATGTATTTAATATTAATACACTAAATATGTATTTATTATATATCCACTAAACATGTATTTGATATTCATAAACTAAACATGTATTTAATATTCATACACTAAACGTGTATTAAATATTCATACACTAAACATGTATTTAATATTAATACAAAACATGTATTTACGTTTAATAAACTAAACATATATTTAATATTAATACACTAAACATGTATTTAATATTTATACAGTAAACATGTATTGAATATTCATACACTAAACATGTATTTAATATTTATACACTAATCATGTATTTAATATTCATACACTAAATATGTATTTAATATTCATACACTTAACATGTATTTAATATTTATTCACGAAACATGTATTTAATATTTATACACTAAACATGTATTTAATATTCATACATTAAAAATGTATTTAATATTCATACATTAAACATGTATTTAATATTCATACATTAAACATGTATTTAATATTTATACACTAAACATGTATTTAATATTTATTCACGAAACATGTATTTAATATTTATACACTAAAAATGTATTTAATATTCATACATTAAAAATGTATTTAATATTTATACACTAAACATGTATTTAATATTCGTACACGAAACATGTATTTAATATTCATACATTAAACATGTATTTAATATTTATACACTAAACATGTATTTAATATTCGTACACGAAACATGTATTTAATATTTATACACTAAACATGTATTTAATATTCATACATTAAACATGTATTTAATATGCATACACTAAACATGTATTTAATATTTATACACTAAACATGTATTTAATATTCATACACTAAACATGTATTTAATATTTATACAAAAACATGTATTCAATTCTAATAAACTAAACATATATTTAATATTAATACACTAAACATGTATTTAATATTTATACACTAAACATGTATTTAATATTCATACAGTAAACATGTATTTAATATTTATACACTAAACATGTATTTAATATTCATTCAATAAACATGTAGTTATTATTCTTACACTTAATATGTATTTAATATTAATACAAAACATGTATTTAATTCTAATAAACCAATCATATATTTAATATTAATACACTAAACATGTATTTAATATTAATACACTAAACATGTATTTAATATTAATACAAAAACATGTATTTAATTTTAATAAACTAAATATATATTTAATATTAATACACTAAACATGTATTTAATATTTTTACACTAAACATGTATTTAATATTCATACACTAAAAGTGTATTTAATATTCATACACTAAACATGTGTTTAATATTAATACACTAAACATGTAGTTATTATTCATACACTAAACATGTATTTAATATTAATACACTAAATATGTATTTATTATATATCCACAAAACATGTATTTAATAATCATAAACTAAATATATATTTAATATTAATACACTAAACATGTATTTAATATTAATACACTAAACTTGTATTTAATATTTTTACACTAAACATGTATTTAATATTCATACACTAAACATGTATTTAATATTAATACACTAATCATGTATTTAATATTTATACACTAAACATGTATTTAATATTAATACATTAAACATGTATTTAATATTTTTACACTAAACATGTATTTAATATTCATACACTAAACATGTATTTAATATTCATACACTAAACATGTATTTAATATTAATACACTAAACATGTATTTAATATTAATACACTAAACTTGTATTTAATATTTTTACACTAAACATGTATTTAATATTCATGCACTAAACATTTATTTAATATTAATACACTAATCATGTATTTAATATTTTTACACCAAACATGTATTTAATATTTATACACTAAACATGTATTTAATATTAATACACTAAACATGTATTTAATATTCATACACTAAACATTTAGTTATTATTTATACACTAAACATGTATTTAATATTAATACACTAAACATGTATTTAATATTAATACACTAAACATGTATTTAATATAAATACACTAAACATGTATTTAATATTCATACACTAATCATGTATTTAATATTAATACACTAATCATGTATTTAATATTTATACACTAAACATGTATTTAATATTCATACATTAAACATGTATTTATGATTCATACACTAAACATGTATTTAATATTTATACACTAAACATGTATTTAATATTCATACACTAAACATGTATTTAATATTTATACACTAAATATGTATTTAATATTCATACACTAAACATGTATTTAATATAAATACACTGAACATGTATTTAATAATCATATACTAAACGTATATGTAATCATATACTAATCATATATTTAATATTCATACAGTAAACATGTATTTATTATCCTCTAAATAAGGCACACTTGGAAATAATGAATTTCTTTATGCGTGCAGTTTCGGCAGAACTCCACAGGAGGGCGCACGTTCCCTCTTAATAAGTCCGGTCCTCTCCGTCTCTCTATCTCTCTTTTTCCTTTTTTTTTTGTTTCTTTTATTTTTTTTTACATAAGTTTGGTTTCTCATACACTTATATTTATACACTAAACATGTATTTAATATTAATACAATAAACATGTATTTAATATTTATACACTAAACATGTATTTAATATTAGTACAAAAACATGTATTTAATTTTAATAAACTAAACATATATTTAATATTAATACACTAAACATGTATTTAATGTTAATACAAAAACATGTATTTAATTGTAATAAACTAAACATATATTTAATATTAATACACTAAACATGTATTAAATATTCATACACTAAACATTTATTTAATATTCATTCAATAAACATGTAGTTATTATTCTTACACTTAATATCTATTTAATATTAATACAAAAACATGTATTTAATTTTGATAAACTAATCATATATTTAATATTAATACACTAAACATGTATTTAATATTTTTACACTAAACGTGTATTTAATATTTATACACTAAAAGTGTATTTAATATTAATACACTGAACATGTATTTAATATTAATACACTAAACATGCATTTAATATTTATACACTAAACATGTATTTAATATTCATACACTAAACATGTATTTAATATTAATACACTAAACATGTATTTAATATTTATACACTAAACATGTATTTAATATTCATAAACTAAACATGTATTTAATATTCATAAACTAAACATGTATTTAACATTTATACACTAAACATGTATTTAATATTCATACATTAAACATGTATTTAATATTCATACACTAAACATGTATTTAATATTCGTACACTAAACATGTATTTAATATTTATACAAAAACATGTATTTAATTTTAATAAACTAAACATATATTTAATATTATTACACTAAACATGTATTTAATATTTATACAAAAACATGTATTTAATTTTAATAAACTAATCATATATTTAATATTAATACACTTAACATGTATTTAATATTTTTACACTAAACGTGTATTTAATATTTATACACTAAAAGTGTATTTAATATTAATACACTAAACATGTATTTAATATTAATACACTAAACATGTATTTAATATTTATACACTAAACATGTATTAAATATTCATACACTAAACATGTATTTAATATTAATACACTAAACATGTATTTAATATTAATACACTAAACATGTATTTAATATTTATACACTAAACATGTATTTAATATTAATACACTAAACATGTATTTAATATTTATACACTAAACATGTATTTAATATTCATAAACTAAACATATATTTAACATTTATACACTAAACATGTATTTAATATTCATACACTAAACATCAATTTAATTTTTAATAAACTAAACAGATATTTAATATTAATACACTAAACATGTATTTAATATTAATACACTAAACATGTATTTAATATTTTTACACTAAACGTGTATTTAATATTTATACACTAAAAGTGTATTCAATATTAATACACTAAACATGTATTTAATATTAATACACTAAACATGTATTTAATATTTATACACTAAACATGTATTTAATATTCATACACTAAACATGTATTTAATATTAATACACTAAACATGTATTTAATATTTATACACTAAACATGTATTTAATATTCATAAACTAAACATATATTTAACATTTATACACTAAACATGTATTTAATATTCATACACTAAACATGTAGTTATTATTTATACACTAAACATGTATTTAATATTAATACACTAAACATGTATTTAATATTTATACACTAAACATGTATTTAATATTAATACACTAAATATGTATTTATTATATATCCACTAGACATGTATTTGATATTCATAAACTAAACATGTATTTAATATTCATGCACTAAACGTGTATTAAATATTCATACACTAAACATGTATTTAATGTTAAAACAAAACATGTATTTACGTTTAATAAACTAAACATATATTTAATATTAATACACTAAATATGTATTTAATATTTATACAGTAAACATGTATTGAATATTCATACACTAAAAATGTATTTAATATTCATACACTAAACATGTATTTAATATTAATACAAAAACATGTATTTAATTTTAATAAACTAAACATATATTTAATATTATTACACTCAACATGTATTTAATATTTATACACTGAACATGTATTTAATAGTTATACACTAATCATGTATTTAATATTAATACACTAATAAAGTATTTGATATTCATACACTAAATATGTATTTAATATTCATACACTTAACATGTATTTAATATTTATTCACGAAACATGTATTTAATATTTATACACTAAACATGTATTTAATATTCATACATTAAAAATGTATTTAATATTCATACACTAAACATGTATTTAATATTCATACATTAAACATGTATTTAATATTCATACACTAAACATGTATTTAATATTCGTACACAAAACATGTATTTAATATTTATACACTAAACATGTATTTAATATTCATACATTAAACATGTATTTAATATTCATACACTGAACATGTATTTAATAATCATATACTAAACGTATATGTAATCATATACTAATCATATATTTAATATTCATACAGTAAACATGTATTTATTATCCTCTAAATAAGGCACACTTGGAAATAATGAATTTCTTTATGCGTGCAGTTGCGGCAGAACTCCACAGGAGGGCGCACGTTCCCTTTTAATAAGTCCGGTCCTCTCCGTCTCTCTATCTCTCTTTTTCCTTTTTTTTTGTTTCTTTTATTTTTTTTACATAAGTTTGGTTTCTCATACACTTATATTTATACACTAAACATGTATTTAATATTAATACAATAAACATGTATTTAATATTTATACACTAAACATGTATTTAATATTAGTACAAAAACATGTATTTAATTTTAATAAACTAAACATATATTTAATATTAATACACTAAACATGTATTTAATATTATTACAAAAACATGTATTTAATTTTAATAAACTAAATATATATTTAATATTAATACACTAAACATGTATTTAATATTCATACACTAAAAGTGTATTTAATATTCATACACTAAACATGTGTTTAATATTAATACACTAAACATGTAGTTATTATTCATACACTAAATATGTATTTAATATTAATACACTAAATATGTATTTATTATATATCCACTAAACATTTATTTAATATTCATAAACTAAATATATATTTAATATTAATACACTAAACATGTATTTAATATTAATACATTAAACATGTATTTAATATTCATAAACTAAACATGTATTTAACATTTACACACTAAACATGTATACAATATTCATACACTAAACATGTAGTTATTATTTATACACTAAACATGTATTTAATATTAATACACTAAACATGTATTTAATATTAATACACTAAACATGTATTTAATATTTATACAGTAAACATCTATTGAATATTCATACACTAAACATGTATTTAATATTCATTCACTAAACATGTATTTAATATTCATACACTAAACATGTATTTAATATTAATACACTAAACATGTATTTAATATTTATACACTAAACATGTATTTAATATTAATACAAAAACATGTATTTAATTTTAATAAACTAAACATATTTTTAATATTATTACACTAAACATGTATTTAATATTTATACACTGAACATGTATTTAATATTCATACACTAAACATTTAGTTATTATTTATACACTAAACATGTATTTAATATTAATACACTAAACATGTATTTAATATTAATACACTAAACATGAATTTAATATTCATACATTAAACATGTATTTAATATTCATACACTAAACATGTATTTAATATTCGTACACGAAACATGTATTTAATATTTATACACTAAACATGTATTTAATATTCATACATTAAACATGTATTTAATATTCATACACTAAACATGTATTTAATATTTATACACTAAACATGTATTTAATATTCATACACTAAACTTGTATTTAATATTCATACACTAAACATGTATTTAATATTTATACAAAAACATGTATTTAATTTTAATAAACTAAACAAGTATTTAATATTAATACACTAAATATGTATTTATTATATATCCACTAGACATGTATTTGATATTCATCAAGTAAACATGTATTTAATATTCATGCACTAAACGTGTATTAAATATTCATACACTAAACATGTATTTAATATTAATACAAAACATGTATTTACGTTTAATAAACTAAACATATATTTAATATTAATACACTAAACATGTATTTAATATTTATACAGTAAACATGTATTGAATATTCATACACTAAAAATGTATTTAATATTTATACACTAAACATGTATTTAATATTAATACAAAAACATGTATTTAATTTTAATAAACTAAACATATATTTAATATTATTACACTAAACATGTATTTAATATTTATACACCGAACATGTATTTAATAGTTATACACTAATCATGTATTTAATATTAATACACTAATAAAGTATTTGATATTCATACACTAAATATGTATTTAATATTCATACACTTAACGTGTATTTAATAGTTATTCACGAAACATGTATTTAATATTTATACACTAAACATGTATTTAATATTCATACACTAAACATGTAGTTATTATTTATACACTAAACATGTATTTAATATTAATACACTAAACATGTATTTAACATTAATACACTAAACATGTATTTAATATGTATACAGTAAACATCTATTGAATATTCATACACTAAACATGTATTTAATATTCATTCACTAAACATGTATTTAATATTCATACACTAAACATGTATTTAATATTAATACACTAAACATGTATTTAATATTCATACACTAAACATGTATTTAATATTAATACAAAAACATGTATTTAATTTTAATAAACTAAACATATTTTTAATATTATTACACTAAACATGTATTTAATATTTATACACTGAACATGTATTTAATATTCATACACTAAACATTTAGTTATTATTCATACACTAAACATGTATTTAATATTAATACACTAAACATGTATTTAATATTAATACACTAAACATGAATTTAATATTCATACATTAAACATGTATTTAATATTTATACACTAAACATGTATTTAATATTCGTACACGAAACATGTATTTAATATTTATACACTAAACATGTATTTAATATTCATACATTAAACATGTATTTAATATTCATACACTAAACATGTATTAAATATTTATACAAAAACATGTATTTAATTTTGATAAACTAAACATATACTTAATATTAATACACTTAACATGTATTTAATATTCATACACTAAACATGTAGTTATTATTTATACACTAAACGTGTATTTAATAATAATACAGTAAACATGTATTTAATATTAATACACTAAACATGAATTCAATAATCATACATTAAACATGTATTTAATATTTATACACTAAACATGTATTTAATATTCGTACACGAAACATGTATTTAATATTTATACACTAAACATCTATTTAATATTCATACATTAAACATGTATTTAATATTCATACACTAAACATTTATTTAATATTCATTCAATAAACATGTAGTTATTATTTTTACACTTAATATGTATTTAATATGCATACATTAAAAATGTATTTAATATTCATACACTAAACATGTATTTAATATTCATACATTAAACATGTATTTAATATTTATACACTAAACATTATTTAATATTCGTACACGAAACATGTATTTAATATTTATACACTAAACATGTATTTAATATTCATACATTAAACATATATTTAATATTCATAAACTAAACATGTGTTTAATATTTATACACTAAAAATGTATTTAATATTCATACACTAAACATGTATTTAATATTTATACACTAAACATGTATTTAATGTTTATACACTAAATATGTATTTAATATTCATACACTAAACATGTATTTAATTTCAATATACTGAACATGTATTTAATAATCATATACTAAACGTATATGTAATATTCATTTAGTAAACATGTATTTATTATCCTCTAAATAAGGCACACTTGGAAATAATGAATTTCTTTATGCGTGCAGTTGCG
Organism: Nerophis ophidion; assembly: GCF_033978795.1. NCBI lineage: Eukaryota > Metazoa > Chordata > Actinopteri > Syngnathiformes > Syngnathidae > Nerophis > Nerophis ophidion. The sequence goes on along the minus strand of NW_026906972.1, from coordinate 210,126 downwards.
GCAGAAGTCCACAGGAGGGCGCACGTTCCCTCTTAATAAGTCCGGTCCTTTCTGTCTCTCTATCAATCTTTTTCCTTTTTTTTTGTTTCTTTTATTTTTTTTTACATAAGTTTTGTTTCTCATACACATATATTTATACACTAAACATGTATTTAATATTAATACACTAAACATGTATTTAATATTTATACACTAAACATGTATTTAATATTAGTACAAAAACATGTATTTAATTTTAATAAACTAAACATATATTTAATATTAATACACTAAACATGTATTTATTATTAATACAAAAACATGTATTTAATTTTAATAAACTAAACATATATTTAATATTAATACACTAAACATGTATTAAATATTTATACACTAAACATGTATTTAATATTTATACACTAAACATTTATTTAATATTAGTACAAAAACATGTATTTAATTTTAATAAACTAAACACATATTTAATATTAATACACTAAACATGTATTTAATATTAATACAAAAACATGTATTTAATTTTAATAAACTAAACATATATTTAATATTAATACACTAAACATGTATTAAATATTCATACACTAAACATTTATTTAATATTCATTCAATAAACATGTAGTTATTATTTTTACACTTAATATGTATTTAATATTAATACAAAAACATGTATTTAATTTTAATAAACTAATCATATATTTAATATTAATACACTAAACATGTATTTAATATTCATAAACTAAACATGTATTTAATATTCATACACTAAACATGTATTTAATATTAATACACTAAACATGTATTTAATAATCATATACCAAACATATATGTAATTATATACTAATCATGTATTTAATATTCATACAGTAAACATGTATTTAATATCTATACACTAAATATGTATTTATTATTTATCCACTAAACATGTATTTAATATTCATAAACTAAACATGTATTTAATATTAATACAAACACATGTATTTAAGTTTAATAAACTAAACATATATTTAATATTAATACACTAAACATGTATTTAATATTTATACACTAAACATGTATTTAATATTAATACAAAAACATGTATTTAATTTTAATAAACTAAACATATTTAATATTAATACACTAAACATGTGTTTAATATTAATACACTAAACATGTATTTAATATTTATACACCAAACATGTATTTAATATTTATACACTAAACATGTATTTGATATTCATACACTAAACATGTATTTAATATTAATACACTAAACATGTATTTAATATTAATACACTAAAAATGTATTTAATATTCATAAACTAAACATATATTTAACATTTATACACTAAACATGTATTTAATATTCATACACTAAACATATAGTTATTATTTATACACTAAACGTGTATTAAATATTCATAAACTAAACATGTATCTAATATTAATACAAAAATTGTATTTACGTTTAACAAACTAAACATATATTTAATATTAATACACTAAACATGTATTTAATATTTATACAGTAAAAATGTATTGAATATTCATACACTAAACATGTATTTAATATTCATACACTAAACATGTATTTAATATTAATACACTAAACATGTATTTAATATTTACACACTAAACATGTATTTAATATTAATACACTAAATATGTATTTATTATATATCCACTAAACATGTATTTAATATTCATAAACTAAACATGTATTTAATATTCATACACTAAACGTGTATTTAATATTCATAAACCAAATATATATTTAATATTAATACACTAAACATGTATTTAATATTAATACACTAAACATGTATTTAATATTTTTACACTAAACATGTATTTAATATTCAAACATTAAACATGTATTTAATATTCATACAGTAAACATGTATTTAATATTAATACAAAAACATGTATTTAATTGTAATAAACTAAATATATATTTATTATTAATACACTAAACATGTATTTAATATTCATACATTAAAAATGTATTTAATATTCATACACTAAACATGTATTTAATATTCACACATTAAACATGTATTTAATATTTATACACTAAACATGTATTTAATATTAGTACAAAAACATGTATTTAATTTTAATAAACTAAACATATATTTAATATTAATACACTAAACATGTATTTAATATTAGTACAAAAACATGTATTTAATTTTAATAAACTAAACATATATTTAATATTAATACACTAAACATGTATTTATTATTAATACCAAAACATGTATTTAATTTTAATAAACTAAACATATATTTAATATTAATACACTAAACATGTATTAGATATTTATACACTAAACATGTATTTAATATTAATACACTAAACATGTATTTAATATTAATACAAAAACATGTATTTAATTTTAATAAACTAAACATATATTTAATATTAATACACTAAACATGTATAAAACATTCATTTACTAAACATTTATTTAATATTCATTCAATAAACATGTAGTTATTATTTTTACACTTAATATGTATTTAATATTAATACAAAAACATGTATTTAATTTTAATAAACTAATCATATATTTAATATTAATACACTAAACATGTATTTAATATTCATAAACTAAACATGTATTTAATATTCATACACTAAACATGTATTTAATATTCAAACATTAAACATGTATTTAATATTCATACAGTAAACATGTATTTAATATTAATACAAAAACATGTATTTAATTGTAATAAACTAAATATATATTTATTATTAATACACTAAACATGTATTTAATATTCATACATTAAAAATGTATTTAATATTCATACACTAAACATGTATTTAATATTCATATACTAAACATGTATTTAATATTTATACAAAAACATGTATTTAATTTTAATAAACTAAACATATATTTAATATTAATACACTAAACATGTATTTAATATTTATACACTAAACATGTATTTAATATTCATACACTAAACATGTATTTAATATTAATACAAAAACATGTATTTAATTTTAATAAACTGAATATATATTTAATATTAATACACTAAACATGTATTTAATATTCATAAACTAAACATGTATTTAACATTTATACACTAAACATGTATTTAATATTCATACACTAAACATGTATTTAATTTTTAATAAACTAAACATATATTTAATATTAATACACTAAACATGTATTTAATATTTATACACTAAACATGTATTTAATATTCATACACTAAACATGTAGTTATTATTCATACACTAAACATGTATTTAATATTAATACAGTAAACATGTATTTAATATTAATACACTAAACATGAATTTAATATTCATACATTAAACATGTATTTAATATTTATACACTAAACATGTATTTAATATTCGTACACGAAACATGTATTTAATATTTATACACTAAACATGAATTTAATATTCATACATTAAACATGTATTTAATATTCATACACTAAACATGTATTTAATATTCATACACTAAACATGTATTTAATATTCATACATTAAACATGTATTTAATATTCATACACTAAACATGTATTTAATATTTATACAAAAACATGTATTTAATTTTAATAAACTAAACATATATTTAATATTAATACACTTAACATGTATTTAATATTCATACACTAAACATGTAGTTATTATTTATACACTAAACGTGTATTTAATAATAATACAGTAAACATGTATTTAATATTAATACACTAAACATGTATTTAATATTAATACAAAAACGTGTATTTAATTTTAATAAACTAAATATATATTTAATATTAATACACTAAACATGTATTTAATATTTATAAACTAAACATGTATTTAACATTTATACACTAAACATGTATTTAATATTCATACACTAAACATCAATTTAATTTTTAATAAACTAAACATATATTTAATATTAATACACTAAACATGTATTTAATATTTATACACTAAACATGTATTTAATATTCATACCTTAAACATGTAGTTATTATTCATTCACTAAACATGTATTTAATATTAATACAGTAAACATGTATTAAATATTTATACACTTAACATGTATTTAATATTCATTCAATAAACATGTAGTTATTATTCTTACACTTAATATGTATTTAATATTAATACAAAAACATGTATTTAATTTTAATAAACTAAACATATATTTAATATTAATACACTAAACATGTATTTAATATTTATACACTAAACATGTATTTAATATTCATACACTAAACATGTAGTTATTATTTATACACTAAACATGTATTAAATATTTATACACTAAACATGTATTTAATATTAATACAAAAACATGTATTTAATTTTAATAAACTAAATATATATTTAATATTAATACACTAAACATGTATTTAATATTTTTACACTAAACGTGTATTTAATATTCATACACTAAAAGTGTATTTAATATTCATACACTAAACATGTGTTTAATATTAATACACTAAACATGTAGTTATTATTCATACACTAAACATGTATTTAATATTTATACACTAAACATGTATTTAATATTAATACACTAAATATGTATTTATTATATATCCACTAAACATGTATTTAATATTCATAAACCAAATATATATTTAATATTAATACACTAAACATGTATTTAATATTAATACACTAAACATGTATTTAATATTTTTACACTAAACATGTATTTAATATTCAAACATTAAACATGTATTTAATATTCATACAGTAAACATGTATTTAATATTAATACAAAAACATGTATTTAATTGTAATAAACTAAATATATATTTATTATTAATACACTAAACATGTATTTAATATTCATACATTAAAAATGTATTTAATATTCATACACTAAACATGTATTTAATATTCACACATTAAACATGTATTTAATATTCATACACTAAACATGTAGTTATTATTTATACACTAAACATGTATTTAATATTAATACACTAAACATGTATTTAATATTTATACACTAAACATGTGTTTAGGGCACGTCCAGCTGGTAGGAGGCCACGGGGAAGACCCAGGACACGTTGGAAAGACTATGTCTCCCGGCTGGCCTGGGAACGCCTCGGGATCCCCCGGGAAGAGCTAGACGAAGTGGCTGGAGATAGGGAAGTCTGGGCTTCCCTGCTTAGGCTGCTGCCCCCGCGACCCGACCTCGGATAAGCGGAAGATGATGGATGGATGGATGGATGGACACTAAACATGTATTTAATATTAATACACTAAATATGTATTTATTATATATCCACTAAACATGTATTTAATATTCATAAACTAAACATGTATTTAATATTCATACACTAAACGTGTATTTAATATTCATACACTAAACATGTATTTAATATTAATACAAAACATGTATTTAAGTTTAATAAACTAAACATATATTTAATATTAATACACTAAACATGTATTTAATATTCATACATTAAAAATGTATTTAATATTCATACACTAAACATGTATTTAATATTCACACATTAAACATGTATTTAATATTTATACACTAAACATGTATTTAATATTCGTACACGAAACATGTATTTAATATTTATACACTAAACATGTATTTAATATTCATACATTAAACATGTATTTAATATTCATACACTAAACATGTATCTAATATTCATACACTAAACATGTATTTAATATTCATATACTAAACATGTATTTAATATTTATACAAAAACATGTATTTAATTTTAATAAACTAAACATATATTTAATATTAATACACTAAACATGTATTTAATATTTATACACTAAACATGTATTTAATATTCATACACTAAACATGTATTTAATATTTATACAAAAACATGTATTCAATTCTAATAAACTAAACATATATTTAATATTAATACACTGAACATGTATTTAATAATCATATACCAAACATATATGTAATTATATACTAATCATGTATTTAATATTCATACAGTAAACATGTATTTAATATTTATACACTAAATATGTATTTATTACTTATCCACTAAACATGTATTTAATATTCATAAACTAAACATGTATTTAATATTAATACAAACACATGTATTTAAGTTTAATAAACTAAACATATATTTAATATTAATACACTAAACATGTATTTAATATTCATACACTAAACATGTATTTAATATTAATACAAAAACATGTATTTAATTTTAATAAACTAAACATATATTTAATATTAATACACTAAACGTGTATTTAATATTCATACACCAAACATGTATTTAACATTTATACACTAAACATTTTTTTAATATTTATACACTAAACATGTATTTAATATTAATACAAAAACATGTATTTAATTTTAATAAACTAAACATATTTAATATTAATACACTAAACATGTGTTTAATATTAATACACTAAACATGTATTTAATATTTATACACCAAACATGTATTTAATATTTATACACTAAACATGTATTTGATATTCATACACTAAACATGTATTTAATATTAATACACTAAACATGTATTTAATATTAATACACTAAAAATGTATTTAATATTCATAAACTAAACATATATTTAACATTTATACACTAAACATGTATTTAATATTCATACACTAAACATATAGTTATTATTTATACACTAAACGTGTATTAAATATTCATACACTAAACATGTATCTAATATTAATACAAAACATGTATTTACGTTTAACAAACTAAACATATATTTAATATTAATACACTAAACATGTATTTAATATTTATACAGTAAAAATGTATTGAATATTCATACACTAAACATGTATTTAATATTCATACACTAAAGATATATTTAATATTTATACACTAAACATGTATTTAATATTTATACACTAAATATGTATTTAATATTCATACACTAAACATGTATTTAATTTTAATACACTGAACATGTATTTAATAATCATATACTAAACGTATATGTAATATTCATTTAGTAAACATGTATTTATTATCCTCTAAATAAGGCACACTTGGAAATAATGAATTTCTTTATGCGTGCAGTTGCGGCAGAAGTCCACAGGAGGGCGCACGTTCCCTCTTAATAAGTCCGGTCCTCTCTGTCTCTCTATCAATCTTTTTCCTTTTTTTTTGTTTCTTTTATTTTTTTTTACATAAGTTTTGTTTCTCATACACTTATATTTATACACTAAACATGTATTTAATATTAATACACTAAACATGTATTTAATATGTATACACTAAACATGTATTTAATATTAGTACAAAAACATGTATTTAATTTTAATAAACTAAACATCTATTTAATATTAATACACTAAACATGTATTTATTATTAATACAAAAACATGTATTTAATTTTAATAAACTAAACATATATTTAATATTAATACACTAAACATGTATTAAATATTTATACACTAAACATGTATTTAATATTTATACACTAAACATTTATTTAATATTAGTACAAAAACATATATTTAATTTTAATAAACTAAACACATATTTAATATTAACACACTAAACATGTATTTAATATTAATACAAAAACATGTATTTAATTTTAATAAACTAAACATGTATTTAATATTAATACACTAAACATGTATTAAATATTCATACACTAAACATTTATTTAATATTCATTCAATAAACATGTAGTTATTATTTTTACACTTAATATGTATTTAATATTAATACAAAAACATGTATTTAATTTTAATAAACTAATCATATATTTAATATTAATACACTAAACATGTATTTAATATTAATACAGTAAACATGTATTAAATATTTATACACTAAACATGTATTTAATATTAATTCAATAAACATGTTGTTATTATTGTTACACTTAATATGTATTTAATATTAATACAAAAACATGTATTTAATTTTAATAAACTAATCATATATTTAATATTAATACACTGAACATGTATTTAATATTTTTACACTAAACGTGTATTTGATATTTATACACTAAAAGTGTATTTAATATTAATACACTAAACATGTATTTAATATTAATACACTAAACATGTATTTAATATTTATACACCAAACATGTATTTAATATTCATACACTAAACATGTATTTAATATTAATACACTAAACATGTATTTAATATTCGTACACGAAACATGTATTTAATATTTATACACTAAACATGTATTTAATATTCATACATTAAACATGTATTTAATATTCATACACTAAACATGTATTTAATATTTATACACTAAACATGTATTTAATATTCATACACTAAACTTGTATTTAATATTTATACACTAAACATGTATTTAATATTTATACAAAAACATGTATTTAATTTTAATAAACTAAACATGTATTTAATATTAATACACTAAATATGTATTTATTATATATCCACTAGACATGTATTTGATATTCATCAAGTAAACATGTATTTAATATTCATGCACTAAACGTGTATTAAATATTCATACACTAAACATGTATTTAATATTAATACAAAACATGTATTTACGTTTAATAAACTAAACATATATTTAATATTAATACACTAAACATGTATTTAATATTTATACAGTAAACATGTATTGAATATTCATACACTAAAAATGTATTTAATATTTATACACTAAACATGTATTTAATATTAATACAAAAACATGTATTTAATTTTAATAAACTAAACATATATTTAATATTATTACACTAAACATGTATTTAATATTTATACACTGAACATGTATTTAATAGTTATACACTAATCATGTATTTAATATTAATACACTAATAAAGTATTTGATATTCATACACTAAATATGTATTTAATATTCATACACTTAACGTGTATTTAATAGTTATTCACGAAACATGTATTTAATATTTATACACTAAACATGTATTTAATATTCATACACTAAACATGTAGTTATTATTTATACACTAAACATGTATTTAATATTAATACACTAAACATGTATTTAATATTAATACACTAAACATGTATTTAATATTCATACAGTAAACATCTATTGAATATTCATACACTAAACATATGTTTAATATTCATTCACTAAACATGTATTTAATATTCATACACTAAACATGTATTTAATATTAATACACTAAACATGTATTTAATATTCATACACTAAACATGTATTTAATATAATACAAAAACATGTATTTAATTTTAATAAACTAAACATATTTTTAATATTATTACACTAAACATGTATTTAATATTTATACACTGAACATGTATTTAATATTCATACACTAAACATTTAGTTATTATTCATACACTAAACATGTATTTAATATTAATACACTAAACATGTATTTAATATTAATACACTAAACATGAATTTAATATTCATACATTAAACATGTATTTAATATTTATACACTAAACATGTATTTAATATTCGTACACGAAACATGTATTTAATATTTATACACTAAACATGTATTTAATATTCATACATTAAACATGTATTTAATATTCATACACTAAACATGTATTTAATATTTATACAAAAACATGTATTTAATTTTGATAAACTAAACTAATATTTAATATTAATACACTTAACATGTATTTAATATTCATACACTAAACATGTAGTTATTATTTATACACTAAACGTGTATTTAATAATAATACAGTAAACATGTATTTAATATTAATACACTAAACATGAATTCAATAATCATACATTAAACATGTATTTAATATTTATACACTAAACATGTATTTAATATTCGTACACGAAACATGTATTTAATATTTATACACTAAACATGTATTTAATATTCATACATTAAACATGTATTTAATATTCATACACTAAACATTTATTTAATATTCATTCAATAAACATGTAGTTATTATTTTTACACTTAATATGTATTTAATATGCATACATTAAAAATGTATTTAATATTCATACACTAAACATGTATTTAATATTCATACATTAAACATGTATTTAATATTTATACACTAAACATTATTTAATATTCGTACACGAAACATGTATTTAATATTTATACACTAAACATGTATTTAATATTCATACATTAAACATATATTTAATATTCATAAACTAAACATGTGTTTAATATTTATACACTAAAAATGTATTTAATATTCATACACTAAACATGTATTTAATATTTATACACTAAACATGTATTTAATGTTTATACACTAAATATGTATTTAATATTCATACACTAAACATGTATTTAATTTCAATATACTGAACATGTATTTAATAATCATATACTAAACGTATATGTAATATTCATTTAGTAAACATGTATTTATTATCCTCTAAATAAGGCACACTTGGAAATAATGAATTTCTTTATGCGTGCAGTTGCGACAGAAGTCCACAGGAGGGCGCACGTTCCCTCTTAATAAGTCCGGTCCTTTCTGTCTCTCTATCAATCTTTTTCCTTTTTTTTTGTTTCTTTTATTTTTTTTTACATAAGTTTTGTTTCTCATACACTTATATTTATACACTAAACATGTATTTAATATTAATACACTAAACATGTATTTAATATTTATACACTAAACATGTATTTAATATTAGTACAAAAACATGTATTTAATTTTAATAAACTAAACATATATTTAATATTAATACACTAAACATGTATTTATTATTAATACAAAAACATGTATTTAATTTTAATAAACTAAACATATATTTAATATTAATACACTAAACATGTATTAAATATTTATACACTAAACATGTATTTAATATTTATACACTAAACATTTATTTAATATTAGTACAAAAACATGTATTTAATTTTAATAAACTAAACACATATTTAATATTAATACACTAAACATGTATTTAATATTAATACAAAAACATGTATTTAATTTTAATAAACTAAACATATATTTAATATTAATACACTAAACATGTATTAAATATTCATACACTAAACATTTATTTAATATTCATTCAATAAACATGTAGTTATTATTTTTACACTTAATATGTATTTAATATTAATACAAAAACATGTATTTAATTTTAATAAACTAATCATATATTTAATATTAATACACTAAACATGTATTTAATATTCATAAACTAAACATGTATTTAATATTCATACACTAAACATGTATTTAATATTAATACACTGAACATGTATTTAATAATCATATACCAAACATATATGTAATTATATACTAATCATGTATTTAATATTCATACAGTAAACATGTATTTAATATCTATACACTAAATATGTATTTATTATTTATCCACTAAACATGTATTTAATATTCATAAACTAAACATGTATTTAATATTAATACAAACACATGTATTTAAGTTTAATAAACTAAACATATATTTAATATTAATACACTAAACATGTATTTAATATTTATACACTAAACATGTATTTAATATTAATACAAAAACATGTATTTAATTTTAATAAACTAAACATATTTAATATTAATACACTAAACATGTGTTTAATATTAATACACTAAACATGTATTTAATATTTATACACCAAACATGTATTTAATATTTATACACTAAACATGTATTTGATATTCATACACTAAACATGTATTTAATATTAATACACTAAACATGTATTTAATATTAATACACTAAAAATGTATTCAATATTCATAAACTAAACATATATTTAACATTTATACACTAAACATGTATTTAATATTCATACACTAAACATATAGTTATTATTTATACACTAAACGTGTATTAAATATTCATAAACTAAACATGTATCTAATATTAATACAAAAATTGTATTTACGTTTAACAAACTAAACATATATTTAATATTAATACACTAAACATGTATTTAATATTTATACAGTAAAAATGTATTGAATATTCATACACTAAACATGTATTTAATATTCATACACTAAACCTGTATTTAATATTAATACACTAAACATGTATTTAATATTTACACACTAAACATGTATTTAATATTAATACACTAAATATGTATTTATTATATATCCACTAAACATGTATTTAATATTCATAAACTAAACATGTATTTAATATTCATACACTAAACGTGTATTTAATATTCATAAACCAAATATATATTTAATATTAATACACTAAACATGTATTTAATATTAATACACTAAACATGTATTTAATATTTTTACACTAAACATGTATTTAATATTCAAACATTAAACATGTATTTAATATTCATACAGTAAACATGTATTTAATATTAATACAAAAACATGTATTTAATTGTAATAAACTAAATATATATTTATTATTAATACACTAAACATGTATTTAATATTCATACATTAAAAATGTATTTAATATTCATACACTAAACATGTATTTAATATTCACACATTAAACATGTATTTAATATTTATACACTAAACATGTATTTAATATTAGTACAAAAACATGTATTTAATTTTAATAAACTAAACATATATTTAATATTAATACACTAAACATGTATTTAATATTAGTACAAAAACATGTATTTAATTTTAATAAACTAAACATATATTTAATATTAATACACTAAACATGTATTTATTATTAATACAAAAACATGTATTTAATTTTAATAAACTAAACATATATTTAATATTAATACACTAAACATGTATTAAATATTTATACACTAAACATGTATTTAATATTTATACACTAAACATTTATTTAATATTAGTACAAAAACATGTATTTAATTTTAATAAACTAAACACATATTTAATATTAATACACTAAACATGTATTTAATATTAATACAAAAACATGTATTTAATTTTAATAAACTAAACATATATTTAATATTAATACACTAAACATGTATTAAATATTCATACACTAAACATTTATTTAATATTCATTCAATAAACATGTAGTTATTATTTTTACACTTAATATGTATTTAATATTAATACAAAAACATGTATTTAATTTTAATAAACTAATCATATATTTAATATTAATACACTAAACATGTATTTAATATTCATAAACTAAACATGTATTTAATATTCATACACTAAACATGTATTTAATATTCAAACATTAAACATGTATTTAATATTCATACAGTAAACATGTATTTAATATTAATACAAAAACATGTATTTAATTGTAATAAACTAAATATATATTTATTATTAATACACTAAACATGTATTTAATATTCATACATTAAAAATGTATTTAATATTCATACACTAAACATGTATTTAATATTCATATACTAAACATGTATTTAATATTCATACAAAAACATGTATTTAATTTTAATAAACTAAACATATATTTAATATTAATACACTAAACATGTATTTAATATTTATACACTAAACATGTATTTAATATTCATACACTAAACATGTATTTAATATTAATACAAAAACATGTATTTAATTTTAATAAACTGAATATATATTTAATATTAATACACTAAACATGTATTTAATATTCATAAACTAAACATGTATTTAACATTTATACACTAAACATGTATTTAATATTCATACACTAAACATGTATTTAATTTTTAATAAACTAAACATATATTTAATATTAATACACTAAACATGTATTTAATATTTATACACTAAACATGTATTTAATATTCATACACTAAACATGTAGTTATTATTCATACACTAAACATGTATTTAATATTAATACAGTAAACATGTATTTAATATTAATACACTAAACATGAATTTAATATTCATACATTAAACATGTATTTAATATTTATACACTAAACATGTATTTAATATTCGTACACGAAACATGTATTTAATATTTCTACACTAAACATGTATTTAATATTCATACATTAAACATGTATTTAATATTCATACACTAAACATGTATTTAATATTCATACATTAAACATGTATTTAATATTCATACACTAAACATGTATTTAATATTTATACAAAAACATGTATTTAATTTTAATAAACTAAACATATATTTAATATTAATACACTTAACATGTATTTAATATTCATACACTAAACATGTAGTTATTATTTATACACTAAACGTGTATTTAATAATAATACAGTAAACATGTATTTAATATTAATACACTAAACATGTATTTAATATAAATACAAAAACGTGTATTTAATTTTAATAAACTAAATATATATTTAATATTAATACACTAAACATGTATTTAATATTTATAAACTAAACATGTATTTAACATTTATACACTAAACATGTATTTAATATTCATACACTAAACATCAATTTAATTTTTAATAAACTAAACATATATTTAATATTAATACACTAAACATGTATTTAATATTTATACACTAAACATGTATTTAATATTCATACCTTAAACATGTAGTTATTATTCATACACTAAACATGTATTTAATATTAATACAGTAAACATGTATTAAATATTTATACACTTAACATGTATTTAATATTCATTCAATAAACATGTAGTTATTATTCTTACACTTAATATGTATTTAATATTAATACAAAAACATGTATTTAATTTTAATAAACTAAACATATATTTAATATTAATACACTAAACATGTATTTAATATTTATACACTAAACATGTATTTAATATTCATACACTAAACATGTAGTTATTATTTATACACTAAACATGTATTAAATATTTATACACTAAACATGTATTTAATATTAATACAAAAACATGTATTTAATTTTAATAAACTAAATATATATTTAATATTAATACACTAAACATGTATTTAATATTTTTACACTAAACGTGTATTTAATATTCATACACTAAAAGTGTATTTAATATTCATACACTAAACATGTGTTTAATATTAATACACTAAACATGTAGTTATTATTCATACACTAAACATGTATTTAATATTTATACACTAAACATGTATTTAATATTAATACACTAAATATGTATTTATTATATATCCACTAAACATGTATTTAATATTCATAAACCAAATATATATTTAATATTAATACACTAAACATGTATTTAATATTAATACACTAAACATGTATTTAATATTTTTACACTAAACATGTATTTAATATTCAAACATTAAACATGTATTTAATATTCATACAGTAAACATGTATTTAATATTAATACAAAAACATGTATTTAATTGTAATAAACTAAATATATATTTATTATTAATACACTAAACATGTATTTAATATTCATACATTAAAAATGTATTTAATATTCATACACTAAACATGTATTTAATATTCACACATTAAACATGTATTTAATATTCATACACTAAACATGTAGTTATTATTTATACACTAAACATGTATTTAATATTAATACACTAAACATGTATTTAATATTTATACACTAAACATGTGTTTAGGGCACGTCCAGCTGGTAGGAGGCCACGGGGAAGACCCAGGATACGTTGGAAAGACTATGTCTCCCGGCTGGCCTGGGAACGCCTCGGGATCCCCCGGGAAGAGCTAGACGAAGTGGCTGGAGATAGGGAAGTCTGGGCTTCCCTGCTTAGGCTGCTGCCCCCGCGACCCGACCTCGGATAAGCGGAAGATGATGGATGGATGGATGGATGGACACTAAACATGTATTTAATATTAATACACTAAATATGTATTTATTATATATCCACTAAACATGTATTTAATATTCATAAACTAAACATGTATTTAATATTCATACACTAAACGTGTATTTAATATTCATACACTAAACATGTATTCAATATTAATACAAAACATGTATTTAAGTTTAATAAACTAAACATATATTTAATATTAATACACTAAACATGTATTTATTATTAATACAAAAACATGTATTTAATTTTAATAAACTAAACATATATTTAATATTAATACACTAAACATGTATTAAATATTTATACACTAAACATGTATTTAATATTTATACACTAAACATTTATTTAATATTAGTACAAAAACATGTATTTAATTTTAATAAACTAAACACATATTTAATATTAATACACTAAACATGTATTTAATATTAATACAAAAACATGTATTTAATTTTAATAAACTAAACATATATTTAATATTAATACACTAAACATGTATTAAATATTCATACACTAAACATTTATTTAATATTCATTCAATAAACATGTAGTTATTATTTTTACACTTAATATGTATTTAATATTAATACAAAAACATGTATTTAATTTTAATAAACTAATCATATATTTAATATTAATACACTAAACATGTATTTAATATTCATAAACTAAACATGTATTTAATATTCATACACTAAACATGTATTTAATATTCAAACATTAAACATGTATTTAATATTCATACAGTAAACATGTATTTAATATTAATACAAAAACATGTATTTAATTGTAATAAACTAAATATATATTTATTATTAATACACTAAACATGTATTTAATATTCATACATTAAAAATGTATTTAATATTCATACACTAAACATGTATTTTATATTCATATACTAAACATGTATTTAATATTTATACAAAAACATGTATTTAATTTTAATAAACTAAACATATATTTAATATTAATACACTAAACATGTATTTAATATTTATACACTAAACATGTATTTAATATTCATACACTAAACATGTATTTAATATTAATACAAAAACATGTATTTAATTTTAATAAACTGAATATATATTTAATATTAATACACTAAACATGTATTTAATATTCATAAACTAAACATGTATTTAACATTTATACACTAAACATGTATTTAATATTCATACACTAAACATGTATTTAATTTTTAATAAACTAAACATATATTTAATATTAATACACTAAACATGTATTTAATATTTATACACTAAACATGTATTTAATATTCATACACTAAACATGTAGTTATTATTCATACACTAAACATGTATTTAATATTAATACAGTAAACATGTATTTAATATTAATACACTAAACATGAATTTAATATTCATACATTAAACATGTATTTAATATTTATACACTAAACATGTATTTAATATTCGTACACGAAACATGTATTTAATATTTATACACTAAACATGTATTTAATATTCATACATTAAACATGTATTTAATATTCATACACTAAACATGTATTTAATATTCATACACTAAACATGTATTTAATATTCATACATTAAACATGTATTTAATATTCATACACTAAACATGTATTTAATATTTATACAAAAACATGTATTTAATTTTAATAAACTAAACATATATTTAATATTAATACACTTAACATGTATTTAATATTCATACACTAAACATGTAGTTATTATTTATACACTAAACGTGTATTTAATAATAATACAGTAAACATGTATTTAATATTAATACACTAAACATGTATTTAATATTAATACAAAAACGTGTATTTAATTTTAATAAACTAAATATATATTTAATATTAATACACTAAACATGTATTTAATATTTATAAACTAAACATGTATTTAACATTTATACACTAAATACGTATTTAATATTCATACACTAAACATCAATTTAATTTTTAATAAACTAAACATATATTTAATATTAATACACTAAACATGTATTTAATATTTATACACTAAACATGTATTTAATATTCATACCTTAAACATGTAGTTATTATTCATACACTAAACATGTATTTAATATTAATACAGTAAACATGTATTAAATATTTATACACTTAACATGTATTTAATATTTATACAAAAACATGTATTTAATTTTAATAAACTAAACATATATTTAATATTAATACACTAAACATGTATTTAATATTTATACACTAAACATGTATTTAATATTCATACACTAAACATGTAGTTATTATTTATACACTAAACATGTATCAAATATTTATACACTAAACATGTATTTAATATTAATACAAAAACATGTATTTAATTTTAATAAACTAAATATATATTTAATATTAATACACTAAACATGTATTTAATATTTTTACACTAAACGTGTATTTAATATTCATACACTAAAAGTGTATTTAATATTCATACACTAAACATGTGTTTAATATTAATACACTAAACATGTAGTTATTATTCATACACTAAACATGTATTTAATATTTATACACTAAACATGTATTTAATATTAATACACTAAATATGTATTTATTATATATCCACTAAACATGTATTTAATATTCATAAACCAAATATATATTTAATATTAATACACTAAACATGTATTTAATATTAATACACTAAACATGTATTTAATATTTTTACACTAAACATGTATTTAATATTCAAACATTAAACATGTATTTAATATTCATACAGTAAACATGTATTTAATATTAATACAAAAACATGTATTTAATTGTAATAAACTAAATATATATTTATTATTAATACACTAAACATGTATTTAATATTCATACATTAAAAATGTATTTAATATTCATACACTAAACATGTATTTAATATTCACACATTAAACATGTATTTAATATTCATACACTAAACATGTAGTTATTATTTATACACTAAACATGTATTTAATATTAATACACTAAACATGTATTTAATATTTATACACTAAACATGTGTTTAGGGCACGTCCAGCTGGTAGGAGGCCACGGGGAAGACCCAGGACACGTTGGAAAGACTATGTCTCCCGGCTGGCCTGGGAACGCCTCGGGATCCCCCGGGAAGAGCTAGACGAAGTGGCTGGAGATAGGGAAGTCTGGGCTTCCCTGCTTAGGCTGCTGCCCCCGCGACCCGACCTCGGATAAGCGGAAGATGATGGATGGATGGATGGATGGACACTAAACATGTATTTAATATTAATACACTAAATATGTATTTATTATATATCCACTAAACATGTATTTAATATTCATAAACTAAACATGTATTTAATATTCATACACTAAACGTGTATTTAATATTCATACACTAAACATGTATTTAATATTAATACAAAACATGTATTTAAGTTTAATAAACTAAACATATATTTAATATTAATACACTAAACATGTATTTAATATTCATACATTAAAAATGTATTTAATATTCATACACTAAACATGTATTTAATATTCACACATTAAACATGTATTTAATATTTATACACTAAACATGTATTTAATATTCGTACACGAAACATGTATTTAATATTTATACACTAAACATGTATTTAATATTCATACATTAAACATGTATTTAATATTCATACACTAAACATGTATTTAATATTCATACACTAAACATGTATTTAATATTCATATACTAAACATGTATTTAATATTTATACAAAAACATGTATTTAATTTTAATAAACTAAACATATATTTAATATTAATACACTAAACATGTATTTAATATTTATACACTAAACATGTATTTAATATTCATACACTAAACATGTATTTAATATTTATACAAAAACATGTATTCAATTCTAATAAACTAAACATATATTTAATATTAATACACTGAACATGTATTTAATAATCATATACCAAACATATATGTAATTATATACTAATCATGTATTTAATATTCATACAGTAAACATGTATTTAATATTTATACACTAAATATGTATTTATTACTTATCCACTAAACATGTATTTAATATTCATAAACTAAACATGTATTTAATATTAATACAAACACATGTATTTAAGTTTAATAAACTAAACATATATTTGATATTAATACACTAAACATGTATTTAATATTCATACACTAAACATGTATTTAATATTAATACAAAAACATGTATTTAATTTTAATAAACTAAACATATATTTAATATTAATACACTAAACGTGTATTTAATATTCATACACCAAACATGTATTTAACATTTATACACTAAACATGTTTTTAATATTTATACACTAAACATGTATTTAATATTAATACAAAAACATGTATTTAATTTTAATAAACTAAACATATTTAATATTAATACACTAAACATGTGTTTAATATTAATACACTAAACATGTATTTAATATTTATACACCAAACATGTATTTAATATTTATACACTAAACATGTATTTGATATTCATACACTAAACATGTATTTAATATTAATACACTAAACATGTATTTAATATTAATACACTAAAAATGTATTTAATATTCATAAACTAAACATATATTTAACATTTATACACTAAACATGTATTTAATATTCATACACTAAACATATAGTTATTATTTATACACTAAACGTGTATTAAATATTCATACACTAAACATGTATCTAATATTAATACAAAACATGTATTTACGTTTAACAAACTAAACATATATTTAATATTAATACACTAAACATGTATTTAATATTTATACAGTAAAAATGTATTGAATATTCATACACTAAACATGTATTTAATATTCATACACTAAAGATATATTTAATATTTATACACTAAACATGTATTTAATATTTATACACTAAATATGTATTTAATATTCATACACTAAACATGTATTTAATTTTAATACACTGAACATGTATTTAATAATCATATACTAAACGTATATGTAATATTCATTTAGTAAACATGTATTTATTATCCTCTAAATAAGGCACACTTGGAAATAATGAATTTCTTTATGCGTGCAGTTGCGGCAGAAGTCCACAGGAGGGCGCACGTTCCCTCTTAATAAGTCCGGTCCTCTCTGTCTCTCTATCAATCTTTTTCCTTTTTTTTTGTTTCTTTTATTTTTTTTTACATAAGTTTTGTTTCTCATACACTTATATTTATACACTAAACATGTATTTAATATTAATACACTAAACATGTATTTAATATGTATACACTAAACATGTATTTAATATTAGTACAAAAACATGTATTTAATTTTAATAAACTAAACATCTATTTAATATTAATACACTAAACATGTATTTATTATTAATACAAAAACATGTATTTAATTTTAATAAACTAAACATATATTTAATATTAATACACTAAACATGTATTAAATATTTATACACTAAACATGTATTTAATATTTATACACTAAACATTTATTTAATATTAGTACAAAAACATATATTTAATTTTAATAAACTAAACACATATTTAATATTAACACACTAAACATGTATTTAATATTAATACAAAAACATGTATTTAATTTTAATAAACTAAACATGTATTTAATATTAATACACTAAACATGTATTAAATATTCATACACTAAACATTTATTTAATATTCATTCAATAAACATGTAGTTATTATTTTTATACTTAATATGTATTTAATATTAATACAAAAACATGTATTTAATTTTAATAAACTAATCATGTATTTAATATTAATACACTAAACATGTATTTAATATTAATACAGTAAACATGTATTAAATATTTATACACTAAACATGTATTTAATATTAATACAGTAAACATGTATTAAATATTTATACACTAAACATGTATTTAATATTAATACAGTAAACATGTATTAAATATTTATACACTAAACATGTATTTAATATTAATTCAATAAACATGTTGTTATTATTGTTACACTTAATATGTATTTAATATTAATACAAAAACATGTATTTAATTTTAATAAACTAATCATATATTTAATATTAATACACTAAACATGTATTTAATATTTTTACACTAAACGTGTATTTGATATTTATACACTAAAAGTGTATTTAATATTAATACACTAAACATGTATTTAATATTAATACACTAAACATGTATTTAATATTTATACACCAAACATGTATTTAATATTCATACACTAAACATGTATTTAATATTAATACAAAAACATGTATTTAATTTTAATAAACTAAACATATATTTAATATTAATACACTAAACACGTATTAAATATTCATACACTAAACATTTATTTAATATTCATTCAATAAACATGTAGTTATTATTTTTACACTTAATATGTATTTAATATTCATACATTAAAAATGTATTTAATATTCATACACTAAACATGTATTTAATATTCATACATTAAACATGTATTTAATATTTATACACTAAACATGTATTTAATATTCGTACACGAAACATGTATTTAATATTTATACACTAAACATGTATTTAATATTCATACATTAAACATATATTTAATATTCATAAACTAAACATGTATTTAATATTCATACACTAAACATGTATTTAATATTCATACACTAAACATGTATTTAATATTTATACACTAAACATGTATTTAATGTTTATACACTAAATATGTATTTAATATTCATACACTAAACATGTATTTAATTTCAATATACTGAACATGTATTTAATAATCATATACTAAACGTATATGTAATATTCATTTAGTAAACATGTATTTATTATCCTCTAAATAAGGCACACTTGGAAATAATGAATTTCTTTATGCGTGCAGTTGCGGCAGAAGTCCACAGGAGGGCGCACGTTCCCTCTTAATAAGTCCGGTCCTCTCTGTCTCTCTATCAATCTTTTTCCTTTTTTTTTGTTTCTTTTATTTTTTTTTACATAAGTTTTGTTTCTCATACACTTATATTTATACACTAAACATGTATTTAATATTAATACACTAAACATGTATTTAATATTTATACACTAAACATGTATTTAATATTAGTACAAAAACATGTATTTAATTTTAATAAACTAAACATATATTTAATATTAATACACTAAACATGTATTTATTATTAATACAAAAAAATGTATTTAATTTTAATAAACTAAACATATATTTAATATTAATACACTAAACATGTATTAAATATTTATACACTAAACATGTATTTAATATTTATACACTAAACATTTATTTAATATTAGTACAAAAACATGTATTTAATTTTAATAAACTAAACACATATTTAATATTAATACACTAAACATGTATTTAATATTAATACAAAAACATGTATTTAATTTTAATAAACTAAACATATATTTAATATTAATACACTAAACATGTATTAAATATTCATACACTAAACATTTATTTAATATTCATTCAATAAACATGTAGTTATTATTTTTACACTTAATATGTATTTAATATTAATACAAAAACATGTATTTAATTTTAATAAACTAATCATATATTTAATATTAATACACTAAACATGTATTTAATATTCATAAACTAAACATGTGTTTAATATTCATACACTAAACATGTATTTAATATTAATACACTGAACATGTATTTAATAATCATATACCAAACATATATGTAATTATATACTAATCATGTATTTAATATTCATACAGTAAACATGTATTTAATATTTATACACTAAATATGTATTTATTATTTATCCACTAAACATGTATTTAATATTCATAAACTAAACATGTATTTAATATTAATACAAACACATGTATTTAAGTTTAATAAACTAAACATATATTTAATATTAATACACTAAACATGTATTTAATATTTATACACTAAACATGTATTTAATATTAATACAAAAACATGTATTTAATTTTAATAAACTAAACATATATTTAATATTAATACACTAAACGTGTATTTAATATTCATACACCAAACATGTATTTAACATTTATACACTAAACATGTTTTTAATATTTATACACTAAACATGTATTTAATATCAATACAAAAACATGTATTTAATTTTAATAAACTAAACATATTTAATATTAATACACTAAACATGTGTTTAATATTAATACACTAAACATGTATTTAATATTTATACACCAAACATGTATTTAATATTTATACACTAAACATGTATTTGATATTCATACACTAAACATGTATTTAATATTAATACACTAAACATGTATTTAATATTAATACACTAAAAATGTATTTAATATTCATAAACTAAACATATATTTAACATTTATACACTAAACATGTATTTAATATTCATACACTAAACATATAGTTATTATTTATACACTAAACGTGTATTAAATATTCATACACTAAACATGTATCTAATATTAATACAAAACATGTATTTACGTTTAACAAACTAAACATATATTTAATATTAATACACTAAACATGTATTTAATATTTATACAGTAAAAATGTATTGAATATTCATACACTAAACATGTATTTAATATTCATACACTAAACATGTATTTAATATTAATACACTAAACATGTATTTAATATTTACACACTAAACATGTATTTAATATGTATACAGTAAACATCTATTGAATATTCATACACTAAACATGTAGTTATTATTTATACACTAAACATGTATTTAATATTAATACACTAAACATGTATTTAACATTAATACACTAAACATGTATTTAATATGTATACAGTAAACATCTATTGAATATTCATACACTAAACATGTATTTAATATTCATTCACTAAACATGTATTTAATATTCATACACTAAACATGTATTTAATATTAATACACTAAACATGTATTTAATATTCATACACTAAACATGTATTTAATATTAATACAAAAACATGTATTTAATTTTAATAAACTAAACATATTTTTAATATTATTACACTAAACATGTATTTAATATTTATACACTGAACATGTATTTAATATTCATACACTAAACATTTAGTTATTATTCATACACTAAACATGTATTTAATATTAATACACTAAACATGTATTTAATATTAATACACTAAACATGAATTTAATATTCATACATTAAACATGTATTTAATATTTATACACTAAACATGTATTTAATATTCGTACACGAAACATGTATTTAATATTTATACACTAAACATGTATTTAATATTCATACATTAAACATGTATTTAATATTCATACACTAAACATGTATTAAATATTTATACAAAAACATGTATTTAATTTTGATAAACTAAACATATACTTAATATTAATACACTTAACATGTATTTAATATTCATACACTAAACATGTAGTTATTATTTATACACTAAACGTGTATTTAATAATAATACAGTAAACATGTATTTAATATTAATACACTAAACATGAATTCAATAATCATACATTAAACATGTATTTAATATTTATACACTAAACATGTATTTAATATTCGTACACGAAACATGTATTTAATATTTATACACTAAACATCTATTTAATATTCATACATTAAACATGTATTTAATATTCATACACTAAACATTTATTTAATATTCATTCAATAAACATGTAGTTATTATTTTTACACTTAATATGTATTTAATATGCATACATTAAAAATGTATTTAATATTCATACACTAAACATGTATTTAATATTCATACATTAAACATGTATTTAATATTTATACACTAAACATTATTTAATATTCGTACACGAAACATGTATTTAATATTTATACACTAAACATGTATTTAATATTCATACATTAAACATATATTTAATATTCATAAACTAAACATGTGTTTAATATTTATACACTAAAAATGTATTTAATATTCATACACTAAACATGTATTTAATATTTATACACTAAACATGTATTTAATGTTTATACACTAAATATGTATTTAATATTCATACACTAAACATGTATTTAATTTCAATATACTGAACATGTATTTAATAATCATATACTAAACGTATATGTAATATTCATTTAGTAAACATGTATTTATTATCCTCTAAATAAGGCACACTTGGAAATAATGAATTTCTTTATGCGTGCAGTTGCGGCAGAAGTCCACAGGAGGGCGCACGTTCCCTCTTAATAAGTCCGGTCCTTTCTGTCTCTCTATCAATCTTTTTCCTTTTTTTTTGTTTCTTTTATTTTTTTTTACATAAGTTTTGTTTCTCATACACATATATTTATACACT
The DNA here is from genome assembly GCF_033978795.1 of Nerophis ophidion. Taxonomy (NCBI): domain Eukaryota; kingdom Metazoa; phylum Chordata; class Actinopteri; order Syngnathiformes; family Syngnathidae; genus Nerophis; species Nerophis ophidion. The sequence goes on along the minus strand of NW_026906972.1, from coordinate 184,207 downwards.
AAACATGTATTTAATATTAATACACTAAACATGTATTTAATATTTATACACTAAACATGTATTTAATATTAGTACAAAAACATGTATTTAATTTTAATAAACTAAACATATATTTAATATTAATACACTAAACATGTATTTATTATTAATACAAAAACATGTATTTAATTTTAATAAACTAAACATATATTTAATATTAATACACTAAACATGTATTAAATATTTATACACTAAACATGTATTTAATATTTATACACTAAACATTTATTTAATATTAGTACAAAAACATGTATTTAATTTTAATAAACTAAACACATATTTAATATTAATACACTAAACATGTATTTAATATTAATACAAAAACATGTATTTAATTTTAATAAACTAAACATATATTTAATATTAATACACTAAACATGTATTAAATATTCATACACTAAACATTTATTTAATATTCATTCAATAAACATGTAGTTATTATTTTTACACTTAATATGTATTTAATATTAATACAAAAACATGTATTTAATTTTAATAAACTAATCATATATTTAATATTAATACACTAAACATGTATTTAATATTCATAAACTAAACATGTATTTAATATTCATACACTAAACATGTATTTAATATTAATACACTAAACATGTATTTAATAATCATATACCAAACATATATGTAATTATATACTAATCATGTATTTAATATTCATACAGTAAACATGTATTTAATATCTATACACTAAATATGTATTTATTATTTATCCACTAAACATGTATTTAATATTCATAAACTAAACATGTATTTAATATTAATACAAACACATGTATTTAAGTTTAATAAACTAAACATATATTTAATATTAATACACTAAACATGTATTTAATATTTATACACTAAACATGTATTTAATATTAATACAAAAACATGTATTTAATTTTAATAAACTAAACATATTTAATATTAATACACTAAACATGTGTTTAATATTAATACACTAAACATGTATTTAATATTTATACACCAAACATGTATTTAATATTTATACACTAAACATGTATTTGATATTCATACACTAAACATGTATTTAATATTAATACACTAAACATGTATTTAATATTAATACACTAAAAATGTATTTAATATTCATAAACTAAACATATATTTAACATTTATACACTAAACATGTATTTAATATTCATACACTAAACATATAGTTATTATTTATACACTAAACGTGTATTAAATATTCATAAACTAAACATGTATCTAATATTAATACAAAAATTGTATTTACGTTTAACAAACTAAACATATATTTAATATTAATACACTAAACATGTATTTAATATTTATACAGTAAAAATGTATTGAATATTCATACACTAAACATGTATTTAATATTCATACACTAAACATGTATTTAATATTAATACACTAAACATGTATTTAATATTTACACACTAAACATGTATTTAATATTAATACACTAAATATGTATTTATTATATATCCACTAAACATGTATTTAATATTCATAAACTAAACATGTATTTAATATTCATACACTAAACGTGTATTTAATATTCATAAACCAAATATATATTTAATATTAATACACTAAACATGTATTTAATATTAATACACTAAACATGTATTTAATATTTTTACACTAAACATGTATTTAATATTCAAACATTAAACATGTATTTAATATTCATACAGTAAACATGTATTTAATATTAATACAAAAACATGTATTTAATTGTAATAAACTAAATATATATTTATTATTAATACACTAAACATGTATTTAATATTCATACATTAAAAATGTATTTAATATTCATACACTAAACATGTATTTAATATTCACACATTAAACATGTATTTAATATTTATACACTAAACATGTATTTAATATTAGTACAAAAACATGTATTTAATTTTAATAAACTAAACATATATTTAATATTAATACACTAAACATGTATTTAATATTAGTACAAAAACATGTATTTAATTTTAATAAACTAAACATATATTTAATATTAATACACTAAACATGTATTTATTATTAATACCAAAACATGTATTTAATTTTAATAAACTAAACATATATTTAATATTAATACACTAAACATGTATTAGATATTTATACACTAAACATGTATTTAATATTAATACACTAAACATGTATTTAATATTAATACAAAAACATGTATTTAATTTTAATAAACTAAACATATATTTAATATTAATACACTAAACATGTATAAAACATTCATTTACTAAACATTTATTTAATATTCATTCAATAAACATGTAGTTATTATTTTTACACTTAATATGTATTTAATATTAATACAAAAACATGTATTTAATTTTAATAAACTAATCATATATTTAATATTAATACACTAAACATGTATTTAATATTCATAAACTAAACATGTATTTAATATTCATACACTAAACATGTATTTAATATTCAAACATTAAACATGTATTTAATATTCATACAGTAAACATGTATTTAATATTAATACAAAAACATGTATTTAATTGTAATAAACTAAATATATATTTATTATTAATACACTAAACATGTATTTAATATTCATACATTAAAAATGTATTTAATATTCATACACTAAACATGTATTTAATATTCATATACTAAACATGTATTTAATATTTATACAAAAACATGTATTTAATTTTAATAAACTAAACATATATTTAATATTAATACACTAAACATGTATTTAATATTTATACACTAAACATGTATTTAATATTCATACACTAAACATGTATTTAATATTAATACAAAAACATGTATTTAATTTTAATAAACTGAATATATATTTAATATTAATACACTAAACATGTATTTAATATTCATAAACTAAACATGTATTTAACATTTATACACTAAACATGTATTTAATATTCATACACTAAACATGTATTTAATTTTTAATAAACTAAACATATATTTAATATTAATACACTAAACATGTATTTAATATTTATACACTAAACATGTATTTAATATTCATACACTAAACATGTAGTTATTATTCATACACTAAACATGTATTTAATATTAATACAGTAAACATGTATTTAATATTAATACACTAAACATGAATTTAATATTCATACATTAAACATGTATTTAATATTTATACACTAAACATGTATTTAATATTCGTACACGAAACATGTATTTAATATTTATACACTAAACATGAATTTAATATTCATACATTAAACATGTATTTAATATTCATACACTAAACATGTATTTAATATTCATACACTAAACATGTATTTAATATTCATACATTAAACATGTATTTAATATTCATACACTAAACATGTATTTAATATTTATACAAAAACATGTATTTAATTTTAATAAACTAAACATATATTTAATATTAATACACTTAACATGTATTTAATATTCATACACTAAACATGTAGTTATTATTTATACACTAAACGTGTATTTAATAATAATACAGTAAACATGTATTTAATATTAATACACTAAACATGTATTTAATATTAATACAAAAACGTGTATTTAATTTTAATAAACTAAATATATATTTAATATTAATACACTAAACATGTATTTAATATTTATAAACTAAACATGTATTTAACATTTATACACTAAACATGTATTTAATATTCATACACTAAACATCAATTTAATTTTTAATAAACTAAACATATATTTAATATTAATACACTAAACATGTATTTAATATTTATACACTAAACATGTATTTAATATTCATACCTTAAACATGTAGTTATTATTCATTCACTAAACATGTATTTAATATTAATACAGTAAACATGTATTAAATATTTATACACTTAACATGTATTTAATATTCATTCAATAAACATGTAGTTATTATTCTTACACTTAATATGTATTTAATATTAATACAAAAACATGTATTTAATTTTAATAAACTAAACATATATTTAATATTAATACACTAAACATGTATTTAATATTTATACACTAAACATGTATTTAATATTCATACACTAAACATGTAGTTATTATTTATACACTAAACATGTATTAAATATTTATACACTAAACATGTATTTAATATTAATACAAAAACATGTATTTAATTTTAATAAACTAAATATATATTTAATATTAATACACTAAACATGTATTTAATATTTTTACACTAAACGTGTATTTAATATTCATACACTAAAAGTGTATTTAATATTCATACACTAAACATGTGTTTAATATTAATACACTAAACATGTAGTTATTATTCATACACTAAACATGTATTTAATATTTATACACTAAACATGTATTTAATATTAATACACTAAATATGTATTTATTATATATCCACTAAACATGTATTTAATATTCATAAACCAAATATATATTTAATATTAATACACTAAACATGTATTTAATATTAATACACTAAACATGTATTTAATATTTTTACACTAAACATGTATTTAATATTCAAACATTAAACATGTATTTAATATTCATACAGTAAACATGTATTTAATATTAATACAAAAACATGTATTTAATTGTAATAAACTAAATATATATTTATTATTAATACACTAAACATGTATTTAATATTCATACATTAAAAATGTATTTAATATTCATACACTAAACATGTATTTAATATTCACACATTAAACATGTATTTAATATTCATACACTAAACATGTAGTTATTATTTATACACTAAACATGTATTTAATATTAATACACTAAACATGTATTTAATATTTATACACTAAACATGTGTTTAGGGCACGTCCAGCTGGTAGGAGGCCACGGGGAAGACCCAGGACACGTTGGAAAGACTATGTCTCCCGGCTGGCCTGGGAACGCCTCGGGATCCCCCGGGAAGAGCTAGACGAAGTGGCTGGAGATAGGGAAGTCTGGGCTTCCCTGCTTAGGCTGCTGCCCCCGCGACCCGACCTCGGATAAGCGGAAGATGATGGATGGATGGATGGATGGACACTAAACATGTATTTAATATTAATACACTAAATATGTATTTATTATATATCCACTAAACATGTATTTAATATTCATAAACTAAACATGTATTTAATATTCATACACTAAACGTGTATTTAATATTCATACACTAAACATGTATTTAATATTAATACAAAACATGTATTTAAGTTTAATAAACTAAACATATATTTAATATTAATACACTAAACATGTATTTAATATTCATACATTAAAAATGTATTTAATATTCATACACTAAACATGTATTTAATATTCACACATTAAACATGTATTTAATATTTATACACTAAACATGTATTTAATATTCGTACACGAAACATGTATTTAATATTTATACACTAAACATGTATTTAATATTCATACATTAAACATGTATTTAATATTCATACACTAAACATGTATCTAATATTCATACACTAAACATGTATTTAATATTCATATACTAAACATGTATTTAATATTTATACAAAAACATGTATTTAATTTTAATAAACTAAACATATATTTAATATTAATACACTAAACATGTATTTAATATTTATACACTAAACATGTATTTAATATTCATACACTAAACATGTATTTAATATTTATACAAAAACATGTATTCAATTCTAATAAACTAAACATATATTTAATATTAATACACTGAACATGTATTTAATAATCATATACCAAACATATATGTAATTATATACTAATCATGTATTTAATATTCATACAGTAAACATGTATTTAATATTTATACACTAAATATGTATTTATTACTTATCCACTAAACATGTATTTAATATTCATAAACTAAACATGTATTTAATATTAATACAAACACATGTATTTAAGTTTAATAAACTAAACATATATTTAATATTAATACACTAAACATGTATTTAATATTCATACACTAAACATGTATTTAATATTAATACAAAAACATGTATTTAATTTTAATAAACTAAACATATATTTAATATTAATACACTAAACGTGTATTTAATATTCATACACCAAACATGTATTTAACATTTATACACTAAACATTTTTTTAATATTTATACACTAAACATGTATTTAATATTAATACAAAAACATGTATTTAATTTTAATAAACTAAACATATTTAATATTAATACACTAAACATGTGTTTAATATTAATACACTAAACATGTATTTAATATTTATACACCAAACATGTATTTAATATTTATACACTAAACATGTATTTGATATTCATACACTAAACATGTATTTAATATTAATACACTAAACATGTATTTAATATTAATACACTAAAAATGTATTTAATATTCATAAACTAAACATATATTTAACATTTATACACTAAACATGTATTTAATATTCATACACTAAACATATAGTTATTATTTATACACTAAACGTGTATTAAATATTCATACACTAAACATGTATCTAATATTAATACAAAACATGTATTTACGTTTAACAAACTAAACATATATTTAATATTAATACACTAAACATGTATTTAATATTTATACAGTAAAAATGTATTGAATATTCATACACTAAACATGTATTTAATATTCATACACTAAAGATATATTTAATATTTATACACTAAACATGTATTTAATATTTATACACTAAATATGTATTTAATATTCATACACTAAACATGTATTTAATTTTAATACACTGAACATGTATTTAATAATCATATACTAAACGTATATGTAATATTCATTTAGTAAACATGTATTTATTATCCTCTAAATAAGGCACACTTGGAAATAATGAATTTCTTTATGCGTGCAGTTGCGGCAGAAGTCCACAGGAGGGCGCACGTTCCCTCTTAATAAGTCCGGTCCTCTCTGTCTCTCTATCAATCTTTTTCCTTTTTTTTTGTTTCTTTTATTTTTTTTTACATAAGTTTTGTTTCTCATACACTTATATTTATACACTAAACATGTATTTAATATTAATACACTAAACATGTATTTAATATGTATACACTAAACATGTATTTAATATTAGTACAAAAACATGTATTTAATTTTAATAAACTAAACATCTATTTAATATTAATACACTAAACATGTATTTATTATTAATACAAAAACATGTATTTAATTTTAATAAACTAAACATATATTTAATATTAATACACTAAACATGTATTAAATATTTATACACTAAACATGTATTTAATATTTATACACTAAACATTTATTTAATATTAGTACAAAAACATATATTTAATTTTAATAAACTAAACACATATTTAATATTAACACACTAAACATGTATTTAATATTAATACAAAAACATGTATTTAATTTTAATAAACTAAACATGTATTTAATATTAATACACTAAACATGTATTAAATATTCATACACTAAACATTTATTTAATATTCATTCAATAAACATGTAGTTATTATTTTTACACTTAATATGTATTTAATATTAATACAAAAACATGTATTTAATTTTAATAAACTAATCATATATTTAATATTAATACACTAAACATGTATTTAATATTAATACAGTAAACATGTATTAAATATTTATACACTAAACATGTATTTAATATTAATTCAATAAACATGTTGTTATTATTGTTACACTTAATATGTATTTAATATTAATACAAAAACATGTATTTAATTTTAATAAACTAATCATATATTTAATATTAATACACTGAACATGTATTTAATATTTTTACACTAAACGTGTATTTGATATTTATACACTAAAAGTGTATTTAATATTAATACACTAAACATGTATTTAATATTAATACACTAAACATGTATTTAATATTTATACACCAAACATGTATTTAATATTCATACACTAAACATGTATTTAATATTAATACACTAAACATGTATTTAATATTCGTACACGAAACATGTATTTAATATTTATACACTAAACATGTATTTAATATTCATACATTAAACATGTATTTAATATTCATACACTAAACATGTATTTAATATTTATACACTAAACATGTATTTAATATTCATACACTAAACTTGTATTTAATATTTATACACTAAACATGTATTTAATATTTATACAAAAACATGTATTTAATTTTAATAAACTAAACATGTATTTAATATTAATACACTAAATATGTATTTATTATATATCCACTAGACATGTATTTGATATTCATCAAGTAAACATGTATTTAATATTCATGCACTAAACGTGTATTAAATATTCATACACTAAACATGTATTTAATATTAATACAAAACATGTATTTACGTTTAATAAACTAAACATATATTTAATATTAATACACTAAACATGTATTTAATATTTATACAGTAAACATGTATTGAATATTCATACACTAAAAATGTATTTAATATTTATACACTAAACATGTATTTAATATTAATACAAAAACATGTATTTAATTTTAATAAACTAAACATATATTTAATATTATTACACTAAACATGTATTTAATATTTATACACTGAACATGTATTTAATAGTTATACACTAATCATGTATTTAATATTAATACACTAATAAAGTATTTGATATTCATACACTAAATATGTATTTAATATTCATACACTTAACGTGTATTTAATAGTTATTCACGAAACATGTATTTAATATTTATACACTAAACATGTATTTAATATTCATACACTAAACATGTAGTTATTATTTATACACTAAACATGTATTTAATATTAATACACTAAACATGTATTTAATATTAATACACTAAACATGTATTTAATATTCATACAGTAAACATCTATTGAATATTCATACACTAAACATATGTTTAATATTCATTCACTAAACATGTATTTAATATTCATACACTAAACATGTATTTAATATTAATACACTAAACATGTATTTAATATTCATACACTAAACATGTATTTAATATAATACAAAAACATGTATTTAATTTTAATAAACTAAACATATTTTTAATATTATTACACTAAACATGTATTTAATATTTATACACTGAACATGTATTTAATATTCATACACTAAACATTTAGTTATTATTCATACACTAAACATGTATTTAATATTAATACACTAAACATGTATTTAATATTAATACACTAAACATGAATTTAATATTCATACATTAAACATGTATTTAATATTTATACACTAAACATGTATTTAATATTCGTACACGAAACATGTATTTAATATTTATACACTAAACATGTATTTAATATTCATACATTAAACATGTATTTAATATTCATACACTAAACATGTATTTAATATTTATACAAAAACATGTATTTAATTTTGATAAACTAAACTAATATTTAATATTAATACACTTAACATGTATTTAATATTCATACACTAAACATGTAGTTATTATTTATACACTAAACGTGTATTTAATAATAATACAGTAAACATGTATTTAATATTAATACACTAAACATGAATTCAATAATCATACATTAAACATGTATTTAATATTTATACACTAAACATGTATTTAATATTCGTACACGAAACATGTATTTAATATTTATACACTAAACATGTATTTAATATTCATACATTAAACATGTATTTAATATTCATACACTAAACATTTATTTAATATTCATTCAATAAACATGTAGTTATTATTTTTACACTTAATATGTATTTAATATGCATACATTAAAAATGTATTTAATATTCATACACTAAACATGTATTTAATATTCATACATTAAACATGTATTTAATATTTATACACTAAACATTATTTAATATTCGTACACGAAACATGTATTTAATATTTATACACTAAACATGTATTTAATATTCATACATTAAACATATATTTAATATTCATAAACTAAACATGTGTTTAATATTTATACACTAAAAATGTATTTAATATTCATACACTAAACATGTATTTAATATTTATACACTAAACATGTATTTAATGTTTATACACTAAATATGTATTTAATATTCATACACTAAACATGTATTTAATTTCAATATACTGAACATGTATTTAATAATCATATACTAAACGTATATGTAATATTCATTTAGTAAACATGTATTTATTATCCTCTAAATAAGGCACACTTGGAAATAATGAATTTCTTTATGCGTGCAGTTGCGACAGAAGTCCACAGGAGGGCGCACGTTCCCTCTTAATAAGTCCGGTCCTTTCTGTCTCTCTATCAATCTTTTTCCTTTTTTTTTGTTTCTTTTATTTTTTTTTACATAAGTTTTGTTTCTCATACACTTATATTTATACACTAAACATGTATTTAATGTTTATACACTAAATATGTATTTAATATTCATACACTAAACATGTATTTAATTTCAATATACTGAACATGTATTTAATAATCATATACTAAACGTATATGTAATATTCATTTAGTAAACATGTATTTATTATCCTCTAAATAAGGCACACTTGGAAATAATGAATTTCTTTATGCGTGCAGTTGCGACAGAAGTCCACAGGAGGGCGCACGTTCCCTCTTAATAAGTCCGGTCCTCTCTGTCTCTCTATCAATCTTTTTCCTTTTTTTTTGTTTCTTTTATTTTTTTTTACATAAGTTTTGTTTCTCATACACTTATATTTATACACTAAACATGTATTTAATATTAATACACTAAACATGTATTTAATATTTATACACTAAACATGTATTTAATATTAGTACAAAAACATGTATTTAATTTTAATAAACTAAACATATATTTAATATTAATACACTAAACATGTATTTATTATTAATACAAAAACATGTATTTAATTTTAATAAACTAAACATATATTTAATATTAATACACTAAACATGTATTAAATATTTATACACTAAACATGTATTTAATATTTATACACTAAACATTTATTTAATATTAGTACAAAAACATGTATTTAATTTTAATAAACTAAACACATATTTAATATTAATACACTAAACATGTATTTAATATTAATACAAAAACATGTATTTAATTTTAATAAACTAAACATATATTTAATATTAATACACTAAACATGTATTAAATATTCATACACTAAACATTTATTTAATATTCATTCAATAAACATGTAGTTATTATTTTTACACTTAATATGTATTTAATATTAATACAAAAACATGTATTTAATTTTAATAAACTAATCATATATTTAATATTAATACACTAAACATGTATTTAATATTCATAAACTAAACATGTATTTAATATTCATACACTAAACATGTATTTAATATTAATACACTGAACATGTATTTAATAATCATATACCAAACATATATGTAATTATATACTAATCATGTATTTAATATTCATACAGTAAACATGTATTTAATATCTATACACTAAATATGTATTTATTATTTATCCACTAAACATGTATTTAATATTCATAAACTAAACATGTATTTAATATTAATACAAACACATGTATTTAAGTTTAATAAACTAAACATATATTTAATATTAATACACTAAACATGTATTTAATATTTATACACTAAACATGTATTTAATATTAATACAAAAACATGTATTTAATTTTAATAAACTAAACATATTTAATATTAATACACTAAACATGTGTTTAATATTAATACACTAAACATGTATTTAATATTTATACACCAAACATGTATTTAATATTTATACACTAAACATGTATTTGATATTCATACACTAAACATGTATTTAATATTAATACACTAAACATGTATTTAATATTAATACACTAAAAATGTATTCAATATTCATAAACTAAACATATATTTAACATTTATACACTAAACATGTATTTAATATTCATACACTAAACATATAGTTATTATTTATACACTAAACGTGTATTAAATATTCATAAACTAAACATGTATCTAATATTAATACAAAAATTGTATTTACGTTTAACAAACTAAACATATATTTAATATTAATACACTAAACATGTATTTAATATTTATACAGTAAAAATGTATTGAATATTCATACACTAAACATGTATTTAATATTCATACACTAAACCTGTATTTAATATTAATACACTAAACATGTATTTAATATTTACACACTAAACATGTATTTAATATTAATACACTAAATATGTATTTATTATATATCCACTAAACATGTATTTAATATTCATAAACTAAACATGTATTTAATATTCATACACTAAACGTGTATTTAATATTCATAAACCAAATATATATTTAATATTAATACACTAAACATGTATTTAATATTAATACACTAAACATGTATTTAATATTTTTACACTAAACATGTATTTAATATTCAAACATTAAACATGTATTTAATATTCATACAGTAAACATGTATTTAATATTAATACAAAAACATGTATTTAATTGTAATAAACTAAATATATATTTATTATTAATACACTAAACATGTATTTAATATTCATACATTAAAAATGTATTTAATATTCATACACTAAACATGTATTTAATATTCACACATTAAACATGTATTTAATATTTATACACTAAACATGTATTTAATATTAGTACAAAAACATGTATTTAATTTTAATAAACTAAACATATATTTAATATTAATACACTAAACATGTATTTAATATTAGTACAAAAACATGTATTTAATTTTAATAAACTAAACATATATTTAATATTAATACACTAAACATGTATTTATTATTAATACAAAAACATGTATTTAATTTTAATAAACTAAACATATATTTAATATTAATACACTAAACATGTATTAAATATTTATACACTAAACATGTATTTAATATTTATACACTAAACATTTATTTAATATTAGTACAAAAACATGTATTTAATTTTAATAAACTAAACACATATTTAATATTAATACACTAAACATGTATTTAATATTAATACAAAAACATGTATTTAATTTTAATAAACTAAACATATATTTAATATTAATACACTAAACATGTATTAAATATTCATACACTAAACATTTATTTAATATTCATTCAATAAACATGTAGTTATTATTTTTACACTTAATATGTATTTAATATTAATACAAAAACATGTATTTAATTTTAATAAACTAATCATATATTTAATATTAATACACTAAACATGTATTTAATATTCATAAACTAAACATGTATTTAATATTCATACACTAAACATGTATTTAATATTCAAACATTAAACATGTATTTAATATTCATACAGTAAACATGTATTTAATATTAATACAAAAACATGTATTTAATTGTAATAAACTAAATATATATTTATTATTAATACACTAAACATGTATTTAATATTCATACATTAAAAATGTATTTAATATTCATACACTAAACATGTATTTAATATTCATATACTAAACATGTATTTAATATTCATACAAAAACATGTATTTAATTTTAATAAACTAAACATATATTTAATATTAATACACTAAACATGTATTTAATATTTATACACTAAACATGTATTTAATATTCATACACTAAACATGTATTTAATATTAATACAAAAACATGTATTTAATTTTAATAAACTGAATATATATTTAATATTAATACACTAAACATGTATTTAATATTCATAAACTAAACATGTATTTAACATTTATACACTAAACATGTATTTAATATTCATACACTAAACATGTATTTAATTTTTAATAAACTAAACATATATTTAATATTAATACACTAAACATGTATTTAATATTTATACACTAAACATGTATTTAATATTCATACACTAAACATGTAGTTATTATTCATACACTAAACATGTATTTAATATTAATACAGTAAACATGTATTTAATATTAATACACTAAACATGAATTTAATATTCATACATTAAACATGTATTTAATATTTATACACTAAACATGTATTTAATATTCGTACACGAAACATGTATTTAATATTTCTACACTAAACATGTATTTAATATTCATACATTAAACATGTATTTAATATTCATACACTAAACATGTATTTAATATTCATACATTAAACATGTATTTAATATTCATACACTAAACATGTATTTAATATTTATACAAAAACATGTATTTAATTTTAATAAACTAAACATATATTTAATATTAATACACTTAACATGTATTTAATATTCATACACTAAACATGTAGTTATTATTTATACACTAAACGTGTATTTAATAATAATACAGTAAACATGTATTTAATATTAATACACTAAACATGTATTTAATATAAATACAAAAACGTGTATTTAATTTTAATAAACTAAATATATATTTAATATTAATACACTAAACATGTATTTAATATTTATAAACTAAACATGTATTTAACATTTATACACTAAACATGTATTTAATATTCATACACTAAACATCAATTTAATTTTTAATAAACTAAACATATATTTAATATTAATACACTAAACATGTATTTAATATTTATACACTAAACATGTATTTAATATTCATACCTTAAACATGTAGTTATTATTCATACACTAAACATGTATTTAATATTAATACAGTAAACATGTATTAAATATTTATACACTTAACATGTATTTAATATTCATTCAATAAACATGTAGTTATTATTCTTACACTTAATATGTATTTAATATTAATACAAAAACATGTATTTAATTTTAATAAACTAAACATATATTTAATATTAATACACTAAACATGTATTTAATATTTATACACTAAACATGTATTTAATATTCATACACTAAACATGTAGTTATTATTTATACACTAAACATGTATTAAATATTTATACACTAAACATGTATTTAATATTAATACAAAAACATGTATTTAATTTTAATAAACTAAATATATATTTAATATTAATACACTAAACATGTATTTAATATTTTTACACTAAACGTGTATTTAATATTCATACACTAAAAGTGTATTTAATATTCATACACTAAACATGTGTTTAATATTAATACACTAAACATGTAGTTATTATTCATACACTAAACATGTATTTAATATTTATACACTAAACATGTATTTAATATTAATACACTAAATATGTATTTATTATATATCCACTAAACATGTATTTAATATTCATAAACCAAATATATATTTAATATTAATACACTAAACATGTATTTAATATTAATACACTAAACATGTATTTAATATTTTTACACTAAACATGTATTTAATATTCAAACATTAAACATGTATTTAATATTCATACAGTAAACATGTATTTAATATTAATACAAAAACATGTATTTAATTGTAATAAACTAAATATATATTTATTATTAATACACTAAACATGTATTTAATATTCATACATTAAAAATGTATTTAATATTCATACACTAAACATGTATTTAATATTCACACATTAAACATGTATTTAATATTCATACACTAAACATGTAGTTATTATTTATACACTAAACATGTATTTAATATTAATACACTAAACATGTATTTAATATTTATACACTAAACATGTGTTTAGGGCACGTCCAGCTGGTAGGAGGCCACGGGGAAGACCCAGGATACGTTGGAAAGACTATGTCTCCCGGCTGGCCTGGGAACGCCTCGGGATCCCCCGGGAAGAGCTAGACGAAGTGGCTGGAGATAGGGAAGTCTGGGCTTCCCTGCTTAGGCTGCTGCCCCCGCGACCCGACCTCGGATAAGCGGAAGATGATGGATGGATGGATGGATGGACACTAAACATGTATTTAATATTAATACACTAAATATGTATTTATTATATATCCACTAAACATGTATTTAATATTCATAAACTAAACATGTATTTAATATTCATACACTAAACGTGTATTTAATATTCATACACTAAACATGTATTCAATATTAATACAAAACATGTATTTAAGTTTAATAAACTAAACATATATTTAATATTAATACACTAAACATGTATTTATTATTAATACAAAAACATGTATTTAATTTTAATAAACTAAACATATATTTAATATTAATACACTAAACATGTATTAAATATTTATACACTAAACATGTATTTAATATTTATACACTAAACATTTATTTAATATTAGTACAAAAACATGTATTTAATTTTAATAAACTAAACACATATTTAATATTAATACACTAAACATGTATTTAATATTAATACAAAAACATGTATTTAATTTTAATAAACTAAACATATATTTAATATTAATACACTAAACATGTATTAAATATTCATACACTAAACATTTATTTAATATTCATTCAATAAACATGTAGTTATTATTTTTACACTTAATATGTATTTAATATTAATACAAAAACATGTATTTAATTTTAATAAACTAATCATATATTTAATATTAATACACTAAACATGTATTTAATATTCATAAACTAAACATGTATTTAATATTCATACACTAAACATGTATTTAATATTCAAACATTAAACATGTATTTAATATTCATACAGTAAACATGTATTTAATATTAATACAAAAACATGTATTTAATTGTAATAAACTAAATATATATTTATTATTAATACACTAAACATGTATTTAATATTCATACATTAAAAATGTATTTAATATTCATACACTAAACATGTATTTTATATTCATATACTAAACATGTATTTAATATTTATACAAAAACATGTATTTAATTTTAATAAACTAAACATATATTTAATATTAATACACTAAACATGTATTTAATATTTATACACTAAACATGTATTTAATATTCATACACTAAACATGTATTTAATATTAATACAAAAACATGTATTTAATTTTAATAAACTGAATATATATTTAATATTAATACACTAAACATGTATTTAATATTCATAAACTAAACATGTATTTAACATTTATACACTAAACATGTATTTAATATTCATACACTAAACATGTATTTAATTTTTAATAAACTAAACATATATTTAATATTAATACACTAAACATGTATTTAATATTTATACACTAAACATGTATTTAATATTCATACACTAAACATGTAGTTATTATTCATACACTAAACATGTATTTAATATTAATACAGTAAACATGTATTTAATATTAATACACTAAACATGAATTTAATATTCATACATTAAACATGTATTTAATATTTATACACTAAACATGTATTTAATATTCGTACACGAAACATGTATTTAATATTTATACACTAAACATGTATTTAATATTCATACATTAAACATGTATTTAATATTCATACACTAAACATGTATTTAATATTCATACACTAAACATGTATTTAATATTCATACATTAAACATGTATTTAATATTCATACACTAAACATGTATTTAATATTTATACAAAAACATGTATTTAATTTTAATAAACTAAACATATATTTAATATTAATACACTTAACATGTATTTAATATTCATACACTAAACATGTAGTTATTATTTATACACTAAACGTGTATTTAATAATAATACAGTAAACATGTATTTAATATTAATACACTAAACATGTATTTAATATTAATACAAAAACGTGTATTTAATTTTAATAAACTAAATATATATTTAATATTAATACACTAAACATGTATTTAATATTTATAAACTAAACATGTATTTAACATTTATACACTAAATACGTATTTAATATTCATACACTAAACATCAATTTAATTTTTAATAAACTAAACATATATTTAATATTAATACACTAAACATGTATTTAATATTTATACACTAAACATGTATTTAATATTCATACCTTAAACATGTAGTTATTATTCATACACTAAACATGTATTTAATATTAATACAGTAAACATGTATTAAATATTTATACACTTAACATGTATTTAATATTTATACAAAAACATGTATTTAATTTTAATAAACTAAACATATATTTAATATTAATACACTAAACATGTATTTAATATTTATACACTAAACATGTATTTAATATTCATACACTAAACATGTAGTTATTATTTATACACTAAACATGTATCAAATATTTATACACTAAACATGTATTTAATATTAATACAAAAACATGTATTTAATTTTAATAAACTAAATATATATTTAATATTAATACACTAAACATGTATTTAATATTTTTACACTAAACGTGTATTTAATATTCATACACTAAAAGTGTATTTAATATTCATACACTAAACATGTGTTTAATATTAATACACTAAACATGTAGTTATTATTCATACACTAAACATGTATTTAATATTTATACACTAAACATGTATTTAATATTAATACACTAAATATGTATTTATTATATATCCACTAAACATGTATTTAATATTCATAAACCAAATATATATTTAATATTAATACACTAAACATGTATTTAATATTAATACACTAAACATGTATTTAATATTTTTACACTAAACATGTATTTAATATTCAAACATTAAACATGTATTTAATATTCATACAGTAAACATGTATTTAATATTAATACAAAAACATGTATTTAATTGTAATAAACTAAATATATATTTATTATTAATACACTAAACATGTATTTAATATTCATACATTAAAAATGTATTTAATATTCATACACTAAACATGTATTTAATATTCACACATTAAACATGTATTTAATATTCATACACTAAACATGTAGTTATTATTTATACACTAAACATGTATTTAATATTAATACACTAAACATGTATTTAATATTTATACACTAAACATGTGTTTAGGGCACGTCCAGCTGGTAGGAGGCCACGGGGAAGACCCAGGACACGTTGGAAAGACTATGTCTCCCGGCTGGCCTGGGAACGCCTCGGGATCCCCCGGGAAGAGCTAGACGAAGTGGCTGGAGATAGGGAAGTCTGGGCTTCCCTGCTTAGGCTGCTGCCCCCGCGACCCGACCTCGGATAAGCGGAAGATGATGGATGGATGGATGGATGGACACTAAACATGTATTTAATATTAATACACTAAATATGTATTTATTATATATCCACTAAACATGTATTTAATATTCATAAACTAAACATGTATTTAATATTCATACACTAAACGTGTATTTAATATTCATACACTAAACATGTATTTAATATTAATACAAAACATGTATTTAAGTTTAATAAACTAAACATATATTTAATATTAATACACTAAACATGTATTTAATATTCATACATTAAAAATGTATTTAATATTCATACACTAAACATGTATTTAATATTCACACATTAAACATGTATTTAATATTTATACACTAAACATGTATTTAATATTCGTACACGAAACATGTATTTAATATTTATACACTAAACATGTATTTAATATTCATACATTAAACATGTATTTAATATTCATACACTAAACATGTATTTAATATTCATACACTAAACATGTATTTAATATTCATATACTAAACATGTATTTAATATTTATACAAAAACATGTATTTAATTTTAATAAACTAAACATATATTTAATATTAATACACTAAACATGTATTTAATATTTATACACTAAACATGTATTTAATATTCATACACTAAACATGTATTTAATATTTATACAAAAACATGTATTCAATTCTAATAAACTAAACATATATTTAATATTAATACACTGAACATGTATTTAATAATCATATACCAAACATATATGTAATTATATACTAATCATGTATTTAATATTCATACAGTAAACATGTATTTAATATTTATACACTAAATATGTATTTATTACTTATCCACTAAACATGTATTTAATATTCATAAACTAAACATGTATTTAATATTAATACAAACACATGTATTTAAGTTTAATAAACTAAACATATATTTGATATTAATACACTAAACATGTATTTAATATTCATACACTAAACATGTATTTAATATTAATACAAAAACATGTATTTAATTTTAATAAACTAAACATATATTTAATATTAATACACTAAACGTGTATTTAATATTCATACACCAAACATGTATTTAACATTTATACACTAAACATGTTTTTAATATTTATACACTAAACATGTATTTAATATTAATACAAAAACATGTATTTAATTTTAATAAACTAAACATATTTAATATTAATACACTAAACATGTGTTTAATATTAATACACTAAACATGTATTTAATATTTATACACCAAACATGTATTTAATATTTATACACTAAACATGTATTTGATATTCATACACTAAACATGTATTTAATATTAATACACTAAACATGTATTTAATATTAATACACTAAAAATGTATTTAATATTCATAAACTAAACATATATTTAACATTTATACACTAAACATGTATTTAATATTCATACACTAAACATATAGTTATTATTTATACACTAAACGTGTATTAAATATTCATACACTAAACATGTATCTAATATTAATACAAAACATGTATTTACGTTTAACAAACTAAACATATATTTAATATTAATACACTAAACATGTATTTAATATTTATACAGTAAAAATGTATTGAATATTCATACACTAAACATGTATTTAATATTCATACACTAAAGATATATTTAATATTTATACACTAAACATGTATTTAATATTTATACACTAAATATGTATTTAATATTCATACACTAAACATGTATTTAATTTTAATACACTGAACATGTATTTAATAATCATATACTAAACGTATATGTAATATTCATTTAGTAAACATGTATTTATTATCCTCTAAATAAGGCACACTTGGAAATAATGAATTTCTTTATGCGTGCAGTTGCGGCAGAAGTCCACAGGAGGGCGCACGTTCCCTCTTAATAAGTCCGGTCCTCTCTGTCTCTCTATCAATCTTTTTCCTTTTTTTTTGTTTCTTTTATTTTTTTTTACATAAGTTTTGTTTCTCATACACTTATATTTATACACTAAACATGTATTTAATATTAATACACTAAACATGTATTTAATATGTATACACTAAACATGTATTTAATATTAGTACAAAAACATGTATTTAATTTTAATAAACTAAACATCTATTTAATATTAATACACTAAACATGTATTTATTATTAATACAAAAACATGTATTTAATTTTAATAAACTAAACATATATTTAATATTAATACACTAAACATGTATTAAATATTTATACACTAAACATGTATTTAATATTTATACACTAAACATTTATTTAATATTAGTACAAAAACATATATTTAATTTTAATAAACTAAACACATATTTAATATTAACACACTAAACATGTATTTAATATTAATACAAAAACATGTATTTAATTTTAATAAACTAAACATGTATTTAATATTAATACACTAAACATGTATTAAATATTCATACACTAAACATTTATTTAATATTCATTCAATAAACATGTAGTTATTATTTTTATACTTAATATGTATTTAATATTAATACAAAAACATGTATTTAATTTTAATAAACTAATCATGTATTTAATATTAATACACTAAACATGTATTTAATATTAATACAGTAAACATGTATTAAATATTTATACACTAAACATGTATTTAATATTAATACAGTAAACATGTATTAAATATTTATACACTAAACATGTATTTAATATTAATACAGTAAACATGTATTAAATATTTATACACTAAACATGTATTTAATATTAATTCAATAAACATGTTGTTATTATTGTTACACTTAATATGTATTTAATATTAATACAAAAACATGTATTTAATTTTAATAAACTAATCATATATTTAATATTAATACACTAAACATGTATTTAATATTTTTACACTAAACGTGTATTTGATATTTATACACTAAAAGTGTATTTAATATTAATACACTAAACATGTATTTAATATTAATACACTAAACATGTATTTAATATTTATACACCAAACATGTATTTAATATTCATACACTAAACATGTATTTAATATTAATACAAAAACATGTATTTAATTTTAATAAACTAAACATATATTTAATATTAATACACTAAACACGTATTAAATATTCATACACTAAACATTTATTTAATATTCATTCAATAAACATGTAGTTATTATTTTTACACTTAATATGTATTTAATATTCATACATTAAAAATGTATTTAATATTCATACACTAAACATGTATTTAATATTCATACATTAAACATGTATTTAATATTTATACACTAAACATGTATTTAATATTCGTACACGAAACATGTATTTAATATTTATACACTAAACATGTATTTAATATTCATACATTAAACATATATTTAATATTCATAAACTAAACATGTATTTAATATTCATACACTAAACATGTATTTAATATTCATACACTAAACATGTATTTAATATTTATACACTAAACATGTATTTAATGTTTATACACTAAATATGTATTTAATATTCATACACTAAACATGTATTTAATTTCAATATACTGAACATGTATTTAATAATCATATACTAAACGTATATGTAATATTCATTTAGTAAACATGTATTTATTATCCTCTAAATAAGGCACACTTGGAAATAATGAATTTCTTTATGCGTGCAGTTGCGGCAGAAGTCCACAGGAGGGCGCACGTTCCCTCTTAATAAGTCCGGTCCTCTCTGTCTCTCTATCAATCTTTTTCCTTTTTTTTTGTTTCTTTTATTTTTTTTTACATAAGTTTTGTTTCTCATACACTTATATTTATACACTAAACATGTATTTAATATTAATACACTAAACATGTATTTAATATTTATACACTAAACATGTATTTAATATTAGTACAAAAACATGTATTTAATTTTAATAAACTAAACATATATTTAATATTAATACACTAAACATGTATTTATTATTAATACAAAAAAATGTATTTAATTTTAATAAACTAAACATATATTTAATATTAATACACTAAACATGTATTAAATATTTATACACTAAACATGTATTTAATATTTATACACTAAACATTTATTTAATATTAGTACAAAAACATGTATTTAATTTTAATAAACTAAACACATATTTAATATTAATACACTAAACATGTATTTAATATTAATACAAAAACATGTATTTAATTTTAATAAACTAAACATATATTTAATATTAATACACTAAACATGTATTAAATATTCATACACTAAACATTTATTTAATATTCATTCAATAAACATGTAGTTATTATTTTTACACTTAATATGTATTTAATATTAATACAAAAACATGTATTTAATTTTAATAAACTAATCATATATTTAATATTAATACACTAAACATGTATTTAATATTCATAAACTAAACATGTGTTTAATATTCATACACTAAACATGTATTTAATATTAATACACTGAACATGTATTTAATAATCATATACCAAACATATATGTAATTATATACTAATCATGTATTTAATATTCATACAGTAAACATGTATTTAATATTTATACACTAAATATGTATTTATTATTTATCCACTAAACATGTATTTAATATTCATAAACTAAACATGTATTTAATATTAATACAAACACATGTATTTAAGTTTAATAAACTAAACATATATTTAATATTAATACACTAAACATGTATTTAATATTTATACACTAAACATGTATTTAATATTAATACAAAAACATGTATTTAATTTTAATAAACTAAACATATATTTAATATTAATACACTAAACGTGTATTTAATATTCATACACCAAACATGTATTTAACATTTATACACTAAACATGTTTTTAATATTTATACACTAAACATGTATTTAATATCAATACAAAAACATGTATTTAATTTTAATAAACTAAACATATTTAATATTAATACACTAAACATGTGTTTAATATTAATACACTAAACATGTATTTAATATTTATACACCAAACATGTATTTAATATTTATACACTAAACATGTATTTGATATTCATACACTAAACATGTATTTAATATTAATACACTAAACATGTATTTAATATTAATACACTAAAAATGTATTTAATATTCATAAACTAAACATATATTTAACATTTATACACTAAACATGTATTTAATATTCATACACTAAACATATAGTTATTATTTATACACTAAACGTGTATTAAATATTCATACACTAAACATGTATCTAATATTAATACAAAACATGTATTTACGTTTAACAAACTAAACATATATTTAATATTAATACACTAAACATGTATTTAATATTTATACAGTAAAAATGTATTGAATATTCATACACTAAACATGTATTTAATATTCATACACTAAACATGTATTTAATATTAATACACTAAACATGTATTTAATATTTACACACTAAACATGTATTTAATATTAATACACTAAATATGTATTTATTATATATCCACTAAACATGTATTTGATATTCATAAACTAAACATGTATTTAATATTCATACACTAAACGTGTATTAAATATTCATACACTAAACATGTATTTAATATTAATACAAAACATGTATTTACGTTTAATAAACTAAACATATATTTAATATTAATACACTAAACATGTATTTAATATTTATACAGTAAACATGTATTGAATATTCATACACTAAACATGTATTTAATATTTATACACTAATCATGTATTTAATATTCATACACTAAATATGTATTTAATATTCATACACTTAACATGTATTTAATATTTATTCACGAAACATGTATTTAATATTTATACACTAAACATGTATTTAATATTCATACATTAAAAATGTATTTAATATTCATACATTAACATGTATTTAATATTCATACATTAAACATGTATTTAATATTTATACACTAAACATGTATTTAATATTTATTCACGAAACATGTATTTAATATTTATACACTAAACATGTATTTAATATTCATACATTAAAAATGTATTTAATATTTATACACTAAACATGTATTTAATATTCGTACACGAAACATGTATTTAATATTCATACATTAAACATGTATTTAATATTTATACACTAAACATGTATTTAATATTCGTACACGAAACATGTATTTAATATTTATACACTAAACATGTATTTAATATTCATACATTAAACATGTATTTAATATGCATACACTAAACATGTATTTAATATTTATACACTAAACATGTATTTAATATTCATACACTAAACATGTATTTAATATTTATACAAAAACATGTATTCAATTCTAATAAACTAAACATATATTTAATATTAATACACTAAACATGTATTTAATATTTATACACTAAACATGTATTTAATATTCATACAGTAAACATGTATTTAATATTTATACACTAAACATGTATTTAATATTCATTCAATAAACATGTAGTTATTATTCTTACACTTAATATGTATTTAATATTAATACAAAACATGTATTTAATTCTAATAAACCAATCATATATTTAATATTAATACACTAAACATGTATTTAATATTTATACACTAAACATGTATTTAATATTCATACACTAAACATGTAGTTATTATTTATACACTAAACATGTATTTAATATTAATACACTAAACATGTATTTAATATTAATACAAAAACATGTATTTAATTTTAATAAACTAAATATATATTTAATATTAATACACTAAACATGTATTTAATATTTTTACACTAAACATGTATTTAATATTCATACACTAAAAGTGTATTTAATATTCATACACTAAACATGTGTTTAATATTAATACACTAAACATGTAGTTATTATTCATACACTAAACATGTATTTAATATTAATACACTAAATATGTATTTATTATATATCCACAAAACATGTATTTAATAATCATAAACTAAATATATATTTAATATTAATACACTAAACATGTATTTAATATTAATACACTAAACTTGTATTTAATATTTTTACACTAAACATGTATTTAATATTCATACACTAAACATGTATTTTATATTAATACACTAATCATGTATTTAATATTTATACACTAAACATGTATTTAATATTAATACATTAAACATGTATTTAATATTTTTACACTAAACATGTATTTAATATTCATACACTAAACATGTATTTAATATTCATACACTAAACATGTATTTAATATTAATACACTAAACATGTATTTAATATTAATACACTAAACTTGTATTTAATATTTTTACACTAAACATGTATTTAATATTCATACACTAAACATGTATATAATATTAATACACTAATCATGTATTTAATATTTTTACACCAAACATGTATTTAATATTTATACACTAAACATGTATTTAATATTTATACACTAAACATGTATTTAATATTTATACACTAAATATGTATTTAATATTCATACACTAAACATGTATTTAATATTTATACACTAAACATGTATTTAATATTCATACACTAAACATGTATTTAATATTTATACACTAAACATGTATTTAATATTTATACACTAAATATGTATTTAATATTCATACACTAAACATGTATTTAATATAAATACACTGAACATGTATTTAATAATCATATACTAAACGTATATGTAATCATATACTAATCATATATTTAATATTCATACAGTAAACATGTGTTTATTATCCTCTAAATAAGGCACACTTGGAAATAATGAATTTCTTTATGCGTGCAGTTGCGGCAGAACTCCACAGGAGGGCGCACGTTCCCTCTTAATAAGTCCGGTCCTCTCCGTCTCTCTATCTCTCTTTTTCCTTTTTTTTTTGTTTCTTTTATTTTTTTTTACATAAGTTTGGTTTCTCATACACTTATATTTATACACTAAACATGTATTTAATATTAATACAATAAACATGTATTTAATATTTATACACTAAACATGTATTTAATATTAGTACAAAAACATGTATTTAATTTTAATAAACTAAACATATATTTAATATTAATACACTAAACATGTATTTAATGTTAATACAAAAACATGTATTTAATTGTAATAAACTAAACATATATTTAATATTAATACACTAAACATGTATTAAATATTCATACACTAAACATTTATTTAATATTCATTCAATAAACATGTAGTTATTATTCTTACACTTAATATCTATTTAATATTAATACAAAAACATGTATTTAATTTTGATAAACTAATCATATATTTAATATTAATACATTAAACATGTATTTAATATTTTTACACTAAACGTGTATTTAATATTTATACACTAAAAGTGTATTTAATATTAATACACTGAACATGTATTTAATATTAATACACTAAACATGCATTTAATATTTATACACTAAACATGTATTTAATATTCATACACTAAACATGTATTTAATATTAATACACTAAACATGTATTTAATATTTATACACTAAACATGTATTTAATATTCATAAACTAAACATGTATTTAATATTCATAAACTAAACATGTATTTAACATTTATACACTAAACATGTATTTAATATTCATACATTAAACATGTATTTAATATTCATACACTAAACATGTATTTAATATTCGTACACTAAACATGTATTTAATATTTATACAAAAACATGTATTTAATTTTAATAAACTAAACATATATTTAATATTATTACACTAAACATGTATTTAATATTTATACACTAAAAGTGTATTTAATATTAATACACTAAACATGTATTTAATATTAATACACTAAACATGTATTTAATATTTATACACTAAACATGTATTAAATATTCATACACTAAACATGTATTTAATATTAATACACTAAACATGTATTTAATATTAATACACTAAACATGTATTTAATATTTATACACTAAACATGTATTTAATATTCATACACTAAACATGTATTTAATATTAATACACTAAACATGTATTTAATATTTATACACTAAACATGTATTTAATATTCATAAACTAAACATATATTTAACATTTATACACTAAACATGTATTTAATATTCATACACTAAACATCAATTTAATTTTTAATAAACTAAACAGATATTTAATATTAATACACTAAACATGTATTTAATATTAATACACTAAACATGTATTTAATATTTTTACACTAAACGTGTATTTAATATTTATACACTAAAAGTGTATTTAATATTAACACACTAAACATGTATTTAATATTAATACACTAAACATGTATTTAATATTTATACACTAAACATGTATTTAATATTCATACACTAAACATGTATTTAATATTAATACACTAAACATGTATTTAATATTTATACACTAAACATGTATTTAATATTCATAAACTAAACATATATTTAACATTTATACACTAAACATGTATTTAATATTCATACACTAAACATGTAGTTATTATTTATACACTAAACATGTATTTAATATTAATACACTAAACATGTATTTAATATTTATACACTAAACATGTATTTAATATTAATACACTAAATATGTATTTATTATATATCCACTAGACATGTATTTGATATTCATAAACTAAACATGTATTTAATATTCATGCACTAAACGTGTATTAAATATTCATACACTAAACATGTATTTAATATTAAAACAAAACATGTATTTACGTTTAATAAACTAAACATATATTTAATATTAATACACTAAATATGTATTTAATATTTATACAGTAAACATGTATTGAATATTCATACACTAAAAATGTATTTAATATTTATACACTAAACATGTATTTAATATTAATACAAAAACATGTATTTAATTTTAATAAACTAAACATATATTTAATATTATTACACTCAACATGTATTTAATATTTATACACTGAACATGTATTTAATAGTTATACACTAATCATGTATTTAATATTAATACACTAATAAAGTATTTGATATTCATACACTAAATATGTATTTAATATTCATACACTTAACATGTATTTAATATTTATTCACGAAACATGTATTTAATATTTATACACTAAACATGTATTTAATATTCATACATTAAAAATGTATTTAATATTCATACACTAAACATGTATTTAATATTCATACATTAAACATGTATTTAATATTCATACACTAAACATGTATTTAATATTCGTACACAAAACATGTATTTAATATTTATACACTAAACATGTATTTAATATTCATACATTAAACATGTATTTAATATTCATACACTGAACATGTATTTAATAATCATATACTAAACGTATATGTAATCATATACTAATCATATATTTAATATTCATACAGTAAACATGTATTTATTATCCTCTAAATAAGGCACACTTGGAAATAATGAATTTCTTTATGCGTGCAGTTGCGGCAGAACTCCACAGGAGGGCGCACGTTCCCTTTTAATAAGTCCGGTCCTCTCCGTCTCTCTATCTCTCTTTTTCCTTTTTTTTTGTTTCTTTTATTTTTTTTACATAAGTTTGGTTTCTCATACACTTATATTTATACACTAAACATGTATTTAATATTAATACAATAAACATGTATTTAATATTTATACACTAAACATGTATTTAATATTAGTACAAAAACATGTATTTAATTTTAATAAACTAAATATATATTTAATATTAATACACTAAACATGTATTTAATATTCATACACTAAAAGTGTATTTAATATTCATACACTAAACATGTGTTTAATATTAATACACTAAACATGTAGTTATTATTCATACACTAAATATGTATTTAATATTAATACACTAAATATGTATTTATTATATATCCACTAAACATTTATTTAATATTCATAAACTAAATATATATTTAATATTAATACACTAAACATGTATTTAATATTAATACATTAAACATGTATTTAATATTCATAAACTAAACATGTATTTAACATTTATACACTAAACATGTATTTAATATTCATACACTAAACATGTAGTTATTATTTATACACTAAACATGTATTTAATATTAATAAACTAAACATGTATTTAATATTAATACACTAAACATGTATTTAATATTCATACAGTAAACATCTATTGAATATTCATACACTAAACATGTATTTAATATTCATTCACTAAACATGTATTTAATATTCATACACTAAACATGTATTTAATATTAATACACTAAACATGTATTTAATATTTATACACTAAACATGTATTTAATATTAATACAAAAACATGTATTTAATTTTAATAAACCAAACATATTTTTAATATTATTACACTAAACATGTATTTAATATTTATACACTGAACATGTATTTAATATTCATACACTAAACATTTAGTTATTATTTATAAACTAAACATGTATTTAATATTAATACACTAAACATGTATTTAATATTAATACGCTAAACATGAATTTAATATTCATACATTAAACATGTATTTAATATTCATACACTAAACATGTATTTAATATTCGTACACGAAACATGTATTTAATATTTATACACTAAACATGTATTTAATATTCATACATTAAACATGTATTTAATATTCATACACTAAACATGTATTTAATATTTATACACTAAACATGTATTTAATATTCATACACTAAACTTGTATTTAATATTTATACACTAAACATGTATTTAATATTTATACAAAAACATGTATTTAATTTTAATAAACTAAACATGTATTTAATATTAATACACTAAATATGTATTTATTATATATCCACTAGACATGTATTTGATATTCATCAAGTAAACATGTATTTAATATTCATGCACTAAACGTGTATTAAATATTCATACACTAAACATGTATTTAATATTAATACAAAACATGTATTTACGTTTAATAAACTAAACATATATTTAGTATTAATACACTAAACATGTATTTAATATTTATACAGTAAACATGTATTGAATATTCATACACTAAAAATGTATTTAATATTAATAAACTAAACATGTATTTAATATTAATACAAAAACATGTATTTAATTTTAATAAACTAAACATATATTTAATATTATTACACTAAACATGTATTTAATATTTATACACTGAACATGTATTTAATAGTTATACACTAATCATGTATTTAATATTAATACACTAATAAAGTATTTGATATTCATACACTAAATATGTATTTAATATTCATACACTTAACGTGTATTTAATAGTTATTCACGAAACATGTATTTAATATTTATACACTAAACATGTATTTAATATTCATACACTAAACATGTAGTTATTATTTATACACTAAACATGTATTTAATATTAATACACTAAACATGTATTTAATATTAATACACTAAACATGTATTTAATATTTATACAGTAAACATCTATTGAATATTCATACACTAAACATGTATTTAATATTCATTCACTAAACATGTATTTAATATTCATACACTAAACATGTATTTAATATTAATACACTAAACATGTATTTAATATTCATACACTAAACATGTATTTAATATTAATACAAAAACATGTATTTAATTTTAATAAACTAAACATATTTTTAATATTAATACACTAAACATGTATTAAATATTCATACACTAAACATTTATTTAATATTCATTCAATAAACATGTAGTTATTATTCTTACACTTAATATCCATTTAATATTAATACAAAAACATGTATTTAATTTTGATAAACTAATCATATATTTAATATTAATACATTAAACATGTATTTAATATTTTTACACTAAACGTGTATTTAATATTTATACACTAAAAGTGTATTTAATATTAATACACTGAACATGTATTTAATATTAATACACTAAACATGCATTTAATATTTATACACTAAACATGTATTTAATATTCATACACTAAACATGTATTTAATATTAATACACTAAACATGTATTTAATATTTATACACTAAACATGTATTTAATATTCATAAACTAAACATGTATTTAATATTCATAAACTAAACATGTATTTAACATTTATACACTAAACATGTATTTAATATTCATACATTAAACATGTATTTAATATTCATACACTAAACATGTATTTAATATTCGTACACTAAACATGTATTTAATATTTATACAAAAACATGTATTTAATTTTAATAAACTAAACATATATTTAATATTATTACACTAAACATGTATTTAATATTTATACACTAAAAGTGTATTTAATATTAATACACTAAACATGTATTTAATATTAATACACTAAACATGTATTTAATATTTATACACTAAACATGTATTAAATATTCATACACTAAACATGTATTTAATATTAATACACTAAACATGTATTTAATATTAATACACTAAACATGTATTTAATATTTATACACTAAACATGTATTTAATATTCATACACTAAACATGTATTTAATATTAATACACTAAACATGTATTTAATATTTATACACTAAACATGTATTTAATATTCATAAACTAAACATATATTTAACATTTATACACTAAACATGTATTTAATATTCATACACTAAACATCAATTTAATTTTTAATAAACTAAACAGATATTTAATATTAATACACTAAACATGTATTTAATATTAATACACTAAACATGTATTTAATATTTTTACACTAAACGTGTATTTAATATTTATACACTAAAAGTGTATTTAATATTAACACACTAAACATGTATTTAATATTAATACACTAAACATGTATTTAATATTTATACACTAAACATGTATTTAATATTCATACACTAAACATGTATTTAATATTTATACACTAAACATGTATTTAATATTCATAAACTAAACATATATTTAACATTTATACACTAAACATGTATTTAATATTCATACACTAAACATGTAGTTATTATTTATACACTAAACATGTATTTAATATTAATACACTAAACATGTATTTAATATTTATACACTAAACATGTATTTAATATTAATACACTAAATATGTATTTATTATATATCCACTAGACATGTATTTGATATTCATAAACTAAACATGTATTTAATATTCATGCACTAAACGTGTATTAAATATTCATACACTAAACATGTATTTAATATTAAAACAAAACATGTATTTACGTTTAATAAACTAAACATATATTTAATATTAATACACTAAATATGTATTTAATATTTATACAGTAAACATGTATTGAATATTCATACACTAAAAATGTATTTAATATTTATACACTAAACATGTATTTAATATTAATACAAAAACATGTATTTAATTTTAATAAACTAAACATATATTTAATATTATTACACTCAACATGTATTTAATATTTATACACTGAACATGTATTTAATAGTTATACACTAATCATGTATTTAATATTAATACACTAATAAAGTATTTGATATTCATACACTAAATATGTATTTAATATTCATACACTTAACATGTATTTAATATTTATTCACGAAACATGTATTTAATATTTATACACTAAACATGTATTTAATATTCATACATTAAAAATGTATTTAATATTCATACACTAAACATGTATTTAATATTCATACATTAAACATGTATTTAATATTCATACACTAAACATGTATTTAATATTCGTACACAAAACATGTATTTAATATTTATACACTAAACATGTATTTAATATTCATACATTAAACATGTATTTAATATTCATACACTGAACATGTATTTAATAATCATATACTAAACGTATATGTAATCATATACTAATCATATATTTAATATTCATACAGTAAACATGTATTTATTATCCTCTAAATAAGGCACACTTGGAAATAATGAATTTCTTTATGCGTGCAGTTGCGGCAGAACTCCACAGGAGGGCGCACGTTCCCTTTTAATAAGTCCGGTCCTCTCCGTCTCTCTATCTCTCTTTTTCCTTTTTTTTTGTTTCTTTTATTTTTTTTACATAAGTTTGGTTTCTCATACACTTATATTTATACACTAAACATGTATTTAATATTAATACAATAAACATGTATTTAATATTTATACACTAAACATGTATTTAATATTAGTACAAAAACATGTATTTAATTTTAATAAACTAAACATATATTTAATATTAATACACTAAACATGTATTTAATATTATTACAAAAACATGTATTTAATTTTAATAAACTAAATATATATTTAATATTAATACACTAAACATGTATTTAATATTCATACACTAAAAGTGTATTTAATATTCATACACTAAACATGTGTTTAATATTAATACACTAAACATGTAGTTATTATTCATACACTAAATATGTATTTAATATTAATACACTAAATATGTATTTATTATATATCCACTAAACATTTATTTAATATTCATAAACTAAATATATATTTAATATTAATACACTAAACATTTATTTAATATTCATTCAATAAACATGTAGTTATTATTCTTACACTTAATATCTATTTAATATTAATACAAAAACATGTATTTAATTTTGATAAACTAATCATATATTTAATATTAATACATTAAACATGTATTTAATATTTTTACACTAAACGTGTATTTAATATTTATACACTAAAAGTGTATTTAATATTAATACACTGAACATGTATTTAATATTAATACACTAAACATGCATTTAATATTTATACACTAAACATGTATTTAATATTCATACACTAAACATGTATTTAATATTAATACACTAAACATGTATTTAATATTTATACACTAAACATGTATTTAATATTCATAAACTAAACATGTATTTAATATTCATAAACTAAACATGTATTTAACATTTATACACTAAACATGTATTTAATATTCATACATTAAACATGTATTTAATATTCATACACTAAACATGTATTTAATATTCGTACACTAAACATGTATTTAATATTTATACAAAAACATGTATTTAATTTTAATAAACTAAACATATATTTAATATTATTACACTAAACATGTATTTAATATTTATACACTAAAAGTGTATTTAATATTAATACACTAAACATGTATTTAATATTAATACACTAAACATGTATTTAATATTTATACACTAAACATGTATTAAATATTCATACACTAAACATGTATTTAATATTAATACACTAAACATGTATTTAATATTAATACACTAAACATGTATTTAATATTTATACACTAAACATGTATTTAATATTCATACACTAAACATGTATTTAATATTAATACACTAAACATGTATTTAATATTTATACACTAAACATGTATTTAATATTCATAAACTAAACATATATTTAACATTTATACACTAAACATGTATTTAATATTCATACACTAAACATCAATTTAATTTTTAATAAACTAAACAGATATTTAATATTAATACACTAAACATGTATTTAATATTAATACACTAAACATGTATTTAATATTTTTACACTAAACGTGTATTTAATATTTATACACTAAAAGTGTATTTAATATTAACACACTAAACATGTATTTAATATTAATACACTAAACATGTATTTAATATTTATACACTAAACATGTATTTAATATTCATACACTAAACATGTATTTAATATTAATACACTAAACATGTATTTAATATTTATACACTAAACATGTATTTAATATTCATAAACTAAACATATATTTAACATTTATACACTAAACATGTATTTAATATTCATACACTAAACATGTAGTTATTATTTATACACTAAACATGTATTTAATATTAATACACTAAACATGTATTTAATATTTATACACTAAACATGTATTTAATATTAATACACTAAATATGTATTTATTATATATCCACTAGACATGTATTTGATATTCATAAACTAAACATGTATTTAATATTCATGCACTAAACGTGTATTAAATATTCATACACTAAACATGTATTTAATATTAAAACAAAACATGTATTTACGTTTAATAAACTAAACATATATTTAATATTAATACACTAAATATGTATTTAATATTTATACAGTAAACATGTATTGAATATTCATACACTAAAAATGTATTTAATATTTATACACTAAACATGTATTTAATATTAATACAAAAACATGTATTTAATTTTAATAAACTAAACATATATTTAATATTATTACACTCAACATGTATTTAATATTTATACACTGAACATGTATTTAATAGTTATACACTAATCATGTATTTAATATTAATACACTAATAAAGTATTTGATATTCATACACTAAATATGTATTTAATATTCATACACTTAACATGTATTTAATATTTATTCACGAAACATGTATTTAATATTTATACACTAAACATGTATTTAATATTCATACATTAAAAATGTATTTAATATTCATACACTAAACATGTATTTAATATTCATACATTAAACATGTATTTAATATTCATACACTAAACATGTATTTAATATTCGTACACAAAACATGTATTTAATATTTATACACTAAACATGTATTTAATATTCATACATTAAACATGTATTTAATATTCATACACTGAACATGTATTTAATAATCATATACTAAACGTATATGTAATCATATACTAATCATATATTTAATATTCATACAGTAAACATGTATTTATTATCCTCTAAATAAGGCACACTTGGAAATAATGAATTTCTTTATGCGTGCAGTTGCGGCAGAACTCCACAGGAGGGCGCACGTTCCCTCTTAATAAGTCCGGTCCTCTCCGTCTCTCTATCAATCTTTTTCCTTTTTTTTTGTTTCTTTTATTTTTTTTACATAAGTTTGGTTTCTCATACACTTATATTTATACACTAAACATGTATTTAATATTAATACAATAAACATGTATTTAATATTTATACACTAAACATGTATTTAATATTAGTCCAAAAACATGTATTTAATTTTAATAAACTAAACATATATTTAATATTAATACACTAAACATGTATTTAATATTATTACAAAAACATGTATTTAATTTTAATAAACTAAATATATATTTAATATTAATACACTAAACATGTATTTAATATTCATACACTAAAAGTGTATTTAATATTCATACACTAAACATGTGTTTAATATTAATACACTAAACATGTAGTTATTATTCATACACTAAATATGTATTTAATATTAATACACTAAATATGTATTTATTATATATCCACTAAACATTTATTTAATATTCATAAACTAAATATATATTTAATATTAATACACTAAACATGTATTTAATATTAATACATTAAACATGTATTTAATATTCATAAACTAAACATGTATTTAACATTTATACACTAAACATGTATTTAATATTCATACACTAAACATGTAGTTATTATTTATACACTAAACATGTATTTAATATTAATAAACTAAACATGTATTTAATATTAATACACTAAACATGTATTTAATATTCATACAGTAAACATCTATTGAATATTCATACACTAAACATGTATTTAATATTCATTCACTAAACATGTATTTAATATTCATACACTAAACATGTATTTAATATTAATACACTAAACATGTATTTAATATTTATACACTAAACATGTATTTAATATTAATACAAAAACATGTATTTAATTTTAATAAACCAAACATATTTTTAATATTATTACACTAAACATGTATTTAATATTTATACACTGAACATGTATTTAATATTCATACACTAAACATTTAGTTATTATTTATACACTAAACATGTATTTAATATTAATACACTAAACATGTATTTAATATTAATACGCTAAACATGAATTTAATATTCATACATTAAACATGTATTTAATATTCATACACTAAACATGTATTTAATATTCGTACACGAAACATGTATTTAATATTTATACACTAAACATGTATTTAATATTCATACATTAAACATGTATTTAATATTCATACACTAAACATGTATTTAATATTTATACACTAAACATGTATTTAATATTCATACACTAAACTTGTATTTAATATTTATACACTAAACATGTATTTAATATTTATACAAAAACATGTATTTAATTTTAATAAACTAAACATGTATTTAATATTAATACACTAAATATGTATTTATTATATATCCACTAGACATGTATTTGATATTCATCAAGTAAACATGTATTTAATATTCATGCACTAAACGTGTATTAAATATTCATACACTAAACATGTATTTAATATTAATACAAAACATGTATTTACGTTTAATAAACTAAACATATATTTAGTATTAATACACTAAACATGTATTTAATATTTATACAGTAAACATGTATTGAATATTCATACACTAAAAATGTATTTAATATTAATAAACTAAACATGTATTTAATATTAATACAAAAACATGTATTTAATTTTAATAAACTAAACATATATTTAATATTATTACACTAAACATGTATTTAATATTTATACACTGAACATGTATTTAATAGTTATACACTAATCATGTATTTAATATTAATACACTAATAAAGTATTTGATATTCATACACTAAATATGTATTTAATATTCATACACTTAACGTGTATTTAATAGTTATTCACGAAACATGTATTTAATATTTATACACTAAACATGTATTTAATATTCATACACTAAACATGTAGTTATTATTTATACACTAAACATGTATTTAATATTAATACACTAAACATGTATTTAATATTAATACACTAAACATGTATTTAATATTTATACAGTAAACATCTATTGAATATTCATACACTAAACATGTATTTAATATTCATTCACTAAACATGTATTTAATATTCATACACTAAACATGTATTTAATATTAATACACTAAACATGTATTTAATATTCATACACTAAACATGTATTTAATATTAATACAAAAACATGTATTTAATTTTAATAAACTAAACATATTTTTAATATTAATACACTAAACATGTATTAAATATTCATACACTAAACATTTATTTAATATTCATTCAATAAACATGTAGTTATTATTCTTACACTTAATATCTATTTAATATTAATACAAAAACATGTATTTAATTTTGATAAACTAATCATATATTTAATATTAATACATTAAACATGTATTTAATATTTTTACACTAAACGTGTATTTAATATTTATACACTAAAAGTGTATTTAATATTAATACACTGAACATGTATTTAATATTAATACACTAAACATGCATTTAATATTTATACACTAAACATGTATTTAATATTCATACACTAAACATGTATTTAATATTAATACACTAAACATGTATTTAATATTTATACACTAAACATGTATTTAATATTCATAAACTAAACATGTATTTAATATTCATAAACTAAACATGTATTTAACATTTATACACTAAACATGTATTTAATATTCATACATTAAACATGTATTTAATATTCATACACTAAACATGTATTTAATATTCGTACACTAAACATGTATTTAATATTTATACAAAAACATGTATTTAATTTTAATAAACTAAACATATATTTAATATTATTACACTAAACATGTATTTAATATTTATACACTAAAAGTGTATTTAATATTAATACACTAAACATGTATTTAATATTAATACACTAAACATGTATTTAATATTTATACACTAAACATGTATTAAATATTCATACACTAAACATGTATTTAATATTAATACACTAAACATGTATTTAATATTAATACACTAAACATGTATTTAATATTTATACACTAAACATGTATTTAATATTCATACACTAAACATGTATTTAATATTAATACACTAAACATGTATTTAATATTTATACACTAAACATGTATTTAATATTCATAAACTAAACATATATTTAACATTTATACACTAAACATGTATTTAATATTCATACACTAAACATCAATTTAATTTTTAATAAACTAAACAGATATTTAATATTAATACACTAAACATGTATTTAATATTAATACACTAAACATGTATTTAATATTTTTACACTAAACGTGTATTTAATATTTATACACTAAAAGTGTATTTAATATTAACACACTAAACATGTATTTAATATTAATACACTAAACATGTATTTAATATTTATACACTAAACATGTATTTAATATTCATACACTAAACATGTATTTAATATTAATACACTAAACATGTATTTAATATTTATACACTAAACATGTATTTAATATTCATAAACTAAACATATATTTAACATTTATACACTAAACATGTATTTAATATTCATACACTAAACATGTAGTTATTATTTATACACTAAACATGTATTTAATATTAATACACTAAACATGTATTTAATATTTATACACTAAACATGTATTTAATATTAATACACTAAATATGTATTTATTATATATCCACTAGACATGTATTTGATATTCATAA
This sequence comes from Nerophis ophidion, assembly GCF_033978795.1. Lineage (NCBI taxonomy): Eukaryota > Metazoa > Chordata > Actinopteri > Syngnathiformes > Syngnathidae > Nerophis > Nerophis ophidion. Next base: position 143,747 of record NW_026906972.1, on the reverse strand, counting down.
ACTAAACATGTATTTAATATTCATGCACTAAACGTGTATTAAATATTCATACACTAAACATGTATTTAATATTAAAACAAAACATGTATTTACGTTTAATAAACTAAACATATATTTAATATTAATACACTAAATATGTATTTAATATTTATACAGTAAACATGTATTGAATATTCATACACTAAAAATGTATTTAATATTTATACACTAAACATGTATTTAATATTAATACAAAAACATGTATTTAATTTTAATAAACTAAACATATATTTAATATTATTACACTCAACATGTATTTAATATTTATACACTGAACATGTATTTAATAGTTATACACTAATCATGTATTTAATATTAATACACTAATAAAGTATTTGATATTCATACACTAAATATGTATTTAATATTCATACACTTAACATGTATTTAATATTTATTCACGAAACATGTATTTAATATTTATACACTAAACATGTATTTAATATTCATACATTAAAAATGTATTTAATATTCATACACTAAACATGTATTTAATATTCATACATTAAACATGTATTTAATATTCATACACTAAACATGTATTTAATATTCGTACACAAAACATGTATTTAATATTTATACACTAAACATGTATTTAATATTCATACATTAAACATGTATTTAATATTCATACACTGAACATGTATTTAATAATCATATACTAAACGTATATGTAATCATATACTAATCATATATTTAATATTCATACAGTAAACATGTATTTATTATCCTCTAAATAAGGCACACTTGGAAATAATGAATTTCTTTATGCGTGCAGTTGCGGCAGAACTCCACAGGAGGGCGCACGTTCCCTTTTAATAAGTCCGGTCCTCTCCGTCTCTCTATCTCTCTTTTTCCTTTTTTTTTGTTTCTTTTATTTTTTTTACATAAGTTTGGTTTCTCATACACTTATATTTATACACTAAACATGTATTTAATATTAATACAATAAACATGTATTTAATATTTATACACTAAACATGTATTTAATATTAGTCCAAAAACATGTATTTAATTTTAATAAACTAAACATATATTTAATATTAATACACTAAACATGTATTTAATATTATTACAAAAACATGTATTTAATTTTAATAAACTAAATATATATTTAATATTAATACACTAAACATGTATTTAATATTCATACACTAAAAGTGTATTTAATATTCATACACTAAACATGTGTTTAATATTAATACACTAAACATGTAGTTATTATTCATACACTAAATATGTATTTAATATTAATACACTAAATATGTATTTATTATATATCCACTAAACATTTATTTAATATTCATAAACTAAATATATATTTAATATTAATACACTAAACATGTATTTAATATTAATACATTAAACATGTATTTAATATTCATAAACTAAACATGTATTTAACATTTATACACTAAACATGTATTTAATATTCATACACTAAACATGTAGTTATTATTTATACACTAAACATGTATTTAATATTAATAAACTAAACATGTATTTAATATTAATACACTAAACATGTATTTAATATTCATACAGTAAACATCTATTGAATATTCATACACTAAACATGTATTTAATATTCATTCACTAAACATGTATTTAATATTCATACACTAAACATGTATTTAATATTAATACACTAAACATGTATTTAATATTTATACACTAAACATGTATTTAATATTAATACAAAAACATGTATTTAATTTTAATAAACCAAACATATTTTTAATATTATTACACTAAACATGTATTTAATATTTATACACTGAACATGTATTTAATATTCATACACTAAACATTTAGTTATTATTTATACACTAAACATGTATTTAATATTAATACACTAAACATGTATTTAATATTAATACGCTAAACATGAATTTAATATTCATACATTAAACATGTATTTAATATTCATACACTAAACATGTATTTAATATTCGTACACGAAACATGTATTTAATATTTATACACTAAACATGTATTTAATATTCATACATTAAACATGTATTTAATATTCATACACTAAACATGTATTTAATATTTATACACTAAACATGTATTTAATATTCATACACTAAACTTGTATTTAATATTTATACACTAAACATGTATTTAATATTTATACAAAAACATGTATTTAATTTTAATAAACTAAACATGTATTTAATATTAATACACTAAATATGTATTTATTATATATCCACTAGACATGTATTTGATATTCATCAAGTAAACATGTATTTAATATTCATGCACTAAACGTGTATTAAATATTCATACACTAAACATGTATTTAATATTAATACAAAACATGTATTTACGTTTAATAAACTAAACATATATTTAGTATTAATACACTAAACATGTATTTAATATTTATACAGTAAACATGTATTGAATATTCATACACTAAAAATGTATTTAATATTAATAAACTAAACATGTATTTAATATTAATACAAAAACATGTATTTAATTTTAATAAACTAAACATATATTTAATATTATTACACTAAACATGTATTTAATATTTATACACTGAACATGTATTTAATAGTTATACACTAATCATGTATTTAATATTAATACACTAATAAAGTATTTGATATTCATACACTAAATATGTATTTAATATTCATACACTTAACGTGTATTTAATAGTTATTCACGAAACATGTATTTAATATTTATACACTAAACATGTATTTAATATTCATACACTAAACATGTAGTTATTATTTATACACTAAACATGTATTTAATATTAATACACTAAACATGTATTTAATATTAATACACTAAACATGTATTTAATATTTATACAGTAAACATCTATTGAATATTCATACACTAAACATGTATTTAATATTCATTCACTAAACATGTATTTAATATTCATACACTAAACATGTATTTAATATTAATACACTAAACATGTATTTAATATTCATACACTAAACATGTATTTAATATTAATACAAAAACATGTATTTAATTTTAATAAACTAAACATATTTTTAATATTAATACACTAAACATGTATTAAATATTCATACACTAAACATTTATTTAATATTCATTCAATAAACATGTAGTTATTATTCTTACACTTAATATCTATTTAATATTAATACAAAAACATGTATTTAATATTAATACACTAAACATGAATTTAATATTCATACATTAAACATGTATTTAATATTTATACACTAAACATGTATTTAATATTCGTACACGAAACATGTATTTAATATTTATACACTAAACATGTATTTAATATTCATACATTAAACATGTATTTAATATTCATACACTAAACATGTATTTAATATTTATACAAAAACATGTATTTAATTTTGATAAACTAAACATATATTTAATATTAATGCACTTAACATGTATTTAATATTCATACACTAAACATGTAGTTATTATTTATACACTAAACGTGTATTTAATAATAATACAGTAAACATGTATTTAATATTAATACACTAAACATGAATTTAATAATCATACATTAAACATGTATTTAATATTTATACACTAAACATGTATTTAATATTCGTACACGAAACATGTATTTAATATTTATACACTAAACATGTATTTAATATTCATACATTAAACATGTATTTAATATTCATACACTAAACATTTATTTAATATTCATTCAATAAACATGTAGTTATTATTTTTACACTTAATATGTATTTAATATGCATACATTAAAAATGTATTTAATATTCATACACTAAACATGTATTTAATATTCATACATTAAACATGTATTTAATATTTATACACTAAACATGTATTTAATATTCGTACACGAAACATGTATTTAATATTTATACACTAAACATGTATTTAATATTCATACATTAAACATATATTTAATATTCATAAACTAAACATGTGTTTAATATTTATACACTAAACATGTATTTAATATTCATACACTAAACATGTATTTAATATTTATACACTAAACATGTATTTAATGTTTATACACTAAATATGTATTTAATATTCATACACTAAACATGTATTTAATTTCAATATACTGAACATGTATTTAATAATCATATACTAAACGTATATGTAATATTCATTTAGTAAACATGTATTTATTATCCTCTAAATAAGGCACACTTGGAAATAATGAATTTCTTTATGCGTGCAGTTGCGGCAGAAGTCCACAGGAGGGCGCACGTTCCCTCTTAATAAGTCCGGTCCTTTCTGTCTCTCTATCAATCTTTTTCCTTTTTTTTTTGTTTCTTTTATTTTTTTTTACATAAGTTTTGTTTCTCATACACTTATATTTATACACTAAACATGTATTTAATATTAATACACTAAACATGTATTTAATATTTATACACTAAACATGGATTTAATATTAGTACAAAAACATGTATTTAATTTTAATAAACTAAACATATATTTAATATTAATACACTAAACATGTATTTATTATTAATACAAAAACATGTATTTAATTTTAATAAACTAAACATATATTTAATATTAATACACTAAACATGTATTAAATATTTATACACTAAACATGTATTTAATATTAGTACAAAAACATGTATTTAATTTTAATAAACTAAACACATATTTAATATTAATACACTAAACATGTATTTAATATTAATACAAAAACATGTATTTAATTTTAATAAACTAAACATATATTTAATATTAATACACTAAACATGTATTAAATATTCATACACTAAACATTTATTTAATATTCATTCAATAAACATGTAGTTATTATTTTTACACTTAATATGTATTTAATATTAATACAAAAACATGTATTTAATTTTAATAAACTAATCATATATTTAATATTAATACACTAAACATGTATTTAATATTCATAAACTAAACATGTATTTAATATTCATACACTAAACATGTATTCAATATTAATACACTGAACATGTATTTAATAATCATATACCAAACATATATGTAATTATATACTAATCATGTATTTAATATTCATACAGTAAACATGTATTTAATATCTATACACTAAATATGTATTTATTATTTATCCACTAAACATGTATTTAATATTCATAAACTAAACATGTATTTAATATTAATACAAACACATGTATTTAAGTTTAATAAACTAAACATATATTTAATATTAATACACTAAACATGTATTTAATATTTATACACTAAACATGTATTTAATATTAATACAAAAACATGTATTTAATTTTAATAAACTAAACATATTTAATATTAATACACTAAACATGTGTTTAATATTAATACACTAAACATGTATTTAATATTTATACACCAAACATGTATTTAATATTTATACACTAAACATGTATTTGATATTCATACACTAAACATGTATTTAATATTAATACACTAAACATGTATTTAATATTAATACACTAAAAATGTATTTAATATTCATAAACTAAACATATATTTAACATTTATACACTAAACATGTATTTAATATTCATACACTAAACATATAGTTATTATTTATACACTAAACGTGTATTAAATATTCATAAACTAAACATGTATCTAATATTAATACAAAAATTGTATTTACGTTTAACAAACTAAACATATATTTAATATTAATACACTAAACATGTATTTAATATTTATACAGTAAAAATGTATTGAATATTCATACACTAAACATGTATTTAATATTCATACACTAAACATGTATTTAATATTAATACACTAAACATGTATTTAATATTTACACACTAAACATGTATTTAATATTAATACACTAAATATGTATTTATTATATATCCACTAAACATGTATTTAATATTCATAAACTAAACATGTATTTAATATTCATACACTAAACGTGTATTTAATATTCATAAACCAAATATATATTTAATATTAATACACTAAACATGTATTTAATATTAATACACTAAACATGTATTTAATATTTTTACACTAAACATGTATTTAATATTCAAACATTAAACATGTATTTAATATTCATACAGTAAACATGTATTTAATATTAATACAAAAACATGTATTTAATTGTAATAAACTAAATATATATTTATTATTAATACACTAAACATGTATTTAATATTCATACATTAAAAATGTATTTAATATTCATACACTAAACATGTATTTAATATTCACACATTAAACATGTATTTAATATTTATACACTAAACATGTATTTAATATTAGTACAAAAACATGTATTTAATTTTAATAAACTAAACATATATTTAATATTAATACACTAAACATGTATTTAATATTATTACAAAAACATGTATTTAATTTTAATAAACTAAATATATATTTAATATTAATACACTAAACATGTATTTAATATTATTACAAAAACATGTATTTAATTTTAATAAACTAAGTATATATTTAATATTAATACACTAAACATGTATTTAATATTCATACACTAAAAGTGTATTTAATATTCATACACTAAACATGTGTTTAATATTAATACACTAAACATGTAGTTATTATTCATACACTAAATATGTATTTAATATTAATACACTAAATATGTATTTATTATATATCCACTAAACATTTATTTAATATTCATAAACTAAATATATATTTAATATTAATAAACTAAACATGTATTTAATATTAATACATTAAACATGTATTTAATATTCATAAACTAAACATGTATTTAACATTTATACACTAAACATGTATTTAATATTCATACACTAAACATGTAGTTATTATTTATACACTAAACATGTATTTAATATTAATACACTAAACATGTATTTAATATTAATACACTAAACATGTATTTAATATTTATACACTAAACATGTATTTAATATTCATTCACTAAACATGTATTTAATATTCATACACTAAACATGTATTTAATATTAATACACTAAACATGTATTTAATATTTATACACTAAACATGTATTTAATATTAATACAAAAACATGTATTTAATTTTAATAAACTAAACATATTTTTAATATTATTACACTAAACATGTATTTAATATTTATACACTGAACATGTATTTAATATTCATACACTAAACATTTAGTTATTATTTATACACTAAACATGTATTTAATATTAATACACTAAACATGTATTTAATATTAATACACTAAACATGAATTTAATATTCATACATTAAACATGTATTTAATATTTATACACTAAACATGTATTTAATATTCGTACACGAAACATGTATTTAATATTTATACACTAAACATGTATTTAATATTCATACATTAAACATGTATTTAATATTCATACACTAAACATGTATTTAATATTTATACAAAAACATGTATTTAATATTCATACACTAAACTTGTATTTAATATTTATACACTAAACATGTATTTAATATTTATACAAAAACATGTATTTAATTTTAATAAACTAAACATATATTTGATATTAATACACTTAACATGTATTTAATATTCATACACTAAACATGTAGTTATTATTTATACACTAAACGTGTATTTAATAATAATACAGTAAACATGTATTTAATATTAATACACTAAACATGTATTTAATATTAATACAAAAACGTGTATTTAATTTTAATAAACTAAATATATATTTAATATTAATACACTAAACATGTATTTAATATTTATAAACTAAACATGTATTTAATATTAATACACTAAACATGTATTTAATATTAATACAGTAAAAGTGTATTTAATATTCATACACTAAACATGTGTTTAATATAATACACTAAACATGTAGTTATTATTCATACACTAAACATGTATTTAATATTTATACACTAAACATGTATTTAATATTAATACACTAAATATTTATTTATTATATATCCACTAAACATTTATTTAATATTCATAAACTAAATATATATTTAATATTGATACACTAAACATGTATTTAATATTAATACACTAAACATGTATTTAATATTAATACATTAAACATGTATTTAATATTTTTACACTAAACATGTATTTAATATTCATACACTAAACATGTATTTAATATTCATACACTAAACATGTATTTAATATTAATACAAAAACATGTATTTAATTGTAATAAACTAAATATATATTTAATATTAATACATTAAACATGTATTTAATATTCATAAACTAAACATGTATTCAACATTTATACACTAAACATGTATTTAATATTCATACACTAAACATGTAGTTATTATTTATACACTAAACATGTATTTAATATTAATACACTAAACATGTATTTAATATTAATACACTAAACATGTATTTAATATTTATACCGTAAACATCTATTGAATATTCATACACTAAACATGTATTTAATATTCATTCACTAAACATGTATTTAATATTCATACACTAAACATGTATTTAATATTAATACACTAAACATGTATTTAATATTTATACACTAAACATGTATTTAATATTAATACAAAAACATGTATTTAATTTTAATAAACTAAACATATTTTTAATATTATTACACTAAACATGTATTTAATATTTATACACTGAACATGTATTTAATATTCATACACTAAACATTTAGTTATTATTATACACTAAACATGTATTTAATATTAATACACTAAACATGTATTTAATATTAATACACTAAACATGAATTTAATATTCATACATTAAACATGTATTTAATATTTATACACTAAACATGTATTTAATATTCATACACGAAACATGTATTTAATATTTATACACTAAACATGTATTTAATATTCATACATTAAACATGTATTTAATATTCATACACTAAACATGTATTTAATATTTATACACTAAACATGTATTTAATATTCATACACTAAACTTGTATTTAATATTTATACACTAAACATGTATTTAATATTTATACAAAAACATGTATTTAATTTTAATAAACTAAACATATATTTAATATTAATACACTTAACATGTATTTAATATTCATACACTAAACATGTAGTTATTATTTATACACTAAACGTGTATTTAATAATAATACAGTAAACATGTATTTAATATTAATACACTAAACATGTATTTAATATTAATACAAAAACGTGTATTTAATTTTAATAAACTAAATATATATTTAATATTAATACACTAAACATGTATTTAATATTTATAAACTAAACATGTATTTAAGATTTATACACTAAACATGTATTTAATATTCATACACTAAACATCAATTTAATTTTTAATAAACTAAACAGATATTTAATATTAATACACTAAACATGTATTTAATATTAATACACTAAACATGTATTTAATATTTTTACACTAAACGTGTATTTAATATTTATACACTAAAAGTGTATTTAATATTAATACACTAAACATGTATTTAATATTAATACACTAAACATGTATTTAATATTTATACACTGAACATGTATTTAATATTCATACACTAAACATGTATTTAATATTAATACACTAAACATGTATTTAATATTTATACACTAAACATGTATTTAATATTCATAAACTAAACATATATTTAACATTTATACACTAAACATGTATTTGATATTCATACACTAAACATGTAGTTATTATTTATACACTAAACATGTATTTAATATTAATACACTAAACATGTATTTAATATTTATACACTAAACATGTATTTAATATTAATACACTAAATATGTATTTATTATATATCCACTAGACATGTATTTGATATTCATAAACTAAACATGTATTTAATATTCATGCACTAAACGTGTATTAAATATTCATACACTAAACATGTATTTAATATTAATACAAAACATGTATTTACGTTTAATAAACTAAACATATATTTAATATTAATACACTAAACATGTATTTAATATTTATACAGTAAACATGTATTAAATATTCATACACTAAAATGTATTTAATATTTATACACTAAACATGTATTTAATATTAATACAAAAACATGTATTTAATTTGAATAAACTAAACATATATTTAATATTATTACACTAAACATGTATTTAATATTTATACACTGAACATGTATTTAATAGTTATACACTAATCATGTATTTAATATTAATACACTAATAAAGTATTTGATATTCATACACTAAATATGTATTTAATATTCATACACTTAACGTGTATTTAATATTTATTCACGAAACATGTATTTAATATTTATACACTAAACATGTATTTAATATTCATACATTAAAAATGTTTTTAATATTCATACACTAAACATGTATTTAATATTCATACATTAAACATGTATTTAATATTTATACACTAAACATGTATTTAATATTCGTACACAAAACATGTATTTAATATTTATACACTAAACATGTATTTAATATTCATACATTAAACATGTATTTAATATTCATACACTGAACATGTATTTAATAATCATATACTAAACGTATATGTAATCATATACTAATCATATATTTAATATTCATACAGTAAACATGTATTTATTATCCTCTAAATAAGGCACACTTGGAAATAATGAATTTCTTTATGCGTGCAGTTGCGGCAGAACTCCACAGGAGGGCGCACGTTCCCTCTTAATAAGTCCGGTCCTCTCCGCCTCTCTATCTCTCTTTTTCCTTTTTTTTTGTTTCTTTTATTTTTTTTACATAAGTTTGGTTTCTCACACACTTATATTTATACACTAAACATGTATTTAATATTAATACAATAAACATGTATTTAATATTTATACACTAAACATGTATTTAATATTAGTACAAAAACATGTATTTAATTTTAATGAACTAAACATATATTTAATATTAATACACTAAACATGTATTTAATATTATTACAAAAACATGTATTTAATTTTAATAAACTAAATATATATTTAATATTAATACACTAAACATGTATTTAATATTCATACACTAAAAGTGTATTTAATATTCATACACTAAACATGTGTTTAATATTAATACACTAAACATGTAGTTATTATTCATACACTAAATATGTATTTAATATTAATACACTAAATATGTATTTATTATATATCCACTAAACATTTATTTAATATTCATAAACTAAATATATATTTAATATTAATACACTAAACATGTATTTAATATTAATACATTAAACATGTATTTAATATTCATAAACTAAACATGTATTTAACATTTATACACTAAACATGTATTTAATATTCATACACTAAACATGTAGTTATTATTTATACACTAAACATGTATTTAATATTAATACACTAAACATGTATTTAATATTAATACACTAAACATGTATTTAATATTTATACAGTAAACATCTATTGAATATTCATACACTAAACATGTATTTAATATTCATTCACTAAACATGTATTTAATATTCATACACTAAACATGTATTTAATATTAATACACTAAACATGTATTTAATATTTATATACTAAACATGTATTTAATATTAATACAAAAACATGTATTTAATTTTAATAAACTAAACATATTTTTAATATTATTACACTAAACATGTATTTAATATTTATACACTGAACATGTATTTAATATTCATACACTAAACATTTAGTTATTATTTATACACTAAACATGTATTTAATATTAATACACTAAACATGTATTTAATATTAATACACTAAACATGAATTTAATATTCATACATTAAACATGTATTTAATATTTATACACTAAACATGTATTTAACATTCGTACACGAAACATGTATTTAATATTTATACACTAAACATGTATTTAATATTCATACATTAAACATGTATTTAATATTCATACACTAAACATGTATTTAATATTTATACACTAAACATGTATTTAATATTAATACACTTAACATGTATTTAATATTCATACACTAAACATGTAGTTATTATTTATACACTAAACGTGTATTTAATAATAATACAGTAAACATGTATTTAATATTAATACACTAAACATGTATTTAATATTAATACAAAAACGTGTATTTAATTTTAATAAACTAAATATATATTTAATATTAATACACTAAACATGTATTTAATATTTATAAACTAAACATGTATTCAACATTTATACACTAAACATGTATTTAATATTCATACACTAAACATCAATTTAATTTTTAATAAACTAAACATATATTTAATATTAATACACTAAACATGTATTTAATATTTATACACTAAACATGTATTTAATATTCATACCTTAAACATGTAGTTATTATTCATACACTAAACATGTATTTAATATTAATACAGTAAACATGTATTAAATATTTATACACTTAACATGTATTTAATATTCATACACTAAACATGTAGTTATTATTTATACACTAAACATGTATTTAATATTAATACAGTAAACATGTATTAAATATTTATACACTTAACATGTATTTAATATTCATTCAATAAACATGTAGTTATTATTCTTACACTTAATATGTATTTAATATTAATACAAAAACATGTATTTAATTTTAATAAACTAAACATATATTTAATATTAATACACTAAACATGTATTTAATATTTATACACTAAACATGTATTTAATATTCATACACTAAACATGTAGTTATTATTTATACACTAAACATGTATTTAATATTAATACAGTAAACATGTATTAAATATTTATACACTAAACATGTATTTAATATTAATACAAAAACATGTATTTAATTTTAATAAACTAAATATATATTTAATATTAATACACTAAACATGTATTTAATATTTTTACACTAAACGTGTATTTAATATTCATACACTAAAAGTGTATTTAATATTCATACACTAAACATGTGTTTAATATTAATACACTAAACATGTAGTTATTATTCATATACTAAACATGTATTTAATATTTATACACTAAACATGTATTTAATATTAATACACTAAATATGTATTTATTATATATCCACTAAACATGTATTTAATATTCATAAACCAAATATATATTTAATATTAATACACTAAACATGTATTTAATATTAATACACTAAACATGTATTTAATATTTTTACACTAAACATGTATTTAATATTCAAACATTAAACATGTATTTAATATTCATACAGTAAACATGTATTTAATATTAATACAAAAACATGTATTTAATTGTAATAAACTAAATATATATTTATTATTAATACACTAAACATGTATTTAATATTCATACATTAAAAATGTATTTAATATTCATACACTAAACATGTATTTAATATTCACACATTAAACATGTATTTAATATTCATACACTAAACATGTAGTTATTATTTATACACTAAACATGTATTTAATATTAATACACTAAACATGTATTTAATATTTATACACTAAACATGTGTTTAGGGCACGTCCAGCTGGTAGGAGGCCACGGGGAAGACCCAGGACACGTTGGAAAGACTATGTCTCCCGGCTGGCCTGGGAACGCCTCGGGACCCCCCGGGAAGAGCTAGACGAAGTGGCTGGAGATAGGGAAGTCTGGGCTTCCCTGCTTAGGCTGCTGCCCCCGCGACCCGACCTCGGATAAGCGGAAGATGATGGATGGATGGATGGATGGACACTAAACACGTATTTAATATTAATACACTAAATATGTATTTATTATATATCCACTAAACATGTATTTAATATTCATAAACTAAACATGTATTTAATATTCATACACTAAACGTGTATTTAATATTCATACACTAAACATGTATTTAATATTAATACAAAACATGTATTTAAGTTTAATAAACTAAACATATATTTAATATTAATACACTAAACATGTATTTAATATTCATACATTAAAAATGTATTTAATATTCATACACTAAACATGTATTTAATATTTATACACTAAACATGTATTTAATATTCATACATTAAACATGTATTTAATATTCATACACTAAACATGTATTTAATATTCATACACTAAACATGTATTTAATATTCATATACTAAACATGTATTTAATATTTATACAAAAACATGTATTTAATTTTAATAAACTAAACATATATTTAATATTAATACACTAAACATGTATTTAATATTTATACACTAAACATGTATTTAATATTAATACAGTAAACATGTATTTAATATTAATACACTAAACATGTATTTAATATTAATACAAAAACATATATTTAATTTTAATAAACTGAATATATATTTAATATTAATACATTAAACATGTATTTAATATTCATAAACTAAACATGTATTTAACATTTATACACTAAACATGTATTTAATATTAATACACTAAACATGTATTTAATATTCATAAACTAAACATGTATTTAACATTCATACACTAAACATGTATTTAATATTCATACACTAAACATGTATTTAATATTAATACAGTAAACATCTATTAAATATTTATACACTAAACATGTATTCAATATTCATTCAATAAACATGTAGTTATTATTCTTACACTTAATATGTATTTAATATTAATACAAAAACATGTATTTAATTTTAATAAACTAAACATATATTTAATATTAATACACTAAACATGTATTTAATATTAATACAGTAAAAGTGTATTTAATATTCATACACTAAACATGTGTTTAATATTAATACACTAAACATGTAGTTATTATTCATACACTAAACATGTATTTAATATTTATACACTAAACATGTATTTAATATTAATACACTAAATATTTATTTATTATATATCCACTAAACATGTATTTAATATTCATAAACTAAATATATATTTAATATTGATACACTAAACATGTATTTAATATTAATACACTAAACATGTATTTAATATTTTTACACTAAACATTTATTTAATATTCATACACTAAACATCTATTTAATATTCATACACTAAACATGTATTTAATATTAATACAAAAACATGTATTTAATTGTAATAAACTAAATATATATTTAATATTAATACATTAAACATGTATTTAATATTCATAAACTAAACATGTATTTAACATTTATACACTAAACATGAATTTAATATTCATACACTAAACATGTATTTAATATTCATACATTAAACATGTAGAAGCATTTAAGTCTCACCTTAAAACTCATTTGTATACTCTAGCCTTTAAATAGACTCCCTTTTTAGACCAGTTGATCTGCCGTTTCTTTTCTTTTTCTTCTATGTCCCACTCTCCCGTGTGGAGGGGGTCCGGTCCGATCCGGTGGCCATGTACTGCTCGCCTGTGTATCGGCTGGGGACATCTCTGCGCTGCTGGTCCGCCTACGCTTGGGATGGTTTCCTGCTGGCTCCGCTGTGAACGGGACTCTCGCTGCTGTGTCTTGGATCCTCTTTGGACTGGACTCTCGCGACTGTGTTGTATCCATTGTGGATTGAACTTTCACAGTATCCTGTTAGATCCGCTCGACATCCATTGCTTTCCTCCTCTCTAAGGTTCTCATAGTCATCATTGTCACCGACGTCCCACTGGGTGTGAGTTTTCCTTGCCCTTATGTGGGCCTACCGAGGATGTCGTGGTGGTTTGTGCAGCCCTTTGAGACACTAGTGATTTAGGGCTATATAAGTAAACATTGATTGATTGATTGATATTTAATATTTATACACTAAACATGTATTTAATATTCGTACACGAAACATGTATTTAATATTAATACACTAAACATGTATTTAATATTTATACACTAAACATGTATTTAATATTCATACATTAAACATGTATTTAATATTCATACACTAAACATGTATTTAATATTTATACACTAAACATGTATTTAATATTCATACACTAAACATGTATTTAATATTAATACAAAAACATGTATTTAATTTTAATAAACTAAACATATATTTAATATTAATACACTAAACATGTATTTATTATTTATACACTAAACATGTATTTAATATTAATACAGTAAACATGTATTTAATATTTATACACTAAACATGTATTTAATATTCATTCAATAAACATGTAGTTATTATTCTTACACTTAATATGTATTTAATATTAATACAAAAACATGTATTTAATTTTAATAAACTAAACATATATTTAATATTCATACACTAAACATGTATTTAATATTTATACACTAAACATGTATTTAATATTCATACACTAAACATGTAGTTATTATTTATACACTAAACATGTATTTAATATTAATACAGTAAACATGTATTAAATATTTATACACTAAACATGTATTTAATATTCATTCAATAAACATGTAGTTATTATTCTTACACTTAATATGTATTTAATATTAATACAAAAACATGTATTTAATTTTAATAAACTAAAAATATATCTAATATTAATACACTAAACATGTATTTAATATTTTTACACTAAACGTGTATTTAATATTCATACACTAAAAGTGTATTTAATATTCATACACTAAACATGTGTTTAATATTAATACACTAAACATGTAGTTATTATTCATACACTAAACATGTATTTAATATTTATACACTAAACATGTATTTAATATTAATACACTAAATATGTATTTATTATATATCCACTGAACATGTATTTAATATTCATAAACTAAATATATATTTAATATTAATACACTAAACATGTATTTAATATTAATACAATAAATATGTATTTAATATTTTTACACTAAACATGTATTTAATATTTATACACTAAATATGTATTTAATATTCATACACTAAACATGTATTTAATATTAATACACTGAACATGTATTTAATAATCATATACTAAACGTATATGTAATATTCATTTAGTAAACATGTATTATTTATGCTCTAAATAAGGCACACTTGGAAATAATGAATTTCTTTATGCGTGCAGTTGCAGCAGAAGTCCACAGGAGGGCGCACGTTCCCTCTTAATAAGTCCGGTCCTCTCCGTCTCTCTATCAATCTTTTTCCTTTTTTTTTGTTTCTTTTATTTTTTTTTACATAAGTTTTGTTTCTCATACACTTATATTTATACACTTAACATGTATTTAATATTAATACACTAAACATGTATTTAATATTTATACACTAAACATGTATTTAATATTAGTACAAAAACATGTATTTAATTTTAATAAACTAAACATATATTTAATATTAATACACCAAACATGTATTTATTATTAATACAAAAACATGTATTTAATTTTAATAAACTAAACATATATTTAATATTAATACACTAAACATGTATTAAATATTCATACACTAAACATGTATTTAATATTTATACACTAAACATTTATTTAATATTAGTACAAAAACATGTATTTAATTTTAATAAACTAAACACATATTTAATATTAATACACTAAACATGTATTTAATATTAATACTAAAACATGTATTTAATTTTAATAAACTAAACATATATTTAATATTAATACACTAAACATGTATTAAATATTCATAAACTAAACATTTATTTAATATTCATTCAATAAACATGTAGTTATTATTTTTACACTTAATATGTATTTAATATTAATACAAAAACATGTATTTAATTTTAATAAACTAATCATATATTTAATATTAATACACTAAACATGTATTTAATATTTTTACACTAAACGTGTATTTAATATTTATACACTAAAAGCGTATATAATATTAATACACTAAACATGTATTTAATATTAATACACTAAACATGTATTTAATATTTATACACTAAACATGTATTTAATATTCATACACTAAACATGTATTTAATATTAATACACTGAACATGTATTTAATATTAATACAAAACATGTATTTAATTTTAATAAACAAAATATATACTTAATATTAATACACTAAACATGTATTTAATATTCATAAACTAAACATGTATTTAATATTCATACACTAAACATGTATTTAATATTAATACACTAATCATGTATTTAATATTCATACACTAAATATGTATTTAATATTTATACACTTAACATGTATTCAATATTAATACACTAAATATGTATTTAATATTCATACATTAAAAATGTATTTAATATTCATACACTAAACATGTATTTAATATTCATACATTAAACATGTATTTAATATTTATACACTAAACATGTATTTAATATTCGTACACGAAACATGTATTTAATATTTATACACTAAACATGTATTTAATATTCATACATTAAACATATATTTAATATTCATAAACTAAACATGTATTTCATATTTATACACTAAACATGTATTTAATATTCATACACTAAACATGTATTTAATATTTATACACTAAACATGTATTTAATATTTATACACTAAATATGTATTTAATATTCATACACTAAACATGTATTTAATTTTAATACACTGAACATGTATTTAATAATCATATACTAAACGTATATGTAATATTCATTTAGTAAACATGTATTTATTATCCTCTAAATAAGGCACACTTGGAAATAATGAATTTCTTTATGCGTGCAGTTGCGGCAGAAGTCCACAGGAGGGCGCACGTTCCCTCTTAATAAGTCCGGTCCTCTCTGTCTCTCTATCAATCTTTTTCCTTTTTTTTTGTTTCTTTTATTTTTTTTTACATAAGTTTTGTTTCTCATACACTTATATTTATACACTAAACATGTATTTAATACTAATACACTAAACATGTATTTAATATTTATACACTAAACATGTATTTAATATTAGTACAAAAACATGTATTTAATTTTAATAAACTAAACATATATTTAATATTAATACACTAAACATGTATTTATTATTAATACAAAAACATGTATTTAATTTTAATAAACTAAACATATATTTAATATTAATACACTAAACATGTATTAAATATTCATACACTAAACATGTATTTAATATTTATACACTAAACATTTATTTAATATTAGTACAAAAACATGTATTTAATTTTAATAAACTAAACACATATTTAATATTAATACACTAAACATGTATTTAATATTAATACAAAAACATGTATTTAATTTTAATAAACTAAACATATATTTAATATTAATACACTAAACATGTATTAAATATTCATACACTAAACATTTATTTAATATTCATTCAATAAAAATGTAGTTATTATTTTTACACTTAATATGTATTTAATATTAATACAAAAACATGTATTTAATTTTAATAAACTAATCATATATTTAATATTAATACACTAAACATGTATTTAATATTTTTACACTAAACGTGTATTTAATATTTATACACTAAAAGTGTATATAATATTAATACACTAAACATGTATTTAATATTAATACACTAAACATGTATTTAATATTTATACACTAAACATGTATTTAATATTCATACACTAAACATGTATTTAATATTAATACACTGAACATGTATTTAATATTAATACAAACCATGTATTTAATTTTAATAAACAAAATATATACTTAATATTAATACACTAAACATGTATTTAATATTCATAAACTAAACATGTATTTAATATTCATACACTAAACATGTATTTAATATTAATACACTAATCATGTATTTAATATTCATACACTAAATATGTATTTAATATTTATACACTTAACATGTATTCAATATTAATACACTAAATATGTATTTAATATTCATACATTAAAAATGTATTTAATATTCATACATTAAACATGTATTTAATATTTATACACTAAACATGTATTTAATATTCGTACACGAAACATGTATTTAATATTTATACACTAAACATGTATTTAATATTCATACATTAAACATATATTTAATATTCATAAACTAAACATGTATTTAATATTTATACACTAAACATGTATTTAATATTCATACACTAAACATGTATTTAATATTTATACACTAAACATGTATTTAATATTTATACACTAAATATGTATTTAATATTCATACACTAAACATGTATTTAATTTTAATACACTGAACATGTATTTAATAATCATATACTAAACGTATATGTAATATTCATTTAGTAAACATGTATTTATTATCCTCTAAATAAGGCACACTTGGAAATAATGAATTTCTTTATGCGTGCAGTTGCGGCAGAAGTCCACAGGAGGGCGCACGTTCCCTCTTAATAAGTCCGGTCCTCTCTGTCTCTCTATCAATCTTTTTCCTTTTTTTTTGTTTCTTTTATTTTTTTTTTACATAAGTTTTGTTTCTCATACACTTATATTTATACACTAAACATGTATTTAATATTAATACACTAAACATGTATTTAATATTTATACACTAAACATGTATTTAATATTAGTACAAAAACATGTATTTAATTTTAATAAACTAAACATCTATTTAATATTAATACACTAAACATGTATTTATTATTAATACAAAAACATGTATTTAATTTTAATAAACTAAACATATATTTAATATTAATACACTAAACATGTATTAAATATTTATACACTAAACATGTATTTAATATTTATACACTAAACATTTATTTAATATTAGTACAAAAACATATATTTAATTTTAATAAACTAATCATATATTTAATATTAATACACTACACATGTATTTAATATTAATACAGTAAACATGTATTAAATATTTATACACTAAACATGTATTTAATATTAATTCAATAAACATGTTGTTATTATTGTTACACTTAATATGTATTTAATATTAATACAAAAACATGTATTTAATTTTAATAAACTAATCATATATTTAATATTAATACACTAAACATGTATTTAATATTTTTACACTAAACGTGTATTTGATATTTATACACTAAAAGTGTATTTAATATTAATACACTAAACATGTATTTAATATTAATACACTAAACAAGTATTTAATATTTATACACTAAACATGTATTTAATATTCATACACTAAACATGTATTTAATATTAATACAAAAACATGTATTTAATTTTAATAAACTAAACATATATTTAATATTAATACACTAAACATGTATTAAATATTCATACACTAAACATTTATTTAATATTCATTCAATAAACATGTAGTTATTTTTTTTACACTTAATATGTATTTAATATTCATACATTAAAAATGTATTTAATATTCATACACTAAACATGTATTTAATATTCATACATTAAACATGTATTTAATATTTATACACTAAACATGTATTTAATATTCGTACACGAAACATGTATTTAATATTTATACACTAAACATGTATTTAATATTCATACATTAAACATATATTTAATATTCATAAACTAAACATGTATTTAATATTCATACACTAAACATGTATTTAATATTCATACACTAAACATGTATTTAATATTTATACACTAAACATGTATTTAATGTTTATACACTAAATATGTATTTAATATTCATACACTAAACATGTATTTAATTTCAATATACTGAACATGTATTTAATAATCATATACTAAACGTATATGTAATATTCATTTAGTAAACATGTATTTATTATCCTCTAAATAAGGCACACTTGGAAATAATGAAGTTCTTTATGCGTGCAGTTGCGGCAGAAGTCCACAGGAGGGCGCACGTTCCCTCTTAATAAGTCCGGTCCTTTCTGTCTCTCTATCAATCTTTTTCCTTTTTTTTTGTTTCTTTTATTTTTTTTTACATAAGTTTTGTTTCTCATACACTTATATTTATACACTTTACATGTATTTAATATTAATACACTAAACATGTATTTAATATTTATACACTAAACATGTATTTAATATTAGTACAAAAACATGTATTTAATTTTAATAAACTAAACATATATTTAATATTAATACACTAAACATGTATTTATTATTAATACAAAAACATGTATTTAATTTTAATAAACTAAACATATATTTAATATTAATACACTAAACATGTATTAAATATTTATACACTAAACATGTATTAAATATTCATACACTAAACATTTATTTAATATTCATTCAATAAACATGTAGTTATTATTTTTACACTTAATATGTATTTAATATTAATACAAAAACATGTATTTAATTTTAATAAACTAATCATATATTTAATATTAATACACTAAACATGTATTTAATATTCATAAACTAAACATGTGTTTAATATTCATACACTAAACATGTATTTAATATTAATACACTGAACATGTATTTAATAATCATATACCAAACATATATGTAATTATATACTAATCATGTATTTAATATTCATACAGTAAACATGTATTTAATATTTATACACTAAATATGTATTTATTATTTATCCACTAAACATGTATTTAATATTCATAAACTAAACATGTATTTAATATTAATACAAACACATGTATTTAAGTTTAATAAACTAAACATATATTTAATATTAATACACTAAACATGTATTTAATATTTATACACTAAACATGTATTTAATATTAATACAAAAACATGTATTTAATTTTAATAAACTAAACATATATTTAATATTAATACACTAAACGTGTATTTAATATTCATACACCAAACATGTATTTAACATTTATACACTAAACATGTTTTTAATATTTATACACTAAACATGTATTTAATATTAATACAAAAACATGTATTTAATTTTAATAAACTAAACATATTTAATATTAATACACTAAACATGTGTTTAATATTAATACACTAAACATGTATTTAATATTTATACACCAAACATGTATTTAATATTCATACACTAAACATGTATTTGATATTCATACACTAAACATGTATTTAATATTAATACACTAAACATGTATTTAATATTAATACACTAAAAATGTATTTAATATTCATAAACTAAACATATATTTAACATTTATACACTAAACATGTATTTAATATTCATACACTAAACATATAGTTATTATTTATACACTAAACGTGTATTAAATATTCATACACTAAACATGTATCTAATATTAATACAAAACATGTATTTACGTTTAACAAACTAAACATATATTTAATATTAATACACTAAACATGTATTTAATATTTATACAGTAAAAATGTATTGAATATTCATACACTAAACATGTATTTAATATTCATACACTAAACATGTATTTAATATTAATACACTAAACATGTATTTAATATTTACACACTAAACATGTATTTAATATTAATACACTAAATATGTATTTATTATATATCCACTAAACATGTATTTGATATTCATAAACTAAACATGTATTTAATATTCATACACTAAACGTGTATTAAATATTCATACACTAAACATGTATTTAATATTAATACAAAACATGTATTTACGTTTAATAAACTAAACATATATTTAATATTAATACACTAAACATGTATTTAATATTTATACAGTAAACATGTATTGAATATTCATACACTAAACATGTATTTAATATTTATACACTAAACATGTATTTAATATTAATACAAAAACATGTATTTAATTTTAATAAACTAAACATATATTTAATATTGTTACACTAAACATGTATTTAATATTTATACACTGAACATGTATTTAATAGTTATACACTAATCATGTATATAATATTAATACACTAATCATGTATTTAATATTCATACACTAAATATGTATTTAATATTCATACACTTAACATGTATTTAATATTCATACACTAAACGTGTATTTAATATTCATACACTAAACATGTATTTAATATTAATACAAAACATGTATTTAAGTTTAATAAACTAAACTTATATTTAATATTAATACACTAAACATGTATTTAATATTCATACATTAAAAATGTATTTAATATTCATACACTAAACATGTATTTAATATTCACACATTAAACATGTATTTAATATTTATACACTAAACATGTATTTAATATTCGTACACGAAACATGTATTTAATTTTTATACACTAAACATGTATTTAATATTCATACATGAAACATGTATTTAATATTCATACACTAAACATGTATTTAATATTCATACGCTAAACATGTATTTAATATTCATATACTAAACATGTATTTAATATTTATACAAAAACATGTATTTAATTTTAATAAACTAAACATATATTTAATATTAATACACTAAACATGTATTTAATATTTATACACTAAACATGTATTTAATATTCATACACTAAACATGTATTTAATATTAATACAAAAACATGTATTTAATTTTAATAAACTGAATATATATTTAATATTAATACACTAAACATGTATTTAATATTCATAAACTAAACATGTATTTAACATTTATACACTAAACATGTATTTAATATTCATACACTAAACATGTATTTAATTTTTAATAAACTAAACATATATTTAATATTAATACACTAAACATGTATTTAATATTTATACACTAAACATGTATTTAATATTCATACACTAAACATGTAGTTATTATTCATACACTAAACATGTATTTAATATTAATACAGTAAACATGTATTTAATATTAATACACTAAACATGAATTTAATATTCATACATTAAACATGTATTTAATATTTATACACTAAACACGTATTTAATATTCGTACACGAAACATGTATTTAATATTTATACACTAAACATGTATTTAATATTCATACATTAAACATGTATTTAATATTCATACACTAAACATGTATTTAATATTTATACACTAAACATGTATTTAATATTCATACATTAAACATGTATTTAATATTCATACACTAAACATGTATTTAATATTTATACAAAAACATGTATTTAATTTTAATAAACTAAACATATATTTAATATTAATACACTTAACATGTATTTAATATTCATACACTAAACATGTAGTTATTATTTATACACTAAACGTGTATTTAATAATAATACAGTAAACATGTATTTAATATTAATACACTAAACATGTATTTAATATTAATACAAAAACGTGTATTTAATTTTAATAAACTAAATATATATTTAATATTAATACACTAAACATGTATTTAATATTTATAAACTAAACATGTATTTAACATTTATACACTAAACATGTATTTAATATTCATACACTAAACATCAATTTAATTTTTAATAAACTAAACATATATTTAATATTAATACACTAAACATGTATTTAATATTTATACACTAAACATGTATTTAATATTCATACCTTAAACATGTAGTTATTATTCATACACTAAACATGTATTTAATATTAATACAGTAAACATGTATTAAATATTTATACACTTAACATGTATTTAATATTCATTCAATAAACATGTAGTTATTATTCTTACACTTAATATGTATTTAATATTAATACAAAAACATGTATTTAATTTTAATAAACTAAACATATATTTAATATTAATACACTAAACATGTATTTAATATTTATACACTAAACATGTATTTAATATTCATACACTAAACATGTAGTTATTATTTATACACTAAACATGTATTTAATATTAATACAGTAAACATGTATTAAATATTTATACACTAAACATGTATTTAATATTAATACAAAAACATGTATTTAATTTTAATAAACTAAATATATATTTAATATTAATACACTAAACATGTATTTAATATTTTTACACTAAACGTGTATTTAATATTCATACACTAAAAGTGTATTTAATATTCATACACTAAACATGTGTTTAATATTAATACACTAAATATGTAGTTATTATTCATACACTAAATATGTATTTAATATTTATACACTAAACATGTATTTAATATTAATACACTAAATATGTATTTATTATACATCCACTAAACATGTATTTAATATTCATAAACCAAATATATATTTAATATTAATACACTAAACATGTATTTAATATTAATACACTAAACATGTATTTAATATTTTTACACTAAACATGTATTTAATATTCAAACATTAAACATGTATTTAATATTCATACAGTAAACATGTATTTAATATTAATACAAAAACATGTATTTAATTGTAATAAACTAAATACATATTTATTATTAATACACTAAACATGTATTTAATATTCATACATTAAAAATGTATTTAATATTCATACACTAAACATGTATTTAATATTCACACATTAAACATGTATTTAATATTCATACACTAAACATGTAGTTATTATTTATACACTAAACATGTATTTGATATTAATACACTAAACATGTATTTAATATTTATACACTAAATATGTATTTAATATTCATAAATTAAAAATGTATTTAATATTCATACACTAAACATGTATTTAATATTCATACATTAAACATGTATTTAATATTCATACACTAAACATGTATTTAATATTTATACACTAAACATGTATTTAATATTCATACACTAAACATGTATTTAATATTAATACACTGAACATGTATTTAATAATCATATACTAAACGTATATGTAATCATATACTAATCATATATTTAATATTCATACAGTAAACATGTATTTATTATCCTCTAAATAAGGCAAACTTGGAAATAATGAATTTCTTTATGCGTGCAGTTGCGGCAGAAGTCCACAGGAGGGCGCACGTTCCCTCTTAATAAGTCCGGTCCTCTCCGCCTCTCTATATCTCTTTTTCCTTTTTTTTTGTTTCTTTTATTTTTTTTTACATAAGTTTGGTTTCTCATACACTTATATTTATACACTAAACATGTATTTAATATTAATACACTAAACATGTATTTAATATTTATACACTAAACATGTATTTAATAATAGTACAAAAACATGTATTTAATTTTAACAAACTAAACATATATTTAATATTAATACACTAAAAATGTATTTAATATTAATACAAAAACATGTATTTAATTTTAATAAACTAAACATATATTTAATATTAATACACTAAACATGTATTAAATATTCATACACTAAACATTTATTTAATATTCATTCAATAAACATGCAGTTATTATTCTTACACTTAATATGTATTTAATATTAATACAAAAACATGTATTTAATTTTAATAAACTAATCATATATTTAATATTAATACACTAAACATGTATTTAATATTTTTACACTAAACGTGTATTTAATATTTATACACTAAAAGTGTATTTAATATTAATACACTAAACATGTATTTAATATTAATACACTAAACATCTATTTAATATTTATACACTAAACATGTATTTAATATCCATACACTAAACAGGTATTTAATATTAATACACTAAACGTGTATTTAATATTTATACACTAAACATGTATTTAATATTCATAAACTAAACATGTATTTAACATTTATACACGAAACATGTATTTAATATTCTTACACTAAACATTTAGTTATTATTTATACACTAAACATGTATTTAATATTAATACACTAAACATGTATTTAATATTTATACACTAAACATGTATTTAATATTAATACACTAAATATGTATTTATTATACATCCACTAAACATGTATTTAATATTCATAAACTAAACATGTATTTAATTTTCATACACTAAACGTGTATTTAATATTCATACACTAAACATGTATTTAATATTAATACAAAACATGTATTTACGTTTAATAAACTAAACATATATTTAATATTAATACGATAAACATGTATTTAATATTTATACAGTAAACATAAATTGAATATTCATACACTAAACATGTATTTAATATTAATACACTAAACATGTCTTTAATATTAATACAAAAACATGTATTTAATTTTAATAAACTAAACATATATTTAATATTATTACACTAAACATGTATTTAATATTTATACACTGAACATGTATTTAATAGTTATACACTAATCATGTATTTAATATTAATACACTAATCATGTATTTAATATTCATACACTAAATATGTATTTAATATTCATACACTTAACATGTATTTAATATTTATTCACGAAACATGTATTTAATATTTATACACTAAACATATATTTAATATTCATACATTAAACATTTATTTAATATTCATACACTAAACTTGTGTTTAATATTCATACATTAAACATGTATTTAATATTTATACACTAAAAATGTATTTAATATTCATACACTAAACATGTATTTAATATTAATACAAAAACATGTATTTAATTTTAATAAACTAAACATATATTTAATATTAATACACTAAACATGTATTTATTATTTATACACTAAACATGTATTTAATATTCATACACTAAACATGTAGTTATTATTTATACACTAAACATGTATTTAATATTAATACAGTAAACATGTATTTAATATTTATACACTAAACATGTATTTAATATTGATTCAATAAACATGTAGTTATTATTCTTACACTTAATATGTATTTAATATTAATACAAAAACATATATTTAATTTTAATAAACTAAACATATATTTAATATTAATACACTAAACATGTATTCAATATTTATACACTAAACATGTATTTAATATTCATACACTAAACATGTAGTAATTATTTATACACTAAACATGTATTTAATATTAATACAGTAAACATGTATTAAATATTTATACACTAAACATGTATTTGATATTAATACAAAAACATGTATTTAATTTTAATAAACTAAATATATATTTAATATTAATACACTAAACATGTATTTAATATTTTTACACTAAACGTGTATTTAATATTCATACACTAAAAGTGTATTTAATATTCATACACTAAACATGTGTTTAATATTAATACACTAAACATGTAGTTATTATTCATACACTAAACATGTATTTAATATTTATACACTAAACATGTATTTAATATTAATACACTAAATATGTATTTATTATATATCCACTGAACATGTATTTAATATTCATAAACTAAATATATATTTAATATTTTTACACTAAACATGTATTTAACATTTATACAATAAACATGTATTTAATATTAATACAAAAACATGTATTTAATTTTATTAAACTAAACATATATTTAATATTATTACACTAAACATGTATTTAATATTTATACACTGAACATGTATTTAATATTCATACACTAAACATTTAGTTATAATTCATACACTAAACATGTATTTAATATTAATACACTAAACATGTATTTAATATGAATACACTAAACATGTATTCAATATTTATACACTAAATATGTATTTAATATGGATACACTTAACGTGTATTTAATATTTATACACTAAATATGTATTTAATATTCATATACTAAACATGTATTTAATATTTATACAAAAACATGTATTTAATTTTAATAAACTAATCATATATTTAATATTAATACACTAAACATGTATTTAATATTTTTACACTAAACGTGTATTTAATATTTATACACTAAAAGTGTATTCAATATTAATACACTAAACATGTATTTAATAGTAATACACTAAACATGTATTTAATATTTATACACTAAACATGTATTTAATATTCATACACTAAACACGTATTTAATATTAATACACTAAACGTGTATTTAATATTTATACACTAAACATGTATTTAATATTCATAAACTAAACATGTATTTAACATTTATACACGAGACATGTATTTAATATTCATACACAAAACATGTAGTTATTATTTATACACTAAACATGTATTTAATATTAATACACTAAACATGTATTTAATATTTATACACTAAACATGTATTTAATATTAATACACTAAATATGTATTTATTATATATCCACTAAACATGTATTTAATATTCATAAACTAAACATGTTTTTAATGTTCATACACTAAACGTGTATTTAATATTCATACACTAAACATGTATTTAATATTAATACAAAACATGTATTTACGTTTAATAAACTAAACATATATTTAATATTAATACACTAAACATGTATTTAATATTTATACAGTAAACATAAATTGAATATTCATACACTAAACATGTATTTAATATTATACACTAAACATGCATTTAATATTCATACACTAAACATGTATTTAATATTAATACACTAAACATGTCTTTAATATAATACAAAAACATGTATTTAATTTTAATAAACTAAACATATATTTAATATTATGACACTAAACATGTATTTAATATTTATACACTGAACATGTATTTAATAGTTATACACTAATCATGTATTTAATATTAATACACTAATCATGTATTTAATATTCATACACTAAATATGTATTTAATATTCATACACTTAACATGTATTTAATATTTATTCACGAAACATGTATTTAATATTTATACACTAAACATATATTTAATATTCATACATTAAAAATTTATTTAATATTCATACACTAAACATGTATTTAATATTCATACATTAAACATGTATTTAATATTCATACACTAAACATGTATTTAATATTCGTACACGAAACATGTATTTAATATTTTATACACTAAACATGTATTTAATATTCATACATTAAACATGTATTTAATAATCATACACTAAACATGTATTTAATATTCATACACTAAACATGTATTTAATATTTATACAAAAACATGTATTTAATTTTAATAAACTAAACATATATTTAATATTAATACACTAAACATGTATTTAATATTCATAAACTAAACATGTATTTAACATTAATACACTAAACTTGTATTTAATATTCATACACTAAACATTATTTAATTTTTAATAAACTAAACATATATTTAATATTAATACACTAAACATGTATTTAATATTTATACACTAAACATGTATTTAATATTCATACACTAAACATGTAGTTATTTTTCATACACTAAACTTGTATTTAATATTAATACAGTAAACATGTATTAAATATTTATACACTAAACATGTATTTAATATTAATTCAATAAACATGTTGTTATTATTGTTACACTTAATATGTATTTAATATTAATACAAAAACATGTATTTAATTTTAATAAACTAATCATATATTTAATATTAATACACTAAACATGTATTTAATATTTTTACACTAAACGTGTATTTGATATTTATACAATAAAAGTGTATTTAATATTAATACACTAAACATGTATTTAATATTAATACACTAAACATGTATTTAATATTTATACACTAAGCATGTATTTAATATTCATACACTAAACATGTATTTAATATTAATACACTAAACATGTATTTAATATTTATACACTAAACATGTATTTAATATTCATAAACTAAACATGTATTTAACATTTATACACTAAACATGTATTTAATATTCATACACTAAACATTTAGTCATTATTTATACACTAAACATGTATTTAATATTAATACACTAAACATGTATTTAATATTTATACACTAAACATGTATTTAATATTAATACACTAAATATGTTTTTATTATATATCCACTAAACATGTATTTAATATTCATAAACTAAACATGTATTTAATATTCATACACTCAACGTGTATTTAATATTCATACACTAAACATGTATTTAATATTAATTCAATAAACATGTTGTTATTATTGTTACACTTAATATGTATTTAATATTAATACAAAAACATGTATTTAATTTTAATAAACTAATCATATATTTAATATTAATACACTAAACATGTATTTAATATTTTTACACTAAACGTGTATTTGATATTTATACACTAAAAGTGTATTTAATATTAATACACTAAACATGTATTTAATATTAATACACTAAACATGTATTTAATATTCATACACTAAACATTTAGTTATAATTCATACACTAAACATGTATTTAATATTAATACACTAAACATGTATTTAATATGAATACACTAAACATGTATTCAATATTTATACACTAAATATGTATTTAATATGTATACACTTAACGTGTATTTAATATTCATACACTAAACATGTATTTAATATTCATATACTAAACATGTATTTAATATTTATACAAAAACATGTATTTACTTTTAATAAACTAAACATATATTTAATATTAATACACTAAACATGTATTTAATATTTATACAGTAAACATGTATTTAATATTCATACACTAAACATGTAGTTATTATTTATACACTAAACATGTATTTAATATTAATACAGTAAACATGTATTTAATATTAATACACTAAACATGTATTTAATATTAATACAAAAACATGTATTTAATTTTAATAAACTGAATATATATTTAATATTAATACACTAAACATGTATTTAATATTCATAAACTAAACATGTATTTAACATTTATACACTAAACATCTATTTAATATTCATACACTAAACATGTATTTAATTTTTAATAAACTAAACATATATTTAATATTAATACACTAAACATGTATTTAATATTCATACACTAAACATGTAGTTATTATTCATACACTAAACATGTATTTAATATTAATACAGTAAACATCTATTAAATATTTATACACTAAACATGTATTCAATATTCATTCAATAAACATGTAGTTATTATTCTTACACTTAATATGTATTTAATATTAATACAAAAACATGTATTTAATTTTAATAAACCAAACATATATTTAATATTAATACACTAAACATGTATTTAATATTAATACAGTAAAAGTGTATTTAATATTCATACACTAAACATGTGTTTAATATTAATACACTAAACATGTAGTTATTATTCATACACTAAACATGTATTTAATATTTATACACTAAACATGTATTTAATATTAATACACTAAATATTTATTTATTATATATCCACTAAACATTTATTTAATATTCATAAACTAAATATATATTTAATATTGATACACTAAACATGTATTTAATATTAATACACTAAACATGTATTTAATATTTTTACACTAAACATTTATTTAATATTCATACACTAAACATCTATTTAATATTCATACACTAAACATGTATTTAATATTAATACAAAAACATGTATTTAATTGTAATAAACTAAATATATATTTAATATTAATACATTAAACATGTATTTAATATTCATAAACTAAACATGTATTTAACATTTATACACTAAACATGAATTTAATATTCATACACTAAACATGTATTTAATATTCATACATTAAACATGTAGAAGCATTTAAGTCTCACCTTAAAACTCATTTGTATACTCTAGCCTTTAAATAGACTCCCTTTTTAGACCAGTTGATCTGCCGTTTCTTTTCTTTTTCTTCTATGTCCCACTCTCCCGTGTGGAGGGGGTCCGGTCCGATCCGGTCCGATCCGGTGGCCATGTACTGCTCGCCTGTGTATCGGCTGGGGACATCTCTGCGCTGCTGGTCCGCCTACGCTTGGGATGGTTTCCTGCTGGCTCCGCTGTGAACGGGACTCTCGCTGCTGTGTCTTGGATCCTCTTTGGACTGGACTCTCGCGACTGTGTTGTATCCATTGTGGATTGAACTTTCACAGTATCCTGTTAGATCCGCTCGACATCCATTGCTTTCCTCCTCTCTAAGGTTCTCATAGTCATCATTGTCACCGACGTCCCACTGGGTGTGAGTTTTCCTTGCCCTTATGTGGGCCTACCGAGGATGTCGTGGTGGTTTGTGCAGCCCTTTGAGACACTAGTGATTTAGGGCTATATAAGTAAACATTGATTGATTGATTGATATTTAATATTTATACACTAAACATGTATTTAATATTCGTACACGAAACATGTATTTAATATTTATACACTAAACATGTATTTAATATTCATACATTAAACATGTATTTAATATTCATACACTAAACATGTATTTAATATTTATACACTAAACATGTATTTAATATTCATACACTAAACATGTATTTAATATTAATACAAAAACATGTATTTAATTTTAATAAACTAAACATATATTTAATATTAATACACTAAACATGTATTTATTATTTATACACTAAACATGTATTTAATATTCATACACTAAACATGTAGTTATTATTTATACACTAAACATGTATTTAATATTAATACAGTAAACATGTATTTAATATTTATACAC
Organism: Nerophis ophidion; assembly: GCF_033978795.1. NCBI lineage: Eukaryota > Metazoa > Chordata > Actinopteri > Syngnathiformes > Syngnathidae > Nerophis > Nerophis ophidion. The sequence continues at coordinate 109,729 of NW_026906972.1, read as the reverse complement.
TAAACATGTATTTAATATTCATTCAATAAACATGTAGTTATTATTCTTACACTTAATATGTATTTAATATTAATACAAAAACATGTATTTAATTCTAATAAACTAAACATATATTTAATATTAATACACTAAACATGTATTTAATATTTATACACTAAACATGTATTTAATATTCATACACTAAACATGTAGTTATTATTTATACACTAAACATGTATTTAATATTAATACAGTAAACATGTATTAAATATTTATACACTAAACATGTATTTAATATTAATACAAAAACATGTATTTAATTTTAATAAACTAAATATATATCTAATATTAATACACTAAACATGTATTTAATATTTTTACACTAAACGTGTATTTAATATTCATACACTAAAAGTGTATTTAATATTCATACACTAAACATGTGTTTAATATTAATACACTAAACATGTAGTTATTATTCATACACTAAACATGTATTTAATATTTATACACTAAACATGTATTTAATATTAATACACTAAATATGTATTTATTATATATCCACTGAACATGTATTTAATATTTATAAACTAAATATATATTTAATATTAATACACTAAACATGTATTTAATATTAATACACTAAATATGTATTTAATATTTTTACACTAAACATGTATTTAATATTCATACACTAAACATGTATTTAATATTCATACAATAAACATGTATTTAATATTAATACAAAAACATGTATTTAATTGTAATAAACTAAATATATATTTAATATTAATACACTAAACATCTATTTAATATTCATAAACTAAACATGTATTTAACATTTATACACTAAACATGTATTTAATATTCATACACTAAACATGTATTTAATATTAATACACTAAACATGTATTTAACATTTATACAATAAACATGTATTTAATATTAATACAAAAACATGTATTTAATTTTATTAAACTAAACATATATTTAATATTATTACACTAAACATGTATTTAATATTTATACACTGAACATGTATTTAATATTCATACACTAAACATTTAGTTATTATTTATACACTAAACATGTATTTAATATTAATACACTAAACATGTATGTAATATTAATACACTAAACATGTATTCAATATTTATACACTAAATATGTATTTAATATTTATACACTTAACATGTATTTAATATTTATACACTAAATATGTATTTAATATTCATAAATTAAAAATGCATTCAATATTCATACACTAAACATGTATTTAATATTCATACATTAAACATGTATTTAATATTCATACACTAAACATGTATTTAATATTTATACACTAAACATGTATTTAATATTCATACACTAAACATGTATTTAATATTAATACACTGAACATGTATTTAATAATCATATACTAAACGTATATGTAATCATATACTAATCATATATTTAATATTCATACAGTAAACATGTATTTATTATCCTCTAAATAAGGCACACTTGGAAATAATGAATTTCTTTATGCGTGCAGTTGCGACAGAAGTCCACAGGAGGGCGCACGTTCCCTCTTAATAAGTCCGGTCGGCTCCGCCTCTCTATCTCTCTTTTTCCTTTTTTTTGTTTCTTTTTTTTTTTTACATAAGTTTGTTTTCTCATACACTTATATTTATACACTAAACATGTATTTAATATTAATACACTAAACATGTATTTAATATTTATACACTAAACATGTATTTAATATTAATACACTAAACATGTATTTAATATTAATACACTAAACATGTATTTAATATCAATACAAAAACATGTATTTAATTTTAATAAAATAAACATATATTTAATATTAATACACTAAACATGTATTAAATATTCATACACTAAACATTTATTCAATATTCATTCAATAAACATGCAGTTATTATTCTTACACTTAATATGTATTTAATATTAATACAAAAACATGTATTTAATTTTAATAAACTAATCATATATTTAATAATAATACACTAAACATGTATTTAATATTTTTACACTAAACGTGTATTTATTATTTATACACTAAAAGTGTATTTAATATTAATACACTAAACATGTATTTAATATTAATACACTAAACATTTATTTAATATTTATACACTAAACATGTATTTAATATTCATACACTAAACACGTATTTAATATCAATACACTAAATATGTATTTAACATTTATACACTAAACATGTATTTAATATTCATTAACTAAACATGTAGTTATTATTTATACACTAAACATGTATTTAATATTAATACACTAAACATGTATTTAATATTTATACACTAAACATGCATTTAATATTAATACACTAAATATGTGTTTATTATATATCCACTAAACATGTATTTAATATTCATAAACTAAACATGTATTTAATTTTCATACACTAAACGTGTATTTAATATTCATACACTAAACATGTATTTAATATTAATACAAAACATGTATTTACGTTTAATAAACTAAACATATATTTAATATTCTTACACGAAACATGTATTTAATATTTATAAACTAAACATGTATTTAATATTCATACATTAAACATGTATTTAATATTCATACACTAAACATGTATTTAATATTTATACACTAAACATGTATTTAATATTCATACACTAAACATGTGTTTAATATTAATACAAAAACATGTATTTAATTTTAATAAACTAAATATATATTTAATATTAATACACTAAACATGTATTTAATATTTTTACACTAAACGTGTATTTAATATTCATACACTAAAAGTGTATTTAATATTCATACACTAAACATGTGTTTAATATTAATACACTAAACATGTAGTTATTATTCATACACTAAACATGTATTTAATATTTATACACTAAACATGTATTTAATATTAATACACTAAATATGTATTTATTGTATATCCACTAAACATGTATTTAATATTCATAAACTAAATATATATTCAAAATTAATACACTAAACATGTATTTAATATTAATACACTAAACATGTATTTAATATTTTTACACTAAACATGTATTTAATATTCATACACTAAACATGTATTTAATATTCATACACTAAACATGTATTTAATATTAATACAAAAACATGTATTTAATTGTAATAAACTAAATATATATCTAATATTAATACACTAAACATGTATTTAATATTCATAAACTAAACATGTATTTAACATTTATACACTAAACATGTATTTAATATTCATACACTAAACATGTAGTTATTGTTTATACACTAAACATGTATTTAATATTAATACACTAAACATGTATTTAATATTAATACACTAAACATGTATTTAACATTTATACACTAAACATGTATTTAATATTAATACAAAAACATGTATTTAATTTTAATAAACTAAACATATATTTAATATTATTACACTAAACATGTATTTAATATTTATACACTGAACATGTATTTAATATTCATACACTAAACATTTAGTTATTATTTATACACTAAACATGTATTTAATATTAATACACTAAACATGTATTTAATATTTATACAATAAATATGTATTTAATATTTATATACTTAACTTGTATTTAATATTCATACACTAAATATGTATTTAATATTCATACATTAAAAATGTATTTAATATTCATACACTAAACATGTATTTAATATTCATACATTAAACATGTATTTAATATTTATACACTAAACATGTATTTAATATTCGTACACGAAACATGTATTTAATATTTATACACTAAACATGTATTTAATATTCATACATTACACATGTATTTAATATTCATACACTAAACATGTATTTAATATTCATACACTAAACATGTATTTAATATTCATACACTAAACATGTATTTAATATTAATACACTGAACATGTATTTAATAATCATATACTAAACGTATATGTAATCATATACTAATCATATATTTAATATTCATACAGTAAACATGTATTTATTATCCTCTAAATAAGGCACACTTGGAAATAATGAATTTCTTTATGCGTGCAGTTGCGGCAGAAGTCCACAGGAGGGCGCACGTTCCCTCTTAATAAGTCCGGTCCTCTCCGCCTCTCTATCTCTCTTTTTCCTTTTTTTTTGTTTCTTTTTTTTTTTTTTACATAAGTTTGTTTTCTCATACACTTATATTTATACACTAAACATGTATTTAATATTAATACACTAAACATCTATTTATTAATAGTACAAAAACATGTATTTAATTTTAATAAACTAAACATATGTTTAATATTAATACACTAAACATGTATTTAATATTAATACAAAAACATGTATTTAATTTTAATAAACTAAACATATATTTAATATTAATACACTAAACATGTATTAAATATTCATACACTAAACATTTATTTAATATTCATTCAATAAACATGCAGTTATTATTCTTACACTTAATATGTATTTAATATTAATACAAAAACATGTATTTAATTTTAATAAACTAATCATATATTTAATATTAATAGACTAAACATGTATTTAATATTTTTACACTAAACGTGTATTTAATATTTATACACTAAAAGTGTATTTAATATTAATACACTAAACATGTATTTAATATTAATATACTAAACATGTATTTAATATTTATACACTAAACATGTATTTAATATTCATACACTAAACACGTATTTAATATTAATACACTAAACATGTATTTAATATTTATACACTAAACATGTATTTAATATTCATAAACTAAACATGTATTTAACATTTATACACTAAACATGTATTTAATATTCATACACTAAACATGTAGTTATTATTTATACACTAAACATGTATTTAATATTAATACACTAAACATGTATTTAATATTTATACACTAAACATGTATTTAATATTAATACACTAAATATGTATTTATTATATATCCACTAAACATGTATTTAATATTCATAAACTAAACATGTATTTAATTTTCATACACTAAACGTGTATTTAATATTCATACACTAAACATGTATTTAATATTAATACAAAACATGTATTTACGTTTAATAAACTAAACATATATTTAATATTAATACACTAAACATGTATTTAATATTTATACAGTAAACATAAATTGAATATTCATACACTAAACATGTATTTAATATTATACACTAAACATGCATTTAATATTCATACACTAAACATGTATTTAATATTCATACACTAAACATGTATTTAATATTAATACAAAAACCTGTATTTAATTTTAATAAACTAAACATATATTTAATATTATTACACTAAACATGTATTTAATATTTATACACTGAACATGTATTTAATAGTTATACACTAATCATGTATTTAATATTAATACATTAATCATGTATTTAATATTCATACACTAAATATGTATTTAATATTCATACTCTTAACATGTATTTAATATTTATTCACGAAACATGTATTTAATATTTATACACTAAACATATATTTAATATTCATACATTAAAAATTTATTTAATATTCATACACTAAACATGTATTTAATATTCATACATTAAACATGTATTTAATATTTATACACTAAACATGTATTTAATATTCGTACACGAAACATGTATTTAATATTTATACACTAAACATGTATTTAACATTCATACATTAAACATGTATTTAATAACCATACACTAAACATGTATTTAATATTCATACACTAAACATGTATTTAATATTTATACAAAAACATGTATTTAATTTTAATAAACTAAACATATATTTAATATTAATACACTAAACATGTATTTAATATTCATAAACTAAACATGTATTTAACATTTATACACTAAACTTGTATTTAATATTCATACACTAAACAGTATTTAATTTTTAATAAACTAAACATATATTTAATATTAATACACTAAACATGTATTTAATATTTATACACTAAACATGTATTTAATATTCATACACAAAACATGTAGTTATTTTTCATACACTAAACATGTATTTAATATTAATACAGTAAACATGTATTAAATATTTATACACAAAACATGTATTTAATATTAATTCAATAAACATGTAGTTATTATTGTTACACTTAATATGTATTTAATATTAATACAAAAACATGTATTTAATATTCGTACACGAAACATGTATTTAATATTTATACACTAAACATGTATTTAATATTCATACATTAAACATGTATTTAATATTCATACACTAAACATGGATTTAATATTTATACACTAAACATGTATTTAATATTCATACACTAAACATGTATTTAATATTTATACACTAAACATGTATTTAATATTTATACACTAAATATGTATTTAATATTCATACACTAAACATGTATTTAATATTAATACACTGAACATGTATTTAATAATCATATACTAAACGTATTTGTAATCATATACTAATCATATATTTAATATTCATACAGTAAACATGTATTTATTATCCTCTAAATAAGGCACACTTGGAAATAATGAATTTCTTTATGCGTGCAGTTGCGGCAGAAGTCCACAGGAGGGCGCACGTTCCCTCTTAATAAGTCCGGTCCTCTCCGTCTCTCTATCTCTCTTTTTCCTTTTTTTTTGTTTCTTTTATTTTTTTTTACATAAGTTTGGTTTCTCATACACTTATATTTATACACTAAACATGTATTTAATATTAATACACTAAACATGTATTTAATATTTATACACTAAACATGTATTTAATATTAATACAAAAACATGTATTTAATTTTAATACACTAAACATAGATTTAATATTAATACACTAAACATGTATTTAACAGTCATACACTAAACATGTATTTAACATTTATACACTAAACATGTTTTTAATATTAATACACTAAACATGTATTTAATATTAATACAAAAACATGCATTTAATTTTAATAAACTAAACATATATTTAATATTAATACACTAAACATGTATTAAATATTCATACACTAAACATTTATTTAATATTCATTCAATAAACATGCAGTTATTATTCTTACACTTAATATGTATTTAATATTAACACAAAAACATGTATTTAATTTTAATAAACTAATAATATATTTAATATTAATACACTAAACATGTATTTAATATTTTTACACTAAACGTGTATTTAATATTTATACACTAAAAGTGTATTTAATATCAATACACTAAACATGTATTTAATATTAATACACTAAACATGTATTTAATATTTATACACTAAACATGTATTTAATATTCATACACTAAACATGTATTTAATATTAATACACTAAACATGTATTTAATATTTATACACTAAACATGTATTTAATATTCATAAACTAAACATGTATTTAACATTTATACACTAAACATGTATTTAATATTCATACACTAAACATGTAGTTATTATTTATACACTAAACATGTATTTAATATTAATACACTAAACATGTATTTAATATTTATACACTAAACATGTATTTAATATTAATACACTAAATATATATTTATTATATATCCACTAAACATGTATTTAATATTCATAAACTAAACATGTATTTAATATTCATACACTAAACGTGTATTTAATATTCATACACTAAACATGTATTTAATATTAATACAAAACATGTATTTAAGTTTAATAAACTAAACATATATTTAATATTAATACACTAAACATTTATTTAATATTAATACAAAAACATGTATTTAATTTTAATAAACTAAACATATATTTAATATTAATACACTAAACATGTATTAAATATTCATACACTAAACATTTATTTAATATTCATTCAATAAACATGCAGTTATTATTCTTACACTTAATATGTATTTAATATTAATACAAAAACATGTATTTAATTTTAATAAACTAAACATGTATTTAATATTTATACACTAAACATGTATTTAATATTCATACACTAAACATGTATTTAATATTAATACACTAAACATGTATTTAATATTTATACACTAAACATGTATTTAATATTCATACACTAAACACGTATTTAATATTAATACACTAAACATGTATTTAATATTCATACACTAAACATGTATTTAATATTCATAAACTAAACATGTATTTAACATTTATACACTAAACATGTATTTAATATTCATACACTAAACATGTAGTTATTATTTATACACTAAACATGTATTTAATATTTATACACTAAACATGTATTTAATATTCATACACTAAACACGTATTTAATATTAATACACTAAACATGTATTTAATATTAATACACTAAACATGTATTTAATATTTATACACTAAACATGTATTTAATATTCATACACTAAACACGTATTTAATATTAATACACTAAACATGTATTTAATATTCATACACTAAACATGTATTTAATATTCATAAACTAAACATGTATTTAATATTAATACAAAACATGTATTTACGTTTAATAAACTAAACATATATTTAATATTAATACACTAAACATGTATTTAATATTTATACAGTAAACATAAATTGAATATTCATACACTAAACATGTATTTAATATTATACACTAAACATGCATTTAATATTCATACAATAAACATGTATTTAGTATTTATACACTAAATGTGTATTTAATATTAATACAAAAACATGTATTTAATTTTAATAAACTAAACATATATTTAATATTATTACACTAAACATGTATTTAATATTTATACACTGAACATGTATTTAATATTAATACACTAATCATGTATTTAATATTCATACACTAAATATGTATTTAATATTCATACACTTAACATGTATTTAATATTCATACACTAAACATATATTTAATATTCATACATTAAAAATGTATTTAATATTCATACACTAAACATGTATTTAATATTCATACATTAAACATGTATTTAATATTTATACACGAAACATGTATTTAATATTCGTACACGAAACATGTATTTAATATTTATACACTAAACATGTATTTGATTTTCATACATTAACCATGTATTTAATAATCATACACTAAACATGTATTTAATACTCATACACTAAACATGTATTTAATATTTATACAAAAACATGTATTTAATTTTAATAAACTAAACCTATATTTAATATTAATACACTAAACATGTATTTAACATTTATACACTAAACTTGTATTTAATATTCATACACTAAATAGTATTTAATTTTTAATAAACTAAACATATATTTAATATTAATACACTAAACATGTATTTAATATTTATACACTAAACATGTATTTAATATTCATACACTAAACATGTAGTTATTTTTCATACACTAAACATGTATTTAATATTAATACAGTAAACATGTATTAAATATTTATACACTAAACATGTATTTAATATTAATTCAGTAAACATGTAGTTATTATTGTTACACTTAATATGTATTTAATATTAATACAAAAACATGTATTTAATATTCGTACACGAAACATGTATTTAATATTTATATACTAAACATGTATTTAATATTCATACATTAAACATGTCTCCTCTCTGAGCTGCAACCTTATCGTGGTAGAGGAGTTTGCGTGTCCCAATGATCCTAGGAGCTATGTTGTCCGGGGGCATAAAGCCCCCTGGTAGGGTCTCCCAAGGCAAACAGGTTCTAGGTGAGGGATCAGACAAAGAGCAGCTCGAAGACTTTTATGAAGAAGAAACATCATGGACCCAGATTTCCCTCGCCCGGACGCGGGTCACCGGGGTCCCCCTCTGGAGCCAGGCCCGGAGGTGGGGCACGATGGCGAGCGCCTGGTGGCCGGGCCTGTTCCCATGGGGCCCGGCCGGGCACAGCCCGAAGAGGCAACGTGGGTCACCCCTCCAATGGGCTCACCACCCATAGCAGGGGCCATAGAGGTCGGGTGCAATGTGAGCTGGGCGACAGCCGAAGGCAGGGCACTTGGCGGTCCGATCCTCGGCTACAGAAGCTAGCTCTTGGGACGTGGAACGTCACGTCACTGGGGGGGAAAGAGCCTGAGCTAGTGCGCGAAGTCGAGAAATTCCGGCTGGATATAGTCGGACTCACTTCGACGCACAGCAAGGGCTCTGGAACCACTTCTCTCGAGAGGGATTGGACCCTCTTCCACTCTGGCGTTGCCGGCAGTGAGAGGCGACGGGCTGGGGTGGCAATTCTTGTTTCCCCCCGGCTCAAAGCCTGTACGTTGGAGTTCAACCCGGTGGACGAAAGGGTAGCCTCCCTCCGCCTTCGGGTGGGGGGACGGGTCCTGACTGTTGTTTGTGCTTATGCACCAAACAGCAGTTCAGAGTACCCACCCTTTTTGGGAACGCTCGAGGGAGTACTGGAAAGTGCTCCCCCGGGTGATTCCATTGTCCTACTGGGAGACTACAACGCTCACGTTGGCAACGACAGTGAAACCTGGAGAGGCGTGATTGGGAAGAATGGCCGCCCGGATCTGAACCCGAGTGGTGTTTTGTTATTGGACTTTTGTGCTCGTCACAGTTTGTCCATAACAAACACCATGTTCAAACATAAGGGTGTCCATATGTGCACTTGGCACCAGGACACCCTAGGCCGCAGTTCCATGATCGACTTTGTAGTTGTGTCATCGGATTTGCGGCCTCATGTTATGGACACTCGGGTGAAGAGAGGGGCGGAGCTTTCTACCGATCACCACCTGGTGGTGAGTTGGCTGCGATGGTGGGGGAGGATGCCGGACAGACCTGGGAGGCCCAAACGCATTGTGAGGGTCTGCTGGGAACGTCTGGCAGAGTCTCCTGTCAGACAAAGTTTCAATTCCCACCTCCGGAAGAACTTTGAACATGTCACGAGGGAGGTGCTGGACATTGAGTCCGAGTGGACCATGTTCCGCACCTCTATTGTCGAGGCGGCAGATCGGAGCTGTGGCCGCAAGGTAGTTGGTGCCTGTCGGGGCGGCAATCCTAAAACCCCTTGGTGGACACCAGCGGTGAGGGATGCCGTCAAGCTGAAGAAGGAGTCCTATCGGGTCCTTTTGGCTCATAGGACTCCGGAGGCAGTGGACAGGTACCGACAGGCCAAGCGGTGTGCAGCTTCAGCGGTCGCGGAGGCAAAAACTCGGACATGGGAAGAGTTCGGGGAAGCTATGGAAAACGACTTCCGGACGGCTTCGAAGCGATTCTGGACCACCGTCCGCCGCCTCAGGAAGGGGAAGCAGTGCACTATCAACACCGTGTATGGTGCGGATGGTGTTCTGCTGACCTCGACTGCGGATGTTGTGGACAGGTGGAAGGAATACTTCGAAGACCTCCTCAATCCCACCAACACGTCTTCCTATGAAGAAGCAGTGCCTGGGGAATCTGTGGTGGACTCTCCTATTTCTGGGGCTGAGGTCGCTGAGGTAGTTAAAAAGCTCCTAGGTGGCAAGGCCCCAGGGGTGGACGAGATCCGCCCGGAGTTCCTTAAGGCTCTGGATGCTGTGGGGCTGTCTTGGTTGACAAGACTTTGCAGCATTGCGTGGACATCGGGGGCGGTACCTCTGGATTGGCAGACCGGGGTGGTGGTTCCTCTCTTTAAGAAGGGGGACCGGAGGGTGTGTTCCAACTATCGTGGGATCACACTCCTCAGCCTTCCCGGTAAGGTTTATTCAGGTGTACTGGAGAGGAGGCTACGTCGGATAGTCGAACCTCGGATTCAGGAGGAACAGTGTGGTTTTCGTCCTGGTCGACCGTGTCCCTCGGGAAGTCCTGTGGGGAGTGCTCAGAGAGTATGGGGTATCGGACTGTCTTATTATGGCGGTCCGTTCCCTGTACGATCAGTGCCAGAGCTTGGTCCGCATTGCCGGCAGTAAGTCGAACACATTTCCAGTGAGGGTTGGACTCCGCCAAGGCTGTCCTTTGTCACCGATTCTGTTCATAACTTTTATGGACAGAATTTCTAGGCGCAGTCAAGGCGTTGAGGGGTTCCGGTTTGGTAACCGCAGGATTAGGTCTCTGCTTTTTGCAGTTGATGTGGTCCTGATGGCTTCATCTGACCGGGATCTTCAGCTCTCGCTGGATCGGTTCGCAGCCGAGTGTGAAGCGACCGGAATGAGAATCAGCACCTCCAAGTCCGAGTCCATGGTTCTCGCCCGGAAAAGGGTGGAGTGCCATCTCCGGGTTGGGGAGGAGACCCTGCCCCAAGTGGAGGAGTTCAAGTACCTAGGAGTCTTGTTCACGAGTGAGGGAAGAGTGGATCGTGAGGTCAACAGGCGGATCAGTGCGGCGTCTTCAGTAATGCGGACGTTGCACCGGTCCGTTGTGGTGAAGAAGGAGCTGAGCCGGAAGGCAAAGCTCTCAATTTACCGGTCGATCTACGTTCCCATCCTCACCTATGGTCATGAGCTTTGGGTCATGACCGAAAGGATAAGATCACGGGTACAAGCGGCCGAAATGAGTTTCCTCCGCCGTGTGGCGGGTCTCTCCCTTAGAGATAGGGTGAGAAGCTCTGCCATCCGGGAGGAGCTCAAAGTAAAGCCGCTGCTCCTTCACATCGAGAGGAGCCAGATGAGGTGGTTCGGGCATCTGGTCAGGATGCCACCCGAACGCCTCCCTAGGGAGGTGTTTAGGGCACGTCCAACCGGTAGGAGGCCACGGGGAAGACCCAAGACACGTTGGGAAGACTGTGTCTCCCGGCTGGCCTGGGAACGCCTCGGGATCCCCCGGGAAGAGCTAGACGAAGTGGCTGGGGCGAGGGAAGTCTGGATTTCCCTGCTTAGGCTGTTGCCCCCGCGACCCGACCTCGGATAAGCGGAAGATGATGGATGGATGGATGGCATTAAACATGTATTTAATATTCATACACTAAACATGTATTTAATATTTATACACTAAACATGTATTTAATATTCATACACTAAACATGTATCTGATATTTATACACTAAACATGTATTTAATATTTATACACTAAATATGTATTTAATATTCATACACTAAACATGTATTTAATATTAATACACTGAACATGTATTTAATAATCATATACTAAACGTATATGTAATCATATACTGATCATATATTTAATATTCATACAGTAAACATGTATTTATTATCCTCTAAATAAGGCACACTTGGAAATAATGATTTTCTTTATGCGTGCAGTTGCGGCAGAAGTCCACAGGCGGGCGCACGTTCCCTCTTAATAAGTCCGGTCCTCTCCGTCTCTCTATCTCTCTTTTTCCTTTTTTTTTGTTTCTTTTTTTCTTTTTACATAAGTTTGGTTTTTCATACACTTATATTTATACACTAAACATGTATTTAATATTAATACACTAAACATGTATTTAATATTTATACACTAAACATGTATTTAATATTAGTACAAAAACATGTATTTAATTTTAATAAACCAAACATATATTTAATATTAATACACTAAACATGTATTTAATATTAATACAAAAACATGTATTTAATTTTAATAAACTAAACATATATTTAATATTAATACACTAAACATGTATTAAATATTCATACACTAAACATTTATTTAATATTCATTCAATAAACATGCAGTTATTATTCTTACACTTAATATGTATTTAATATTAATACAAAAACATGTATTTAATTTTAATAAACTAATCATATATTTAATATTAATACACTAAACATGTATTTAATATTTTTACACTAAACGTGTATTTAATATTTATACACTAAAAGTGTATTTAATATTAATACACTAAACATGTATTTAATATTAATACACTAAACATGTATTTAATATTTATACACTAAACATGTATTTAATATTCATACACTAAACATGTATTTAATATTAATACACTAAACATGTATTTAATATTTATACACTAAACATGTATTTAATATTCATGAACTAAACATGTATTTAACATTTATACACTAAACATGTATTTAATATTCATACACTAAACATGTAGTTATTATTTATACACTAAACATGTATTTAATATTAATACACTAAACATGTATTTAATATTTATACACTAAACATGTATTTAATATTAATACACTAAATATGTATTTATTATACATCCACTAAACATGTATTTAATATTCATAAACTAAACATGTTTTTAATATTCATACACTAAACATGTATTTAATATTAATACACTAAACATGTATTTAATATTTTTACACTAAACATGTATTTAATATTCATACACTAAACATGTATTTAATATTAATACAAAAACATGTATTTAATTGTAATAAACTAAATATATATTTAATATTAAAACACTAAACATGTATTTAATATTCATAAACTAAACATGTATTTAACATTCATACACTAAACATGTATTTAATATTCATACACTAAACATGTAGTTATTATTTATACACTAAACATGTATTTAATATTAATACACTAAACATGTATTTAATATTAATACACTAAACATGTATTTAACATGTATACACTAAACATGTATTTAATATTAATACAAAAACATGTATTTAATTTTAATAAACTAAACATATATTTAATATTATTACACTAAACATGGATTTAATATTTATACACTGAACATGTATTTAATATTCATACACTAAACATTTAGTTATTATTTATACACTAAACATGTATTTAATATTAATACACTAAACATGTATTTAATATTAATACACTAAACATGTATTTAATATTTATACACTAAATATGTATTTAATATTTATACACTTAACATGTATTTAATATTTTACACTAAATATGTATTTAATATTCATACATTAAAAATGTATTTAATATTCATACACTAAACATGTATTTAATATTCATACATTAAACATGTATTTAATATTTATACACTAAACATGTATTCAAAATTCGTACACGAAACATCTATTGAATATTTATACACTAAACATGTATTTTATATTCATACATTAAACATGTATTTAATATTCATACACTAAACATGTATTTAATATTTATACACTAAACATGTATTTAATATTCATACACTAAACATGTATTTAATATTAATACACTGAACATGTATTTAATAATCATATACTAAACGTATATGTAATCATATACTAATCATATATTTAATATTCATACAGTAAACATGTATTTATTATCCTCTAAATAAGGCACACTTGGAAATAATGAATTTCTT
Organism: Nerophis ophidion; assembly: GCF_033978795.1. Classification (NCBI taxonomy): domain Eukaryota; kingdom Metazoa; phylum Chordata; class Actinopteri; order Syngnathiformes; family Syngnathidae; genus Nerophis; species Nerophis ophidion. The sequence continues at coordinate 94,608 of NW_026906972.1, read as the reverse complement.
TATGCGTGCAGTTGCGGCAGAACTCCACAGGAGGGCGCACGTTCCCTCTTAATAAGTCCGGTCCTCTCCGTCTCTCTATCTCTCTTTTTCCTTTTTTTTGTTTCTTTTTTTTTTTTTACATAAGTTTGTTTTCTCATACACTTATATTTATACACTAAACATGTATTTAATATTAATACACTAAACATGTATTTAATATTTATACACTAAACATGTATTTAATAATAGTACAAAAACATGTATTTAATTTTAATAAACTAAACTTATATTTAATATTAATACACTAAACATGTATTTAATATTAATACAAAAACATGTATTTAATTTTAATAAAATAAACATATATTTAATATTAATACACTAAACATGTATTAAATATTCATACACTAAACATGTATTTAATATTCATTCAATAAACATGCAGTTATTATTCTTACACTTAATATGTATTTAATATTAATACAAAAACATGTATTTAATTTTAATAAACTAATCATATATTTAATAATAATACACTAAACATGTATTTAATATTTTTACACTAAACGTGTATTTATTATTTATACACTAAAAGTGTATTTAATATTAATACACTAAACATGTATTTAATATTAATACACTAAACATGTATTTAATATTTATACACTAAACATGTATTTAATATTCATACACTAAACACGTATTTAATATTAATACACTAAACATGTATTTAATATTTATACACTAAACACGTATTTAATATTCATAAACTAAACAGGTATTTAACATTTATACACTAAACATGTATTTAATATTCATTAACTAAACATGTAGTTATTATTTATACACTAAACATGTATTTAATATTAATACACTAAACATGTATTTAATATTTATACACTAAACATGTATTTAATATTAATACACTAAATATGTGTTTATTATATATCCACTAAACATGTATTTAATATTCATAAACTAAACATGTATTTAATTTTCATACACTAAACGTGTATTTAATATTCATACACTAAACATGTATTTACGTTTAATAAACTAAACATATATTTAATATTAATACACTAAACATGTATTTAATATTCATACAGTAAACATAAATTGAATATTCATACACTAAACATGTATTTAATATTATACACTAAACATGCATTTAATATTCATACACTAAACATGTATTTAATATTCATACACTTAACATGTATTTAATATTTATTCCCGAAACATGTATTTAATATTTATACACTAAACATGTATTTGATATTCATACATTAAAAATGTATTTAATATTCATACACTAAACATGTATTTAATATTCATACATTAAACATGTATTTAATATATATACACTAAACATGTATTTAATATTCTTACACGAAACATGTATTTAATATTTATACACTAAACATGTATTTAATATTCATACATTAAACATGTATTTAATATTCATACACCAAACATGTATTTAATATATATACACTAAACATGTATTTAATATTCTTACACGAAACATGTATTTAATATTTATACACTAAACATGTATTTAATATTCATACATTAAACATGTATTTAATATTCATACACTAAACATGTATTTAATATTTATACACTAAACATGTATTTAATATTCATACACTAAACATCAATCAATCAATCAATCAATCAATCAATGTTTACTTATATAGCCCTAAATCACTAGTGTCTCAAAGGGCTGCACAAACCACCATGACATCCTCGGTAGGAAAACTCACACCCAGTGGGACATTGGTGACAATAATGACCCAGTGGGACGTCGGTGACAATGATGACTATGAGAACCTTAGAGAGGAGGAAAGCAATGGATGTCGAGCGGGTCTAACATGATACTGTGAAAGTTCAATCCACAATGGATACAACACAGTCGCAAGAGTCCAGTCCAAAGAGGATCCAAGACACAGCAGCGAGAGTCCCGTTCACAGCGGAGCCAGCAGGAAACCATCCCAAGCGTAGGCGGACCAGCAGCGCAGAGATGTCCCCAGCCGATACACAGGTGAGCAGTACATGGCCACCGGATCGGACCGGACCCCCTCCACACGGGAGAGTGGGAAATGGAAGAAAAAGAAAAGAAACGGCAGATCAACTGGTCTAAAAAGGGAGTCTTTTTAAAGGCTAGAGTATACAAATGAGTTTTAAGGTGAGACTTAAATGCTTCTACTGAGGTGGCATCGCGAACTGTTACCGGGAGGGCATTCCAGAGTACTGGAGCCCGAACGGAAAACGCTCTATAGCCCGCAGACTTTTTTTGGGCTTTGGGAATCACTAATAAGCCGGAGTCCTTTGAACGCAGATTTCTTGCCGGGACATATGGTACAATACAATCGGCAAGATAGGATGGAGCTAGACCGTGTAGTATTTTATACGTAAGTAGTAAAACCTTAAAGTCACATCTTAAGTGCACAGGAAGCCAGTGCAGGTGAGCCAGTACAGGCGTAATGTGATCAAACTTTCTTGTTCTTGTCAAAAGTCTAGCAGCCGCATTTTGTACCAACTGTAATCTTTTAATGCTAGACATGGGGAGACCCGAAAATAATACGTTACAGTAGTCGAGGCGAGACGTAACAAACGCATGGATAATGATCTCAGCGTCTTTAGTGGACAGAATGGAGCGAATTTTAGCGATATTACGGAGATGAAAGAAGGCCGTTTTAGTAACGCTTTTAATGTGTGCCTCAAAGGAGAGAGTTCGGTCGAAGATAATACCCAGATTCTTTACCGTGTCGCCTTGTTTAATTGTTTGGTTGTCAAATGTTAGAGTTGTATTATTAAATAGAGTTCGGTGTCTAGCAGGACCGATAATCAGCATTTCCGTTTTTTTGGCGTTGAGTTGCAAAAAGTTAGCGGACATCCATTGTTTAATTTTATTAAGACACGCCTCCAGCTGACTACAATCCGGCGTGTTGGTCAGCTTTAGGGGCATGTAGAGTTGGGTGTCATCAGCATAACCGTGAAAGCTAATACCGTATTTGCGTATGATGTCACCTAGCGGCAGCATGTAGATGCTGAAGAGTGCAGGGCCAAGGACCGAACCCTGGGGAACTCCACACGTTACCTTAACGTAGTCCGAGGTCACATTGTTATGGGAGACACACTGCATCCTATCAGTAAGATAAGAGTTAAACCAAGACAGGGCTAAGTCTGACATACCAATTCGTGTTTTGATACGTTCTAATAAAATATTATGATCGACGGTATCGAAAGCAGCGCTAAGATCGAGGAGCAGCAACATAGATGACGCATCAGAATCCATCGTTAGCAATAGATCATTAGTCATTTTTGCGAGGGCTGTCTCCGTGGAGTGATTTGCCCTGAAACCGGATTGAAAGGTTTCACATAGATTGTTAGACGCTAAGTGTTCATTTAACTGCTCCGCAACAATTTTTTCAAGGATTTTTGAAATAAAGGGAAGGTGAGACACCGGTCGGTAATTTACCATGATGTCAGGATCGAGGTTAGGTCTTTTAAGAAGAGGATGAATAACCGCTTTTTTGAATGCTAGGGGAACAGTGCCCGAGGAGAGTGATAAGTTTATAATATTTAGCACTGATGGACCTAATAATACAAAGAGCTCCTTGATCAGTTTCCCAGGAAGAGGGTCAAGTAAACATGTTGTCTGTTTTATTCCATTTACACGTTGTAACAATTCCTCTAATGTTATTTCCTCAAAACGGGAGAAACTATTTTGGAGGGCAGTATCCGCCGTATATACCATCGTGTCAGTGTTAATAGAACCCCGTTGTAGCTGGGACGCATTGTCTTTAATCTCCTTTCTAATGACTTCAATTTTCTTACTAAAGAATTGCATAAAGTCATCAGCTGAGTGGGTTGAGCTACTGGAAGGAGTCCCTTGTTGGGTTAGCGATGCTACCGTACTAAACAAAAATTTAGGATCGTTTTTATTACGGTGGATGAGATTTGAGTAATATTTAGCTTTAGCTAAGGTAAGCATGCGTTTATAAGTTATTAAACCATCACTCCATGCTTGATGGTGCACCTCAAGTTTAGTCGTGCGCCATTTGCGTTCCAGCTTTCTACATAATAATTTCTGAGCTCTAGTTTCTTCTGTAAACCACGGGGTGCGCTTTTTTGGAGCCTTTTTTAACTTTAGCGGTGCTATGTTATCAATGGTTTCGCGCAGGGCGTCGTTAAAGTTGTTAGTGAGGTTATCAATAGAGCCCACATACTTTGGGAATGGTGCCATTACCGAGGGCAGTAGGTCAGCAAGAGTTGTCGCTGTGGCTGTATTAATGTTGCGGCTGCTATAGCAGTTATTGTTATTATTAGTTTGACGAACATGCGTCTGAACCTCGAATTTTATAAGGTAATGATCAGACAATACTTTAGTATACGGGAGAATCGTAACTTTGGAAACGGTGATGCCCCTGACAAGCACTAGGTCTATCGTATTACCGTTGCGATGCGTGGGTTCATTTATTATTTGTGTGAGACCACAGCTATCAATTACAGTCTGGAGCGCTACGCACGGTGGGTCCGATGGGGTATTCATATGGATATTAAAGTCCCCCATTATGATTATATTATCGGCGTGTGTCACTAGATCAGCAACGAACTCTGAGAATTCATTAATAAAGTCCGAATAGGGCCCTGGGGGGCGGTAGATAACAGCCAGGTGTAGAGGCAGCGGTGTGACAGACCTCATAGTAAGCACCTCAAACGATTTATATTTATTATTTATGTTAGGACTAAGGTTAAAGTTTTCGTTGTATATTAGTGCGACCCCCCCACCCCTTTTGAGCGGACGGGCAATATGCGCATGTGTAAAGTTAGGAGGACATGCCTCATTTAGCGCAAAAAAGTCGTTTGGTTTAAGCCAGGTTTCGCTGAGACCGATGACGTTAAGATTGTTGTCTCTGATAATATCATTAACTAACAACGTTTTAGGAGACAATGATCTTATGTTTAAAAAACCTATATTATAGGTAGTGGTGACACGATGGCGAGGCATAATGGATGCGTGTTGCTACCCCAGGGATGCAAGAGGACCAGGACAGGCAGGAGTTGCAGGTAAGATTAGATTTAATACAAAAAACAAAAATAATACTGGTACAAAATGCAAAGAAAAGGCGTGCCGAATGCACGGAGAGCTATGCTAATAATTAGCAACGAGAGCAGAGTACAGGAATAGAGGTGCAGAGCGCACGCAAAGCTAAGGCGAGACTTAGCAATAGTGATTACAAAAATAAGAACCAACGTGCGTGTTGCAAGTAGCAAACAAAACAGCCAGGAGGAACTAAGGTAGCAGGTGGTCTTAAATACAACACAAATAATTCAAAACAGGTGTGCGTAATGAGTCCGTGCAGGAGGCATACTTAGGTTGCCATGGTGACAATACAAAACAAGGAAGTGCGCTAACAAACGGGATCGGTAGAGTCCAAAACATGATCAAAACATAGGACAATACAAAAAGGACATAAACATGCTAGAGATGTGTGATCCGGTAGCCGGATCACAACATTACCCCCCCCTTAAGGGGCAGATCCCAGATGCCCCCAAAAAACTGCAATAAAGAGAACCCCCTCCCAAAACCAGAAAGTTCACAAACGAAGGGAGGGCGGAAGGAGTCCACGGTGGAGGGTCGCCAGATCGCATGTCCCCGAATCCACCGAGGACACATCATGTGGCGGCGGCGGGTGGAACGCTGCTGCCGAAAAAGTTTTGGCGGGCGACCTCGAAAAGGCCACATTAGTGGCCGCCTCGCAGGATGAGGTGCCCGGCGAGGCGGACGACCCGGGCACGGCCACATCCGTGGCCGACATGGAGGAGGGAGTATCTGGCGAGGAGGATGACCTCGCAGAGGCCACGCCCGTGGTCGACGTGGTGGACGACGCCTCAGCACCGAAATCCCAGCAGGCTTGGAAGCAGCAGACGAGGGTGCGGGGACTGCAGCCAAAGCAGGCCCGAGTGCAGCTGGCGAGGATGATGCGGGTGCTGCAGCCGCAGGAGTCGTCGGAGGCGGCCTGGGAGCCGCAGGAGTCGTCGGAGGCGGCCTGGGAGCCGCAGGAGTCGTCGGAGGCGGCCTGGGAGCCGCAGGAGTCGTCGGAGGCGGCCTGGGAGCCGCAGGAGTCGTCGGAGGCGGCCTGGGAGCCGCAGGAGTCGTCGGTGGAGCTGGTGTGAGAACCAGACTGGGAGCTGGTGTGAGAACCAGACTGGGAGCTGGTGTGAGAACCAGACTGGGAGCTGGTGTCGGCTTCAGCCGAGGAGCAGGTGTCGGCTTCAGCCGAGGAGCAGGTGTCGGCTTCAGCCGAGGAGCAGGTGTCGGCTTCAGCCGAGGAGCAGGTGTCGGCTTCAGCCGAGGAGCAGGTGTCGGCTTCAGCCGAGGAGCAGGTGTCGGCTTCAGCCGAGGAGCAGGAGTCGGCTTCAGCCGAGGAGCAGGAGTCGGCTTCAGCCGAGGAGCAGGAGTCGGCGTCAGCCGAGGAGCAGGAGTCGGCGTCAGCCGAGGAGCAGGAGTCGGCGTCAGCCGAGGAGCAGGAGTCGGCGTCAGCCGAGGAGCAGGAGTCGGCGTCAGCCGAGGAGCAGGAGTCGGCGTCAGCCGAGGAGCAGGAGTCGGCGTCAGCCGAGGAGCAGGAGTCGGCGTCAGCCGAGGAGCAGGTGTCGGCGTCAGCCGAGGAGCACTAAGAGACTGGCAGAGAGGAGGACTAGGACTACTATGAGGATTTAGACTAACACTAGGACTTGGGCAAGGACTTGTGTGAGGACCAGTACTTACAATCAAACTAGTGCTTTTATAAGGACTTGGGCAAGGACCAGGACTTACAGTGACACTGGGGCTCGGACAAGAATTTGGGCAAGGACTAGGGTTACTGTGAGGACTAAGACCACGAGGGGAATTAGGACAAGGACTACGATCAAGACTACACGAAGGTACGTAACTGGGACCGGGACTTGGACTACCATTAAGAGAATGACTTGAACAAGGACTTGGGCTAGGACTCGGACTACGACTCAGTCTACGAGTTGATCTACAATGTTGGCCAGAAGTCGGACCAACATGTCCTTTTGAAAAAGGAGAAAAAAACCCAGACTTGGGCGGGGAACGGGGCTTAAGAGGTGGAGGAAGAAAAGTAGGTAGCTCATGTTGCCTTAGTTTGCATCTAGAAATAACATCTGTATAGAACTTAGTTGTGTCTATAGAGTCCAAAAAATCATAGTCAATATTTGAAACAGGTTGAGAATAAGACTCAACAATATAAAAATCCTCAGAAAAAATATCGACAGGGGGTGGTATTGAGTCACCAGGGGGCGTTGACGAAATGACGTCACCGTGATGGACCGGTGGGCCGGAGGTATGCCCTGGCCTTACAGCCCAGTCGGAAGAGTGGTTGGAATATGGAGAAAAAACAAAACTTCCAAACCTCAGGGAAGAGTACTGGGCTGTTGTCTGCGCGCTGCTGTCCGGGGAAAAAGTCTTCGCGGCTTGGCGAAGGGAAGACTTTTGGTGGTCCACTGCGAGGCGGCGTTGTGCTGGCTGTTTTCTGACACGATGGCGAGGCATAATGGATGCGTGTTGCTACCCCAGGGATGCAAGAGGACCAGGACAGGCAGGAGTTGCAGGTAAGATTAGATTTAATACAAAAAACAAAAATAATACTGGTACAAAATGCAAAGAAAAGGCGTGCCGAATGCACGGAGAGCTATGCTAATAATTAGCAACGAGAGCAGAGTACAGGAATAGAGGTGCAGAGCGCACGCAAAGCTAAGGCGAGACTTAGCAATAGTGATTACAAAAATAAGAACCAACGTGCGTGTTGCAAGTAGCAAACAAAACAGCCAGGAGGAACTAAGGTAGCAGGTGGTCTTAAATACAACACAAATAATTCAAAACAGGTGTGCGTAATGAGTCCGTGCAGGAGGCATACTTAGGTTGCCATGGTGACAATACAAAACAAGGAAGTGCGCTAACAAACGGGATCGGTAGAGTCCAAAACATGATCAAAACATAGGACAATACAAAAAGGACATAAACATGCTAGAGATGTGTGATCCGGTAGCCGGATCACAACAAGTGGGCTGTTTTAGGGAGTTTTTGATCAAATTATCCGTAGTAGCAATATTAATAATGTTGTGTTTATTATGCCCAGTGCATTTAGTATAGTTACGACCATATCTAGGAATTGATACGACAGGAATTTTCCGATTGTTTGATTGTTGCTTTGATAAACTGCACGCATCATAGTTAGCCACCTCAGTAACGGGGATTTTCCGATTGTTTGATTGTTGCTTTGATAAACTGCACGCAACATGGTTAGCCACCTCAGTAACGGGGATTTTCCGATTGTTTGTTTGTTGCTTTGATAAACTGCACGCATCATAGTTAGCCACCTCAGTAACGGGGATTTTTCGATTGTTTGTTTGTTGCTTTGATAAACTGCACGCATCATAGTTAGCCACCTCGGTAAAACACATGTCCAACTCTGAAACACTCAAAGCAGAAAAAACTTGTTCTAATTTAACAGACTCCTTACCCAGACCAGTAGTCTCGCATTTTCCATCTAAATCCGTCTTCGGGATGGAGGAAAGTGGTGTTCTGTGGGGATTAGCCTTCTGCTTTGTTTTTAGCCCCGCTCGGCATCCGCGTTTCCGATCACACCGCTGGCGTCTGCTCCGTAGACGGCCCCCGCTGCTACTAGACTCCGCTGCTTCACAGGCCGCTGGATGTAGCCGCCGATGTATTCCCATGCTAGTTAGCATGTTTAGCACGCCCGCGTCTATCGGTCCAAAACGGCCCGATGTGTCCACATCCAGAAGTGTCTGGCGGTCGTACGTGATCACGGAGTGACCACGATGTGAGCCAGCCATAAAGTTTGTAAACATGTGTTTAATATTAATACAAAAACATGTATTTAATTTTAATAAACTAAACATATATTTAATATGAATACACTAAACATGTATTTATTATTTATACACTTAACATGTATTTAATATTCATACACTAAACATGTAGTTATTATTTATACACTAAACATGTATTTAATATTAATACAGTAAACATGTATTTAATATTTATACACTAAACATGTATTTAATATTCATTCAATAAACATGTAGTTATTATTCTTACACTTAATATGTATTTAATATTAATACAAAAACATGTATTTAATTTTAATAAACTAAACATATATTTAATATTAATACACTAAACATGTATTAAATATTTATACACTAAACATGTATTTAATATTAATACAAAAACATGTATTTAATTTTAATAAACTAAATATATATTTAATATTAATACACTAAACATGTATTTAATATTTTTACACTAAACGTGTATTTAATATTCATACACTAAAAGTGTATTTAATATTCATACACTAAACATGTGTTTAATATTAATACACTAAACATGTAGTTATTATTCATACACTAAACATGTATTTAATATTTATACACTAAACATGTATTTAATATTAATACACTAAATATGTATTTATTATACATCCACTAAACATGTATTTAATATTCATAAACTAAATATATATTTAATATTAATACACTAAACATGTATTTAATATTAATACACTAAACATGTATTTAATATTTTTACACTAAACATGTATTTAATATTCATACTCTAAACATGTATTTAATATTCATACACTAAACATGTATTTAATATTAATACAAAAACATGTATTTAATTGTGATAAACTAAATATATATTTAATATTAATACACTAAACATGTATTTAATATTCATAAACTAAACATGTATTTAACATTTATACACTAAACATGTATTTAATATTCATACACTAAACATGTAGTTATTATTTATACACTAAACATGTATTTAATATTAATACACTAAACATGTATTTAATATTAATACACTAAACATGTATTTAACATTTATACACTAAACATGTATTTAATATTAATACAAAAACATGTATTTAATTTTAATAAACTAAACATATATTTAATATTATTACACTAAACATGGATTTAATATTTATACACTGAACATGTATTTAATATTCATACACTAAACATTTAGTTATTATTTATACACTAAACATGTATTTAATATTAATACACTAAACATGTATTTAATATTAATACACTAAACATGTATTTAATATTTATACACTAAATATGTATTTAATATTTATACACTTAACATGTATTTAATATTTATACACTAAATATGTATTTAATATTCATACATTAAAATGTATTTAATATTCATACACTAAACATGTATTTAATATTCATACATTAAACATGTATTTAATATTTATACACTAAACATGTATTTAATATTCGTACACGAAACATGTATTGAATATTTATACACTAAACATGTATTTAATATTCATACATTAAACATGTATTTAATATTCATACACTAAACATGTATTTAATATTTATACACTAAACATGTATTTAATATTCATACACTAGACATGTATTTAATATTAATACACTGAACATGTATTTAATAATCATATACTAAACGTATATGTAATCATATACTAATCATATATTTAATATTCATACAGTAAACATGTATTTATTATCCTCTAAATAAGGCACACTTGGAAATAATGAATTTCTTTATGCGTGCAGTTGCGGCAGAAGTCCACAGGAGGGCGCACGTTCCCTCTTAATAAGTCCGGTCCTCTCCGCCTCTCTATCTCTCTTTTTCCTTTTTTTTGTTTCTTTTTTTTTTTTTACATAAGTTTGTTTTCTCATACACTTATATTTATACACTAAACATGTATTTAATATTAATACACTAAACATGTATTTAATATTTATACACTAAACATGTATTTAATAATAGTACAAAAACATGTATTTAATTTTAATAAACTAAACTTATATTTAGTATTAATACACTAAACATGTATTTAATATTAATACAAAAACATGTATTTAATTTTAATAAAATAAACATATATCTAATATTAATACACTAAACATGTATTAAATATTCATACACTAAACATTTATTTAATATTCATTCAATAAACATGCAGTTATTATTCTTACACTTAATATGTATTTAATATTAATACAAAAACGTGTATTTAATTTTAATAAACTAATCATATATTTAATAATAATACACTAAACATGTATTTAATATTTTTACACTAAACGTGTATTTATTATTTATACACTAAAAGTTTATTTAATATTAATACACTAAACATGTATTTAATTTTAATACACTAAACATGTATTTAATATTTATACACTAAACATGTATTTAATATTCATACACTAAACACGTATTTAATATTAATACACTAAACATGTATTTAATATTTATACACTAAACACGTATTTAATATTCATAAACTAAACATGTATTTAACATTTATACACTAAACATGTATTTAATATTCATTAACTAAACATGTAGTTATTATTTATACACTAAACATGTATTTAATATTAATACACTAAACATGTATTTAATATTTATACACTAAACATGTATTTAATATTAATACACTAAATATGTGTTTATTATATATCCACTAAACATGTATTTAATATTCATAAACTAAACATGTATTTAATTTTCATACACTAAACGTGTATTTAATATTCATACACTAAACATGTATTTAATATTAATACAAAACATGTATTTACGTTTAATAAACTAAACATATATTTAATATTAATACACTAAACATGTATTTAATATTCATACAGTAAACATAAATTGAATATTCATACACTAAACATGTATTTAATATTATACACTAAACATGCATTTAATATTCATACACTAAACATGTATTTAATATTCATACACTTAACATGTATTTAATATTTATTCCCGAAACATGTATTTAATATTTATACACTAAACATGTATTTAATATTCATACATTAAAAATGTATTTAATATTCATACACTAAACATGTATTTAATATTCATACATTAAACATGTATTTAATATTTATACACTAAACATGTATTTAATATTCTTACAAGAAACATGTATTTAATATTTATACACTAAACATGTATTTAATATTCATACATTAAACATGTATTTAATATTCATACACTAAACATGTATTTAATATTTATACACTAAACATGTATTTAATATTCATACACTAAACATGTGTTTAATATTAATACAAAAACATGTATTTAATTTTAATAAACTAAACATATATTTAATATTAATACACTAAACATGTATTTATTATTTATACACTTAACATGTATTTAATATTCATACACTAAACATGTAGTTATTATTTATACACTAAACATGTATTTAATATTAATACAGTAAACATGTATTTAATATTTATACACTAAACATGTATTTAATATTCATTCAATAAACATGTAGTTATTATTCTTACACTTAATATGTATTTAATATTAATACAAAAACATGTATTTAATTTTAATAAACTAAACATATATTTAATATTAATACACTAAACATGTATTTAATATTTATACACTAAACATGTATTTAATATTCATACACTAAACATGTAGTTATTATTTATACACTAAACATGTATTTAATATTAATACAGTAAACATGTATTAAATATTTATACACTAAACATGTATTTAATATTAATACAAAAACATGTATTTAATTTTAATAAACTAAATATATATTTAATATTAATACACTAAACATGTATTTAATATTTTTACACTAAACGTGTATTTAATATTCATACACTAAAAGTGTATTTAATATTCATACACTAAACATGTGTTTAATATTAATACACTAAACATGTAGTTATTATTCATACACTAAACATGTATTTGATATTTATACACTAAACATGTATTTAATATTAATACACTAAATATGTATTTATTGTATATCCACTAAACATGTATTTAATATTCATAAACTAAATATATATTTAATATTAATACACTAAACATGTATTTAATATTAATACACTAAACATGTATTTAATATTTTTACACTAAACATGTATTTAATATTCATACACTAAACATGTATTTAATATTCACACACTAAACATGTATTTAATATTAATACAAAAACATGTATTTAATTGTAATTAACTAAATATATATTTAATATTAATACACTAAACATGTATTTAATATTCATAAACTAAACATGTATTTAACATTCATACACTAAACATGTATGTAATATTCATACACTAAACATGTAGTTATTATTTATACACTAAACATGTATTTAATATTAATACACTAAACATCGATTTAATATTAATACACTAAACATGTATTTAACATTTATACACTAAACATGTATTTAATATTAATACAAAAACATGTATTTAATTTTAATAAACTAAACATATATTTAATATTATTACACTAAACATGTATTTAATATTTATACACTGAACCTGTATTTAATATTCATACACTAAACATTTAGTTATTATTTATACACTAAACATGTATTTAATATTAATACACTAAACATGTATTTAATATTTATACACTAAATATGTATTTAATATTTATATACTTAACATGTATTTAATATTTATACACTAAATATGTATTTAATATTCATACATTAAAAATGTATTTAATATTCATACACTAAACATGTATTTAATATTCATACATTAAACATGTATTTAATATTTATAAACTAAACATGTATTTAATATTCGTACAAGAAACATGTATTTAATATTTATACACTAAACATGTTTTTAATATTCATACATTAAACATGTATTTAATATTCATACACTAAACATGTATTTAATATTTATACACTAAACATGTATTTAATATTCATACACTAAACATGTATTTAATATTAATACACTGAACATGTATTTAATAATCATATACTAAACGCATATGTAATCATATACTAATCATATATTTAATATTCATACAGTAAACATGGATTTATTATCCTCTAAATAAGGCACACTTGGAAATAATGAATTTCTTTATGCGTGCAGTTGCGGCAGAAGTCCACAGGAGGGCGCACGTTCCCTCTTAATAAGTCCGGTCCTCTCCGCCTCTCTATCTCTCTTTTTCCTTTTTTTTTGTTTCTTTTTTTTTTTTTTACATAAGTTTGGTTTCTCATACACTTATATTTATACACTAAACATGTATTTAATATTAATACACTAAACATGTATTTAGTAATAGTACAAAAACATGTATTTAATTTTAATAAACTAAACATATATTTAATATTAATACACTAAACATGTATTAAATATTCATACACTAAACATTTATTTAATATTCATTCAATAAACATGCAGTTATTATTCTTACACTTAATATGTATTTAATATTAATACAAAAACATGTATTTAATTTTAATAAACTAATCATATATTTAATATTAATACACTAAACATGTATTTAATATTTTTACACTAAACGTGTATTTAATATTTATACACTAAAAGTGTATTTAATATTAATACACTAAGCATGTATTTAATATTAATACACTAAACATGTATTTAATATTTATACACTAAACATGTATTTAATATTCATACACTAAACACGTATTTAATATTAATACACTAAACATGTATTTAATATTTATACACTAAACATGTATAAAATATTCATAAACTAAACATGTATTTAACATTTATACACTAAACATGTATTTAATATTCATACACTAAACATGTAGTTATTATTTATACACTAAACATGTATTTAATATTAATACACTAAACATGTATTTAATATTTATACACTAAACATGTATTTAATATTAATACACTAAATATGTTTTTATTATATATCCACTAAACATGTATTTAATATTCATAAACTAAACATGTATTTAATTTTCATACACTAAACGTGTATTTAATATTCATACACTAAACATGTATTTAATATTAATACAAAACATGTATTTACGTTTAATAAACTAAACATATATTTAATATTAATACACTAAACATGTTTTTAATATTTATACAGTAAACATAAATTGAATATTCATACACTAAACATGTATTTAATATTATACACTAAATATGGATTTAATATTCATACACTAAACATGTATTTAATATTCATACACTAAACATGTATTTAATATTTATACAGTAAACATGTATTTAATATTCATACACTAAACATGTATTTAATATTCATACACTAAACATGTATTTAATATTCATACACTAAATATGTATTTAATATTCATACACTAAACATGTATTTAATATTAATACAATAAACATGTATTTAACATTAATACATTAAACATGTATTTAATATTAATACACTAAACATGTATTTAATATTAATACAAAAACATGTATTTAATTTTAATAAACTAAACATATATTTAATATTATACACTAAACATGTATTTGATATATTAATACACTAAACGTGTATTTAATATTTATACACTAAATATGTAGTTATTAATTATAAACTAAACATGTATTTAATATTCATACACTAAACATGTATTTGATATTAATACACTAAACATTGATTTGATATTAATACACTAAACGTGTATTTAATATTCATACACTAAACATTGATTTAATATTAATACACTAAACATGTATTTAATATTTATACACTAAACATGTATTTAATATTCATACACTAAACATGTATTTAATATTTATACAAAAACATTTATTAAATTTTAATAAACTAAACATATATTTAATATTATTACACTAAACATGTATTTAATATTTATACACTGAACATGTATTTAATAGTTATACACTAATCATGTATTTAATATTAATACACTAATCATGTATTTAATATTCATACACTAAATATGTATTTAATATTCATACACTTAACATGTATTTAATATTTATTCACGAAACATGTATTTAATATCTATACACTAAACATGTATTTAATATTCATACATTAAAAATGTATTTAATATTCATACACTAAACATGTATTTAATATTCATACATTAAAAATGTATTTAATATTTATACACTAAACATGTATTTAATAGTCTTACACGAAACATGTATTTAATATTTATACACTAAACATGTATTTAATATTCATACATTAAACATGTATTTAATATTTATACAAAAACATGTATTTAATTTTAATAAACTAAACATATATTTAATATTAATAAACTAAACATGTATTTAATATTTATACACTAAACATGTAGTTAATATTCATACACTAAACATGTAGTTATTATTCATACACTAAACATGTATTTAATATTAATACAGTAAACATGTATTAAATATTTATACACTAAACATGTATTTAATATTAATTCAATAAACATGTAGTTATTATTCTTACACTTAATATGTATTTAATATTAATATAAAAACATGTATTTAATTTTAATAAACTAAACATACATTTAATATTAATACACTAAACATGTATTTAATATTTATACACTAAACATGTATTTAATATTCATACACTAAACATGTAGTTATTATTTATACACTAAACATGTATTTAATATTAATACAGTAAATATGTATTAAATATTTATACACTAAACATGTATTTAATATTAATACAAAAACATGTATTTAATTTGAATAAACTAAATATATATTTAATATTAATACACTAAACATGTATTTAATATTTTTACACTAAACGTGTATTTAATATTCATACACTAAAAGTATATTTAATATTCATACACTAAACATGTGTTTAATATTAATACACTAAACATGTAGTTATTATTCATACACTAAACATGTATTTAATATTTATACGATAAACATGTATTTAATATTAATACAATAAATATGTATTTATTATATATCCACTAAACATGTATTTAATATTCATAAACTAAATATATATTTAATATTAATACACTAAACATGTATTTAATATTAATACACTAAACATGTATTTAATATTTTTACACTAAACATGTATTTAATGTTCATACACTAAACATGTATTTAATATTCATACACTAAACATGTATTTAATATTAATACAAAAACATGTATTTAATTGTAATAAACTAAATATATATTTAATATTAATACACTAAACATGTATTTAATATTCATAAACTAAAAATGTATTTAACATTTATACACTAAACACGTATTTAATATTCATACACTAAACATGTAGTTATTATTTATACACTAAACATGTATTTAATATTAATACACTAAACATGTATTTAATATTAATACACTAAACATGTATTTAATATTTATACACTAAACATGTATTTCATATTAATAAAAAACATGTATTTAATTTTGATAAACTAAACATATATTTAATATTATTACACTAAACATGTATTTAATATTTATACAAAAACATGTATTTAATTTTTATAAACTAATCATATATTTAATATTAATACACTAAACATGTATTTAATATTTTTACACTAAACATGTATTTAATATATATACACTAAAAGTGTATTTAATATTAATACACTAAACATGTATTTAATATTAATACACTAAACATGTATTTAATATTCATACACTAAACATGTATTTAATATTCATACACTAAACATGTATTTAATATTAATACACTAAACATGTATTTAATATTAATACACTAAAAATGTATTTAATATTCATAAACTAAACATATATTTAACATGTATACACTAAACATGTATTTAATATTCATACACTAAACATATAGTTATTATTTATACACTAAACGTGTATTAAATATTCATACACTAAACATGTATCTAATATTAATACAAAACATGTATTTACGTTTAACAAACTAAACATATATTTAATATTAATACACTAAACATGTATTTAATATTTATACAGTAAACATGTATTGAATATTCATACACTAAACATGTATTTAATATTTATACACTAAACATGTATTTAATATTCATACACTAAACATGTATTTAATATTTATACACTAAACATGTATTTAATATTAATACAAAAACATGTATTTAATTTTAATAAACTAAACATATATTTAATATTGTTACACTAAACATGTATTTAATATTTATACACTAAACATATAGTTATTATTTATACACTAAACGTGTATTAAATATTCATACACTAAACATGTATCTAATATTAATACAAAACATGTATTTACGTTTAACAAACTAAACATATATTTAATATTAATACACTAAACATGTATTTAATATTTATACAGTAAACATGTATTGAATATTCATACACTAAACATGTATTTAATATTTATACACTAAACATGTATTTAATATTTATACACTAAACATGTATTTAATATTAATACAAAAACATGTATTTAATTTTAATAAACTAAACATATATTTAATATTGTTACACTAAACATGTATTTAATATTTATACACTGAACATGTATTTAATAGTTATACACTAATCATGTATTTAATATTAATACACTAATCATGTATTTAATATTCATACACTAAATATGTATTTAATATTCATACATGAAACATGTATTTAATATGCATACACTAAACATGTATTTAATATTTATACACTAAATATGTATTTAATATTCATACACTAAACATGTATTTAATATTTATACAAAAACATGTATTCAATTCTAATAATCTAAACATATATTTAATATTAATACACTAGACATGTATTTAATATTTATACACTAAACATGTATTTAATATTCATACAGTAAACATGTAGTTATTATTTATACACTAAACATGTATTTAATATTAATACAGTAAACATGTATTTAATATTTATACACTAAACATGTATTTAATATTCATTCGATAAACATGTAGTTATTATTCTTACACTTAATATGTATTTAATATTAATACAAAAACATGTATTTAATTCTAATAAACCAATCATATATTTAATATTAATACACTAAACATGTATTTAATATTTATACACTAAACATGTATTTAATATTCATACACTAAACATGTAGTTATGATTTATACACTAAACATGTATTTAATATTAATACAGTAAACATGTATTTAATATTCATACACTAAAAATGTATTTAATATTAATACAAAAGCACGTATTTAATTTTAATAAACTAAACATATATTTAATATTAATACACTAAACATGTATTTATTATTTATACACTAAACATGTATTTAATATTCATACACTAAACATGTAGTTATTATTTATACACTAAACATGTATTTAATATTAATACAGTAAACATGTATTTAATATTTATACACTAAACATGTATTTAATATTCATTCAATAAACATGTAGTTATTATTCTTACACTTAATATGTATTTAATATTAATACAAAAACATGTATTTAATTTTAATAAACTAACATATATTTAATATTAATACACTAAATATGTATTTAATATTTATACACTAAACATGTATTAAATATTCATACACTAAACATTTATTTAATATTCATTCAATAAACATGTAGTTATTATTCTTACACTTAATATGTATTTGATATTAATACAAAAACATGTATTTAATTTTAATAAACTAATCATATATTTAATATTCATACATTAAAAATGTATTTAATATTCATACACTAAACATGTATTTAATATTCATACATTAAACATGTATTTAATATTTATACAATAAACATGTATTTAATATTCTTACACGAAACATGTATTTAATATTTATACACTAAACATGTATTTAATATTCATACATTAAACATGTATTTAATATTTATACATTAAACATGTATTTAATATTAATACACTAAATATGTATTTATTATATATCAACTAAACATGTATTTAATATTCATAAACTAAATATATATTTAATATTAATACACTAAACATGTATTTAATATTAATACACTAAACATGTATTTAATATTTTTACACTAAACATGTATTTAATATTCATACACTAAACATGTATTTAATATTCATACACTAAACATGTATTTACTATTAATACAAAAACATGTATTTAATTGTAATAAACTAAATATATATTTAATATTAATACACTAAACATGTATTTAATATTCATAAACTAAACATGTATTTAACATTTATAAACTAAACATGTATTTAATATTTATACACTAAACATGTAGTTATTATTTATACACTAAACATGTATTTAATATTAATACACTAAACATGTATTTAATATTAATACACTAAACATGTATTTAACATTTATACACTAAACATGTATATAATATTAATACAAAAACATGTATTTCATTTTAATAAACTAAACATATATTTAATATTATTACACTAAACATGTAGTTATTATTTATACACTAAACATGCATTTAATATTAATACACTAAACATGTATTTAATATTCATAAACTAAACATGTATTTAATATTCATACAATAAACATGTATTTAATATTCATACACTAAACATGTATTTAATATTAATGCAAAACATGTATTTAAGTTTAATAAACTAAACATATATTTAATATTAATACACTAAACATGTATTTAATATTTATACAGTAAACATGTGTTTTATATTCATACACTAAACATGTATTTAATATTTATACACTAAACATGTATTTAATATTCATACACTAAACATGTATTTAATATTTATACACTAAACATGTATTTAATATTTATACACTAAATATGTATTTAATATTCATACACTAAACATGTATTTAATATTCATACATTAAACATGTATTTAATATTCATACACTAAACATGTATTTAATATTCATACACTAAACATGTATTTAATATTAATACACTGAACATGTATTTAATATTCATACACTAAACATGTATTTAATATTAATACACTGAACATGTATTTAATAATCATATAGTAAACGTATATGTAATCATATACTAATCATAAATTTAATATTCATACAGTAAACATGTATTTATTATCCTCTAAATAAGAAACACTTGGAAATAATGAATTCTTTTATGTGTGCAGTTGCGGCAGAACTCCACAGGAGGGTGCATCTTCCCTCTTAATAAGTCCTGTCCTCTCCGTCTCTCTCTCTCTCTCTCTCTCTCTCTTTCCTTTTTTTTTTGTTTCTTTTATTTTTTTTTACATAAGTTTGGTTTCTCATACACTTATATTTATACACTAAACATGTATTTAATATTTATACACTAAACATGTATTTAATATTAATACAAAAACATGTATTTAATTTTAATAAACTAAACATATATTTAATATTAATACACTAAACATGTATTAAATATTCATACACTAAACATTTATTTAATATTCATTCAATAAACATGCAGTTATTATTCTTACACTTAATATGTATTTAATATTAATACAAAAACATGTATTTAATTTTAATAAACTAATCATATATTTAATATTAATACACTAAACATGTATTTAATATTTTTACACTAAACATGTATTTAATATTTATACACTAAACATGTATTTAATATTTATACACTAAACATGTATTTAATATTCATACACTAAACACGTATTTAATATTAATACACTAAACATGTATTTAATATTTATACACTAAACATGTATTTAATATTCATAAACTAAACATGTATTTAACATTTATACACTAAACATGTATTTAATATTCATACACTAAACATGTACTTATTATTTATACACTAAACATGTATTTAATATTTATACACTAAACATGTATTTAATATTAATACACTAAATATGTATTTATTATATATCCACTAAACATGTATTTAATATTCATAAACTAAACGTGTATTTAATATTCATACACTAAACATGTATTTAATATTCATAAACTAAACATGTATTTAACATTAATACACTAAACTTGTATTTAATATTCATACACTAAACAGTATTTAATTTTTAATAAACTAAACATATATTTAATATTAATACACTAAACATGTATTTAATATTTATACACTAAACATGTATTTAATATTCATACACTAAACATGTATTTAATATTTATACACTAAACATGTATTTAATATTAATACACTAAACATGTATTTAATATTAATACACTAAATATGTATTTATTATATATCCACTAAACATGTATTCAATATTCATAAACTAAATATATATTTAATATTAATACACTAAACATGTATTTAATATTAATACACTAAACATGTATTTAATATTTTTACACTAAACATGTATTTAATATTCATACACTAAACATGTATTTAATATTCATACACTAAACATGTATTTAATATTAATACAAAAACATGTATTTAATTGTATTAAACTAAATATATATTTAATATTAATACACTAAACATGTATTTAATATTCATAAACTAAACATGTATTTAACATTGATACACTAAAAGTGTATTTAATATTCATACACTAAACATGTGTTTAATATTAATACACTAAACATGTATTTAATATTTATACACTAAACATGTATTTAATATTAATACACTAAATATGTATTTATTATATATCCACTAAACATGTATTTAATATTCATAAACTAAATATATATTTAATATTAATACACTAAACATGTATTTAATATTAATATACTAAACATGTATTTAATATTTTTACACTAAACATGTATTTAATATTCATACACTTAACATGTATTTAATATTCATACACTAAACATGTATTTAATATTAATACAAAAACATGTATTTAATTGTAATAAACTAAATATATATTTAATATTAATACACTAAACATGTATTTAATATTCATAAACTAAACATGTATTTAACATTTATACACTAAACATGTATTTAATATTCATAAACTAAACATGTATTTAATATTCATACACTAAACGTGTATTTAATATTCATACACTAAACATGTATTTAATATTAATGCAAAACATGTATTTAAGTTTAATAAACTAAACATATATTTAATATTAATACACTAAACATGTATTTAATATTTATACAGTAAACATGTGTTTTATATTCATACACTAAACATGTATTTAATATTTATACACTAAACATGTATTTAATATTCATACACTAAACATGTATTTAATATTTATACACTAAACATGTATTTAATATTTATACACTAAATATGTATTTAATATTCATACACTAAACATGTATTTAATATTCATACATTAAACATGTATTTAATATTCATACACTAAACATGTATTTAATATTCATACACTAAACATGTATTTAATATTAATACACTGAACATGTATTTAATATTCATACACTAAACATGTATTTAATATTAATACACTGAACATGTATTTAATAATCATATAGTAAACGTATATGTAATCATATACTAATCATAAATTTAATATTCATACAGTAAACATGTATTTATTATCCTCTAAATAAGAAACACTTGGAAATAATGAATTCTTTTATGTGTGCAGTTGCGGCAGAACTCCACAGGAGGGTGCATCTTCCCTCTTAATAAGTCCTGTCCTCTCCGTCTCTCTCTCTCTCTCTCTCTCTCTCTTTCCTTTTTTTTTTGTTTCTTTTATTTTTTTTTACATAAGTTTGGTTTCTCATACACTTATATTTATACACTAAACATGTATTTAATATTTATACACTAAACATGTATTTAATATTAATACAAAAACATGTATTTAATTTTAATAAACTAAACATATATTTAATATTAATACACTAAACATGTATTAAATATTCATACACTAAACATTTATTTAATATTCATTCAATAAACATGCAGTTATTATTCTTACACTTAATATGTATTTAATATTAATACAAAAACATGTATTTAATTTTAATAAACTAATCATATATTTAATATTAATACACTAAACATGTATTTAATATTTTTACACTAAACATGTATTTAATATTTATACACTAAACATGTATTTAATATTTATACACTAAACATGTATTTAATATTCATACACTAAACACGTATTTAATATTAATACACTAAACATGTATTTAATATTTATACACTAAACATGTATTTAATATTCATAAACTAAACATGTATTTAACATTTATACACTAAACATGTATTTAATATTCATACACTAAACATGTAGTTATTATTTATACACTAAACATGTATTTAATATTTATACACTAAACATGTATTTAATATTAATACACTAAATATGTATTTATTATATATCCACTAAACATGTATTTAATATTCATAAACTAAACGTGTATTTAATATTCATACACTAAACATGTATTTAATATTCATAAACTAAACATGTATTTAACATTAATACACTAAACTTGTATTTAATATTCATACACTAAACAGTATTTAATTTTTAATAAACTAAACATATATTTAATATTAATACACTAAACATGTATTTAATATTTATACACTAAACATGTATTTAATATTCATACACTAAACATGTATTTAATATTTATACACTAAACATGTATTTAATATTAATACACTAAACATGTATTTAATATTAATACACTAAATATGTATTTATTATATATCCACTAAACATGTATTCAATATTCATAAACTAAATATATATTTAATATTAATACACTAAACATGTATTTAATATTAATACACTAAACATGTATTTAATATTTTTACACTAAACATGTATTTAATATTCATACACTAAACATGTATTTAATATTCATACACTAAACATGTATTTAATATTAATACAAAAACATGTATTTAATTGTATTAAACTAAATATATATTTAATATTAATACACTAAACATGTATTTAATATTCATAAACTAAACATGTATTTAACATTGATACACTAAACATGTATTTAATATTCATACACTAAACATGTAGTTATTATTTATACACTAAACATGTATTTAATATTAATACACTAAACATGTATTTAATATTAATACACTAAACATGTATTTAACATTTATACACTAAATATGTATTTAATATTAATACAAAAACATGTATTTAATTTTAATAAACTAAACATATATTTAATATTATTACACTAAACATGTAGTTATTATTTATACACTAAACATGTATTTAATATTCATACACTAAACATGTATTTAATATTTATACACTAAACATGTATTTAATATTAATACACTAAATGTGTATTTATTATATATCCACTAAACATGTATTTAATATTCATAAACCAAACATGTATTTAATATTCATACACTAAACGTGTATTCAATATTCATACACTAAACATGTATTTAATATTAATACAAAACATGTATTTAAGTTTAATAAACTAAACATATATTTAATATGAATACACTAAACATGTATTTAATATTTATACAGTAAACATGTATTTTATATTCATACACTAAACATGTATTTAATATTTATACACTAAACATGTATTTAATATTCATACACTAACATGTATTTAATATTTATACACTAAACATGTATTTAATATTTATACACTAAATATGTATTTAATATTCATAAACTAAACATGTATTTAATATTCATACATTAAACATGTATTTAATATTCATACACTAAACATGTATTTAATATTTATACACTAAACATGTATTTAATATTCATACACTAAACATGTATTTAATATTAATACACTGAACATGTATTTAATATTCATACACTAAACATGTATTTAATATTAATACACTGAACATGTATTTAATAATCATATAGTAAACGTATATGTAATCATATACTAATCATATATTTAATATTCATACATTAAACATGTATTTATTATCCTCTAAATAAGGCACACTTGGAAATAATGAATTTCTTTATGCGTGCAGTTGCGGCAGAAGTCCGCAGGAGGGCGCACGTTCCCTCTTAATAAGTCCGGTCCTCTCCGTCTCTCTATCTCTCTTTTTCCTTTTTTTTTGTTTCTTTTTTTTTTTTTTACATAAGTTTGGTTTCTCATACACTTATATTTATACACTAAACATGTATTTAATATTTATACACTAAACATGTATTTGATAATAGTACAAAAACATGTATTTAATTTTAATAAACCAAACATATATTTAATATTAATACACTAAACATGTATTTAATATTAATACAAAAACATGTATTTAATTTTAATAAACTAAACATATATTTAATATTAATACACTAAACATGTATTTAATATTTATACACTAAACATGTATTTAATAATAGTACAAAAACATGTATTTAATTTTAATAAACTAAACATATATTTAATATTAATACACTAAACATGTATTTAATATTAATACAAAAACATGTATTTAATTTTAATAAACTAATCATATATTTAATATTAATACACTAAACATGTATTTAATATTTTTACACTAAACATGTATTTAATATTTATACACTAAACATGTATTTAATATTTATACACTAAACATGTATTTAATATTCATACACTAAACATGTATTTAATATTAATACACTAAACATGTATTTAATATTTATACACTAAACATGTATTTAATATTCATAAACTAAACATGTATTTAATATTCATACACTAAACATGTAGTTATTATTTATACACTAAACATGTATTTAATATTCATACACTAAACATGTTTTTAATATTAATACACTAAATATGTATTTATTATAAATCCACTAAACATGTATTTAATATTCATAAACTAAACGTGTATTTAATATTCATACACTAAACATGTCTTTAATATTAATACAAAACATGTATTTACATTTAATAAACTAAACATATATTTAATATTAATACACTAAACATATATTTAATATTCATACACTAAACATGTATTTAATATTATACACTAAACATGCATTTAATATTCATACACTAAACATGTATTTAATATTTATACACTAAACATGTATTTAATATTAATACAAAAACATGTATTTAATTTTAATAAACTAAACATATATTTAATATTATTACACTAAACATGTATTTAATATTTATACACTGAACATGTATTTAATAGTTATACACAAATAATGTATTTAATATTAATACACTAATCATGTATTTAATATTCATACACTAAACATGTAGTTATTATTTATACACTAAACGTGTATTCAATATTAATACAGTAAACATGTATTTAATATTAATACACTAAACATGTATTTAATATTAAAACAAAAACATGTATTTAATTTTAATAAACTAAATATATATTTAATATTAATACACTAAACATGTATTTAATATTCATAAACTAAACATGTATTTAACATTTATACACTAAACATGTATTTAATATTCATACACTAAACATGTATTTAATTTTTAATAAACTAAACATATATTTAATATTAATACACTAAACATGTATTTAATAGTTATACACTAATCATGTATTTAATATTAATACACTAATCATGTATTTAATATTCATACACTAAACATGTATTTAATATTCATACACTTAACATGTATTTAATATTTATTCACGAAACATGTATTTAATATTTATACACTAAACATGTATTTAATATTAGTACAAAAACATGTATTTAATTTTAATAAACCAAACATATATTTAATATTAATACACTAAACATGTATTTAATATTAATACAAAAACATGTATTTAATTTTAATAAACTAAACATTTAATATTAATACACTAAACATGTATTTAATATTAATACACTAAACATGTATTTAATATTTATACACTAAACGTATATTTAATATTTATACACTAAAAGTGTATTTAATATTTATACACTAAACATGTATTTAATATTAATACACAAAACATGTAGTTATTATTCATACACTAAACATGTATTTAATATTAATACACTAAACATGTATTTAATATTTATACACTAAACATGTATTTAATATTAATACAAAAACATGTATTTAATTTTAATAAACTAAATATATATTTAATATTAATACACTAAACATTTATTTAATATTAATACACTAAACATGTATTTAATAATTATACACTAAAATGGAATTTAATAATAGACTAAACATGTATTTAATATTTTCACACTAAACATGTATTTAATATCAATACACTAAACATGTATTTAATATTTATACACTAAACATGTAGTTATTATTCATACACTAAACATGTATTTAATATTAATACACTAAACATGTATTTAATATTTATACACTAAACATGTATTTAATATTTATACACTAAACATGTATTTAATATTAATACAAAAACATGTATTTAATTTTAATAAACTAAACATATATTTAATATTGTTACACTAAACATGTATTTAATATTTATACACTGAACATGTATTTAATAGTTATACACTAATCATGTATTTAATATTAATACACTAATCATGTATTTAATATTCATACACTAAATATGTATTTAATATTCATACATGAAACATGTATTTAATATGCATACACTAAACATGTATTTAATATTTATACACTAAATATGTATTTAATATTCATACACTAAACATGTATTTAATATTTATACAAAAACATGTATTCAATTCTAATAATCTAAACATATATTTAATATTAATACACTAGACATGTATTTAATATTTATACACTAAACATGTATTTAATATTCATACAGTAAACATGTAGTTATTATTTATACACTAAACATGTATTTAATATTAATACAGTAAACATGTATTTAATATTTATACACTAAACATGTATTTAATATTCATTCGATAAACATGTAGTTATTATTCTTACACTTAATATGTATTTAATATTAATACAAAAACATGTATTTAATTCTAATAAACCAATCATATATTTAATATTAATACACTAAACATGTATTTAATATTTATACACTAAACATGTATTTAATATTCATACACTAAACATGTAGTTATGATTTATACACTAAACATGTATTTAATATTAATACAGTAAACATGTATTTAATATTCATACACTAAAAATGTATTTAATATTAATACAAAAGCACGTATTTAATTTTAATAAACTAAACATATATTTAATATTAATACACTAAACATGTATTTATTATTTATACACTAAACATGTATTTAATATTCATACACTAAACATGTAGTTATTATTTATACACTAAACATGTATTTAATATTAATACAGTAAACATGTATTTAATATTTATACACTAAACATGTATTTAATATTCATTCAATAAACATGTAGTTATTATTCTTACACTTAATATGTATTTAATATTAATACAAAAACATGTATTTAATTTTAATAAACTAACATATATTTAATATTAATACACTAAATATGTATTTAATATTTATACACTAAACATGTATTAAATATTCATACACTAAACATTTATTTAATATTCATTCAATAAACATGTAGTTATTATTCTTACACTTAATATGTATTTGATATTAATACAAAAACATGTATTTAATTTTAATAAACTAATCATATATTTAATATTCATACATTAAAAATGTATTTAATATTCATACACTAAACATGTATTTAATATTCATACATTAAACATGTATTTAATATTTATACAATAAACATGTATTTAATATTCTTACACGAAACATGTATTTAATATTTATACACTAAACATGTATTTAATATTCATACATTAAACATGTATTTAATATTTATACATTAAACATGTATTTAATATTAATACACTAAATATGTATTTATTATATATCAACTAAACATGTATTTAATATTCATAAACTAAATATATATTTAATATTAATACACTAAACATGTATTTAATATTAATACACTAAACATGTATTTAATATTTTTACACTAAACATGTATTTAATATTCATACACTAAACATGTATTTAATATTCATACACTAAACATGTATTTACTATTAATACAAAAACATGTATTTAATTGTAATAAACTAAATATATATTTAATATTAATACACTAAACATGTATTTAATATTCATAAACTAAACATGTATTTAACATTTATAAACTAAACATGTATTTAATATTTATACACTAAACATGTAGTTATTATTTATACACTAAACATGTATTTAATATTAATACACTAAACATGTATTTAATATTAATACACTAAACATGTATTTAACATTTATACACTAAACATGTATATAATATTAATACAAAAACATGTATTTCATTTTAATAAACTAAACATATATTTAATATTATTACACTAAACATGTAGTTATTATTTATACACTAAACATGCATTTAATATTAATACACTAAACATGTATTTAATATTCATAAACTAAACATGTATTTAATATTCATACAATAAACATGTATTTAATATTCATACACTAAACATGTATTTAATATTAATGCAAAACATGTATTTAAGTTTAATAAACTAAACATATATTTAATATTAATACACTAAACATGTATTTAATATTTATACAGTAAACATGTGTTTTATATTCATACACTAAACATGTATTTAATATTTATACACTAAACATGTATTTAATATTCATACACTAAACATGTATTTAATATTTATACACTAAACATGTATTTAATATTTATACACTAAATATGTATTTAATATTCATACACTAAACATGTATTTAATATTCATACATTAAACATGTATTTAATATTCATACACTAAACATGTATTTAATATTCATACACTAAACATGTATTTAATATTAATACACTGAACATGTATTTAATATTCATACACTAAACATGTATTTAATATTAATACACTGAACATGTATTTAATAATCATATAGTAAACGTATATGTAATCATATACTAATCATAAATTTAATATTCATACAGTAAACATGTATTTATTATCCTCTAAATAAGAAACACTTGGAAATAATGAATTCTTTTATGTGTGCAGTTGCGGCAGAACTCCACAGGAGGGTGCATCTTCCCTCTTAATAAGTCCTGTCCTCTCCGTCTCTCTCTCTCTCTCTCTCTCTCTCTTTCCTTTTTTTTTTGTTTCTTTTATTTTTTTTTACATAAGTTTGGTTTCTCATACACTTATATTTATACACTAAACATGTATTTAATATTTATACACTAAACATGTATTTAATATTAATACAAAAACATGTATTTAATTTTAATAAACTAAACATATATTTAATATTAATACACTAAACATGTATTAAATATTCATACACTAAACATTTATTTAATATTCATTCAATAAACATGCAGTTATTATTCTTACACTTAATATGTATTTAATATTAATACAAAAACATGTATTTAATTTTAATAAACTAATCATATATTTAATATTAATACACTAAACATGTATTTAATATTTTTACACTAAACATGTATTTAATATTTATACACTAAACATGTATTTAATATTTATACACTAAACATGTATTTAATATTCATACACTAAACACGTATTTAATATTAATACACTAAACATGTATTTAATATTTATACACTAAACATGTATTTAATATTCATAAACTAAACATGTATTTAACATTTATACACTAAACATGTATTTAATATTCATACACTAAACATGTACTTATTATTTATACACTAAACATGTATTTAATATTTATACACTAAACATGTATTTAATATTAATACACTAAATATGTATTTATTATATATCCACTAAACATGTATTTAATATTCATAAACTAAACGTGTATTTAATATTCATACACTAAACATGTATTTAATATTCATAAACTAAACATGTATTTAACATTAATACACTAAACTTGTATTTAATATTCATACACTAAACAGTATTTAATTTTTAATAAACTAAACATATATTTAATATTAATACACTAAACATGTATTTAATATTTATACACTAAACATGTATTTAATATTCATACACTAAACATGTATTTAATATTTATACACTAAACATGTATTTAATATTAATACACTAAACATGTATTTAATATTAATACACTAAATATGTATTTATTATATATCCACTAAACATGTATTCAATATTCATAAACTAAATATATATTTAATATTAATACACTAAACATGTATTTAATATTAATACACTAAACATGTATTTAATATTTTTACACTAAACATGTATTTAATATTCATACACTAAACATGTATTTAATATTCATACACTAAACATGTATTTAATATTAATACAAAAACATGTATTTAATTGTATTAAACTAAATATATATTTAATATTAATACACTAAACATGTATTTAATATTCATAAACTAAACATGTATTTAACATTGATACACTAAAAGTGTATTTAATATTCATACACTAAACATGTGTTTAATATTAATACACTAAACATGTATTTAATATTTATACACTAAACATGTATTTAATATTAATACACTAAATATGTATTTATTATATATCCACTAAACATGTATTTAATATTCATAAACTAAATATATATTTAATATTAATACACTAAACATGTATTTAATATTAATATACTAAACATGTATTTAATATTTTTACACTAAACATGTATTTAATATTCATACACTTAACATGTATTTAATATTCATACACTAAACATGTATTTAATATTAATACAAAAACATGTATTTAATTGTAATAAACTAAATATATATTTAATATTAATACACTAAACATGTATTTAATATTCATAAACTAAACATGTATTTAACATTTATACACTAAACATGTATTTAATATTCATAAACTAAACATGTATTTAATATTCATACACTAAACGTGTATTTAATATTCATACACTAAACATGTATTTAATATTAATGCAAAACATGTATTTAAGTTTAATAAACTAAACATATATTTAATATTAATACACTAAACATGTATTTAATATTTATACAGTAAACATGTGTTTTATATTCATACACTAAACATGTATTTAATATTTATACACTAAACATGTATTTAATATTCATACACTAAACATGTATTTAATATTTATACACTAAACATGTATTTAATATTTATACACTAAATATGTATTTAATATTCATACACTAAACATGTATTTAATATTCATACATTAAACATGTATTTAATATTCATACACTAAACATGTATTTAATATTCATACACTAAACATGTATTTAATATTAATACACTGAACATGTATTTAATATTCATACACTAAACATGTATTTAATATTAATACACTGAACATGTATTTAATAATCATATAGTAAACGTATATGTAATCATATACTAATCATAAATTTAATATTCATACAGTAAACATGTATTTATTATCCTCTAAATAAGAAACACTTGGAAATAATGAATTCTTTTATGTGTGCAGTTGCGGCAGAACTCCACAGGAGGGTGCATCTTCCCTCTTAATAAGTCCTGTCCTCTCCGTCTCTCTCTCTCTCTCTCTCTCTCTCTTTCCTTTTTTTTTTGTTTCTTTTATTTTTTTTTACATAAGTTTGGTTTCTCATACACTTATATTTATACACTAAACATGTATTTAATATTTATACACTAAACATGTATTTAATATTAATACAAAAACATGTATTTAATTTTAATAAACTAAACATATATTTAATATTAATACACTAAACATGTATTAAATATTCATACACTAAACATTTATTTAATATTCATTCAATAAACATGCAGTTATTATTCTTACACTTAATATGTATTTAATATTAATACAAAAACATGTATTTAATTTTAATAAACTAATCATATATTTAATATTAATACACTAAACATGTATTTAATATTTTTACACTAAACATGTATTTAATATTTATACACTAAACATGTATTTAATATTTATACACTAAACATGTATTTAATATTCATACACTAAACACGTATTTAATATTAATACACTAAACATGTATTTAATATTTATACACTAAACATGTATTTAATATTCATAAACTAAACATGTATTTAACATTTATACACTAAACATGTATTTAATATTCATACACTAAACATGTAGTTATTATTTATACACTAAACATGTATTTAATATTTATACACTAAACATGTATTTAATATTAATACACTAAATATGTATTTATTATATATCCACTAAACATGTATTTAATATTCATAAACTAAACGTGTATTTAATATTCATACACTAAACATGTATTTAATATTCATAAACTAAACATGTATTTAACATTAATACACTAAACTTGTATTTAATATTCATACACTAAACAGTATTTAATTTTTAATAAACTAAACATATATTTAATATTAATACACTAAACATGTATTTAATATTTATACACTAAACATGTATTTAATATTCATACACTAAACATGTATTTAATATTTATACACTAAACATGTATTTAATATTAATACACTAAACATGTATTTAATATTAATACACTAAATATGTATTTATTATATATCCACTAAACATGTATTCAATATTCATAAACTAAATATATATTTAATATTAATACACTAAACATGTATTTAATATTAATACACTAAACATGTATTTAATATTTTTACACTAAACATGTATTTAATATTCATACACTAAACATGTATTTAATATTCATACACTAAACATGTATTTAATATTAATACAAAAACATGTATTTAATTGTATTAAACTAAATATATATTTAATATTAATACACTAAACATGTATTTAATATTCATAAACTAAACATGTATTTAACATTGATACACTAAACATGTATTTAATATTCATACACTAAACATGTAGTTATTATTTATACACTAAACATGTATTTAATATTAATACACTAAACATGTATTTAATATTAATACACTAAACATGTATTTAACATTTATACACTAAATATGTATTTAATATTAATACAAAAACATGTATTTAATTTTAATAAACTAAACATATATTTAATATTATTACACTAAACATGTAGTTATTATTTATACACTAAACATGTATTTAATATTCATACACTAAACATGTATTTAATATTTATACACTAAACATGTATTTAATATTAATACACTAAATGTGTATTTATTATATATCCACTAAACATGTATTTAATATTCATAAACCAAACATGTATTTAATATTCATACACTAAACGTGTATTCAATATTCATACACTAAACATGTATTTAATATTAATACAAAACATGTATTTAAGTTTAATAAACTAAACATATATTTAATATGAATACACTAAACATGTATTTAATATTTATACAGTAAACATGTATTTTATATTCATACACTAAACATGTATTTAATATTTATACACTAAACATGTATTTAATATTCATACACTAACATGTATTTAATATTTATACACTAAACATGTATTTAATATTTATACACTAAATATGTATTTAATATTCATAAACTAAACATGTATTTAATATTCATACATTAAACATGTATTTAATATTCATACACTAAACATGTATTTAATATTTATACACTAAACATGTATTTAATATTCATACACTAAACATGTATTTAATATTAATACACTGAACATGTATTTAATATTCATACACTAAACATGTATTTAATATTAATACACTGAACATGTATTTAATAATCATATAGTAAACGTATATGTAATCATATACTAATCATATATTTAATATTCATACATTAAACATGTATTTATTATCCTCTAAATAAGGCACACTTGGAAATAATGAATTTCTTTATGCGTGCAGTTGCGGCAGAAGTCCGCAGGAGGGCGCACGTTCCCTCTTAATAAGTCCGGTCCTCTCCGTCTCTCTATCTCTCTTTTTCCTTTTTTTTTGTTTCTTTTTTTTTTTTTTACATAAGTTTGGTTTCTCATACACTTATATTTATACACTAAACATGTATTTAATATTTATACACTAAACATGTATTTGATAATAGTACAAAAACATGTATTTAATTTTAATAAACCAAACATATATTTAATATTAATACACTAAACATGTATTTAATATTAATACAAAAACATGTATTTAATTTTAATAAACTAAACATATATTTAATATTAATACACTAAACATGTATTTAATATTTATACACTAAACATGTATTTA
The DNA here is from genome assembly GCF_033978795.1 of Nerophis ophidion. Taxonomy (NCBI): domain Eukaryota; kingdom Metazoa; phylum Chordata; class Actinopteri; order Syngnathiformes; family Syngnathidae; genus Nerophis; species Nerophis ophidion. Next base: position 58,637 of record NW_026906972.1, on the reverse strand, counting down.
ATAATAGTACAAAAACATGTATTTAATTTTAATAAACTAAACATATATTTAATATTAATACACTAAACATGTATTTAATATTAATACAAAAACATGTATTTAATTTTAATAAACTAATCATATATTTAATATTAATACACTAAACATGTATTTAATATTTTTACACTAAACATGTATTTAATATTTATACACTAAACATGTATTTAATATTTATACACTAAACATGTATTTAATATTCATACACTAAACATGTATTTAATATTAATACACTAAACATGTATTTAATATTTATACACTAAACATGTATTTAATATTCATAAACTAAACATGTATTTAATATTCATACACTAAACATGTAGTTATTATTTATACACTAAACATGTATTTAATATTCATACACTAAACATGTTTTTAATATTAATACACTAAATATGTATTTATTATAAATCCACTAAACATGTATTTAATATTCATAAACTAAACGTGTATTTAATATTCATACACTAAACATGTCTTTAATATTAATACAAAACATGTATTTACATTTAATAAACTAAACATATATTTAATATTAATACACTAAACATATATTTAATATTCATACACTAAACATGTATTTAATATTATACACTAAACATGCATTTAATATTCATACACTAAACATGTATTTAATATTTATACACTAAACATGTATTTAATATTAATACAAAAACATGTATTTAATTTTAATAAACTAAACATATATTTAATATTATTACACTAAACATGTATTTAATATTTATACACTGAACATGTATTTAATAGTTATACACAAATAATGTATTTAATATTAATACACTAATCATGTATTTAATATTCATACACTAAACATGTAGTTATTATTTATACACTAAACGTGTATTCAATATTAATACAGTAAACATGTATTTAATATTAATACACTAAACATGTATTTAATATTAAAACAAAAACATGTATTTAATTTTAATAAACTAAATATATATTTAATATTAATACACTAAACATGTATTTAATATTCATAAACTAAACATGTATTTAACATTTATACACTAAACATGTATTTAATATTCATACACTAAACATGTATTTAATTTTTAATAAACTAAACATATATTTAATATTAATACACTAAACATGTATTTAATAGTTATACACTAATCATGTATTTAATATTAATACACTAATCATGTATTTAATATTCATACACTAAACATGTATTTAATATTCATACACTTAACATGTATTTAATATTTATTCACGAAACATGTATTTAATATTTATACACTAAACATGTATTTAATATTAGTACAAAAACATGTATTTAATTTTAATAAACCAAACATATATTTAATATTAATACACTAAACATGTATTTAATATTAATACAAAAACATGTATTTAATTTTAATAAACTAAACATTTAATATTAATACACTAAACATGTATTTAATATTAATACACTAAACATGTATTTAATATTTATACACTAAACGTATATTTAATATTTATACACTAAAAGTGTATTTAATATTTATACACTAAACATGTATTTAATATTAATACACAAAACATGTAGTTATTATTCATACACTAAACATGTATTTAATATTAATACACTAAACATGTATTTAATATTTATACACTAAACATGTATTTAATATTAATACAAAAACATGTATTTAATTTTAATAAACTAAATATATATTTAATATTAATACACTAAACATTTATTTAATATTAATACACTAAACATGTATTTAATAATTATACACTAAAATGGAATTTAATAATAGACTAAACATGTATTTAATATTTTCACACTAAACATGTATTTAATATCAATACACTAAACATGTATTTAATATTTATACACTAAACATGTAGTTATTATTCATACACTAAACATGTATTTAATATTAATACACTAAACATGTATTTAATATTTATACGCTATACGTGTATTTAATATTTATACACTAAACATGTATTTAATTTTAATACAAAAACATGTATTTAATATTTATACACTAAACATGTATTTAATATTAATACACTAAACATGTATTTAATATTAATACACTAAATATGTATTTATTATATATCCACTAAACATGTATTTAATATTAATACACTAAACATGTATTTAATATTAATACAAAAACATGTATTTAATTTTAATAAACTAAATATATATTTAATATTAATACACTAAACATGTATTTAATATTTATACACTAAACATGTATTTAATATTCATACACTATAAGTATATTTAATATTCATACACTAAACATGTGTTTAATATTAATACACTAAACATCTAGTTATTATTCATACACTAAACATGTATTTAATATTTATACACTAAACATGTATTTAATATTAATACACTAAATATGTATTTATTATATATCCACTAAACATGTATTTAATATTCATAAACTAAATATATATTTAATATTAATACACTAAACATGTATTTAATATTAATACACTAAACATGTATTTAATATTTTTACACTAAACATGTATTTAATATTCATACACTAAACTTGTATTTAATATTCATACACTAAACATGTATTTAATATTAATACAAAACATGTATTTAATTGTAATAAACTAAATATATATTTAATATTAATACACTAAACATGTATTTAATATTCATACACTAAACATGTATTTAACATTTATACACTAAACATGTATTTAATATTCATACACTAAACATGTAGTTATTATTTATACACTAAACATGTATTTAATATTAATACACTAAACATGTATTTAATATTAATACACTAAACATGTATTTAATATTTATACAGTAAACATGTATTGAATATTCATACACTAAACATGTATTTAATATTCATACACTAAACATGTATTTAATATTAATACACTAAACATGTATTTAATATTAATACACTAAACATGTATTTAATATTTATACACCAAACATGTATTTAATATTAATACAAAAACATGTATTTAATTTTAATAAACTAAACATATATTTAATATTATTACACTAAACATGTATGTAATATTTATACACTGAACATGTATTTAATATTCATACACTAAACATTTAGTTATTATTTATACACTAAACATGTATTTAATATTAATACACTAAACATGTATTTAATATTAATACACTAAACATGTATTTAATATTAATACACTAAACATGTATTTAATATTTATACACTAATCATGTATTTAATATTAATACACTAATCATGAATTTAATATTTATACACTAAACATGTATTTAATATTCATACATTAAACATGTATTTAATATTCATACACTTAACATGTATTTAATATTTATACACTAAATATGTATTTAACATTCATACATTAAACATGTATTTAATATTTATACACTAAACATGTATTTAATATTCGTACACGAAACATGTATTTAATATTCATACACTTAACATGTATTTAATATTTATACACTAAATATGTATTTAATATTCATACATTAAAAATGTATTTAATAGTCATACACTAAACATGTATTTAATATTCATACACTTAACATGTATTTAATATTTATACACTAAATATGTATTTAATATTCATACATTAAAAATGTATTTAATATTCGTACACTAAACATGTATTTAATATTCATACATTAAACATGTATTTAATATTTATACACTAAATATGTATTTAATATTCATACATTAAAAACGTATTTAATATTCATACACTAAACATGTATTTAATATTTATACACTTAACATGTATTTAATATTTATACACTAAATATGCATTTAATATTTATACACTAAACATGTATTTAATATTAATACAAAAACATTTATTTAATTTTAATAAAGTAAACACATATTTAATATTAATACACTAAACATGTATTTAATATTTATACACTAAACATGTATTTAATATTTATACACTAAACATGTATTTAATATTCCATCCATCCATCCATTTTCTACCGCTTATTCCCTTTCGGGGTCGCGGGGGGCGCTGGCGCCTATCTCAGCTACAATCGGGCGGAAGGCAGGGTACACCCTGGACAAGTCGCCACCTCATCGCAGGGCCAACACAGATAGACAGACAACATTCACACTCACATTCACACACTAGGGCCAATTTAGTGTTGCCAATCAACCTATCCCCAGGTGCATGTCTTTGGAAGTGGGAGGAAGCCGGAGTACCCGGAGGGAACCCACGCATTCACGGGGAGAACATGCAAACTCCACACAGAAAGATCCCGAGCCTGGATTTGAACCCAGGACTGCAGGAACTTCGTAATGTGAGGCAGACGCACTAACCCCTCTGCCACCGTGAAGCCCTGTATTTAATATTAATACACTAAATATTTATTTATTATTCATCCACTAAACGTGTATTTAATATTCATAAACTAAACGTGTATTTAATATTCATACACTAAATGTGTATTTAATATTAATACAAAAACATGTATTTAAGTTTAACAAACTAAACATATATTTAATATTAATACACTAAATATGTATTTAATATTTATACACAAACATGTATTTAATATTAATACACTAAATATTTATTTATCATTCATCCACTAAACGTGTATTTAATATTCATAAACTAAACGTGTATTTAATATTCATACACTAAACATGTATTCAATATTAATACAAAAACATGTATTTAAGTTTAATAAACTAAACATATATTTAATATCAATACACTAAACATGTATTTAATATTTATACAAAAACATTTATTTAAGTTTAATAAACTAAACATATATTTAATATCAATACACTAAACATGTATTTAATATTCATACACTAAACATGTATTTAATATTAATACAAAAACATGTATTTAAGTTTAATAAACTAAACATATATTTAATATCATTACACTAAACATGTATTTAATATTTATACACAAACATGTATTTAATATTCATACACTAAACATGTATTTCTATACACTAAATATGTATTTAATACTCTCCTCGGTAATGGCACCGTTCCCAAAGTATGTGGGCTCTATTGATAACCTCACTAACAACTTTAACAACGCCCTGCGCGAAACCATTGATAGTATAGCACCGCTGAAGTTAAAAAAGGCTCCAAAAAGGCGTACGCCATGGTTTACTGAAGAAACTAGAGCTCAGAAATTATTATGTAGAAAGCTGGAACGCAAATGACGCACGACTAAACTTGAGGTGCACCATCAAGCATGGAGTGATAGTTTAATAACTTATAAACGCATGCTTACCTTAGCTAAAACTAATTATTACTCAAATCTCATCCGCATTAATAAAAACGATCCAAAATTTTTGTTTAGTACAGTAGCATCGCTAACCCAACAAGGGACTCCTTCCAGTAGCTCCACCCATTCGGCAGATGACTTTATGAAGTTCTTTAATAAGAAAATTGAACTTATTAGAAAGGAGATTAAAGACAATGCGTCCCAGCTACAACGGGGTTATAGTAACACTGATACGATTGTATATCCGGCGGATACTGCAAATATCCAAAATAGTTTCTCTCGTTTTGATGAAATAACATTAGAAGGATTGTTACAACGTGTAAATGGAATAAAACAAACAACATGTTTACTTGACCCACCTCCTGGGAAACTTATCAACGAGCTTTTTGTATTATTAGGTCCATCAGTGCTAAATATTATAAACTTATCACTTTCCTCGGGCACTGTTCCCGTTGCATTCAAAAAAGCGGTTATTCATCCTCTCCTTAAAAGACCTAACCTCGATCCTGACCTCATGGTAAACTACCGACCGGTGTCTCACCTTCCCTTTATTTCGAAAATCCTCAAAAAAATTGTTGCAGAGCAGCTAAATGAGCACTTAGCGTTTAACAATCTATGTGAAACCTTTCAATCCGGTTTCAGGGCAAATCACTCGACCGAGACAGCCCTCGCAAAACTGACTAATGATCTATTGCTAACGATGGACTCTGATGCGTCATCTATGTTGCTGCTCCTCGATCTTAGCGCTGCTTTCGATACCGTCGATCATAATATTTTATTAGAGCGTATCAAAATACGAATTGGTGTGTCAGACTCAGCCCTGTCATGGTTTAACTCTTATCTTACTGATAGGATGCAGTGCGTCTCCTATAACAGTGTGACCTCGGACTATGTTAAGGTAACGTGTGGAGTTCCCCAGGGTTCGGTCCTTGGCCCTGTACTCTTCAGCATCTACATGCTGCCGCTAGGTGACGTCATACGCAAATACGGTATTAGCTTTCACTGTTATGCTGATGACACCCAACTTTACATGCCCCTAAAGCTGACCAACACGCCGGACTGTAGTCAGTTGGAAGCGTGTCTTAATGAAATTAAACAATGGATGTCCGCTAACTTTTTGCAACTCAACGCCAAAAAAACGGAAATGCTGATTATCGGTCCTGCTAGACACCGACCTCTATTTAATAATACAACTTTAACATCCATCCATCCATCCATTTTCTACCGCTTATTCCCTTGTGGGGTCGCGGGGGCCGCTGGCGCCTATCTCAGCTTCAATCGGGCGGAAGGCGGGGTACACCCTGGACAAGTCGCCACCTCATCGCAGCAACTTTAACATTTGACAACCAAATAATAAAACAAGGTGACTCTGTAAAAAATCTGGGTATTATCTTCGACCCAACTCTCTCCTTTGAGTCACACATTAAAAGCGTTACTAAAACGGCCTTCTTTCATCTCCGTAATATCGCTAAAATTCGCTCCATTTTGTCCACTAAAGACGCCGAGATCATTATCCATGCGTTTGTTACGTCTCGTCTCGATTACTGTAACGTATTATTTTCGGGTCTCCCCATGTCTAGCATTAAAAGATTACAGTTGGTACAAAATGCGGCTGCTAGACTTTTGACAAGAACAAGAAAGTTTGATCATATTACGCCTGTACTTGCTCACCTGCACTGGCTTCCTGTGCACTTAAGATGTGACTTTAAGGTTTTACTACTTACGTATAAAATACTACACGGTCTAGCTCCAGCCTATCTTGCGGATTGTATTGTACCGTATGTCCCGGCAAGAAATCTGCATTCAAAAGACTCCGGCTTATTAGTGATTCCTAGAGCTCAAAAAAAGTCTGCGGGCTATAGAGCGTTTTCCGTTCGGGCTCCAGTACTCTGGAATGCCCTCCCGGTAACAGTTCGAGATGCTACCTCAGTAGAAGCATTTAAGTCTCATCTTAAAACTCATCTGTATACTCTAGCCTTTAAATAGACCTCCTTTTTAGACCAGTTGATCTGCCGCTTCTTTTCTTTCTCCTATGTCCCCCCCTCCCTTGTGGAGGGGGTCCGGTCCGATGACCATGGATGAAGTACTGACTGTCCAGAGTCGAGACCCAGGATGGACCGCTCGTCGGGACCCAGGATGGACCGCTCGCCTGTATCGGTTGGGGACATCTCTACGCTGCTGATCCGCTTGAGATGGTTTCCTGTGGACGGGACTCTCACTGCTGTCTTGGAGCCACTATGGATTGAACTTTCACAGTATCATGTTAGACCCGCTCGACATCCATTGCTTTCGGTCCCCTAGAGGGGGGGGGTTGCCCACATCTGAGGTCCTCTCCAAGGTTTCTCATAGTCAGCATTGTCACTGGCGTCCCACTGAATGTGAATTCTCCCTGCCCACTGGGTGTGAGTTTTCCTTGCCCTTTTGTGGGTTCTTCCGAGGATGTTGTAGTCGTAATGATTTGTGCAGTCCTTTGAGACATTTGTGATTTGGGGCTGTATAAATAAACATTGATTGATTGATTGATATTTATTTTCATACAATAAACATGTATTTAATATTAATACACTGAACATGTATTTAATAATCATATACCAAACATATGTGTAATTATATACTAAATATATATATAATATTCATACAGTAAACATATATTTATTATCCTCTAAATAAGGCACACTTGGAAATAATGAATTACTTTATGTGTGCAGTTGCGGCAGAAGTCCACAGGAGGGAGCACGTTCTCTCTTAATATGCCCGGTCCTCTCCGTCTCTCTCTCTATCTTTTTCCTTTTTTTTTGTTTCTTTTATTTTTTTTTTACATAAGTTTGGTTTCTCATACACTTATATTTATACACTAAACATGTATTTAATATTAATACACTAAACATGTATTTAATATTTATACACTAAACATGTATTTAATATTAATACAAAAACATGTATTTAATTTTAATACACTAAACATATATTTAATATTAATACACTAAACATGTATTTAACAGTCATACACTAAACATGTATTTAACATTTATACACTAAACATGTTTTTAATATTAATACACTAAACATGTATTTAATATTAATACAAAAACTTGTATTTAATTTTAATAAACTAAACATTTAATATTAATACACTAAACATGTATTTAATATTCATACACTAAACATGTAGTTATTATTCATACACTAAACATGTATTTAATATTAATACACTAAACCTGTATTTAATATTTATACACTAAACATGTATTTAATATTAATACACTAAACAAGTATTTAATATTTATACACTAAACATGTATTTAATATTAATACACTAAACATGTATTTAATATTAATACACTAAATATGTATTTATTATATATCCACTAAACATGTATTTAATGTTCATAAACTAAACATGTATTTAATATTCATACACTAAACGTGTATTTAATATTCATAAACTAAACATATATTTAATATTAATACACTAAACATGTATTTAATATGTATACAGCAAACATGTATTGAATATTCATACACTAAACATGTATTTAATATTCATACACTAAACATGTATTTAATATTAATACACTAAACATGTATTTAATATTTATACACTAAACATGTATTTAATATAAATACAAAAACATGTATTTAATTTTAATAAACTAAACATATATTTAATATTCATACACTAAACATATATTTAACATTCATACACTAAACATGAATCTAATATTAATACACTAAACATGTATTTGAGATTTATACACTTAACATGTATTTAATATTAATACAAAAACATGTATTTAATTTTAATAAACTAAACACATATTTAATTTTATTACACTAAACATGTATTTAATATTTATACACTAAACATGTATTTAATATTCATACACTAAACATTTAGTTATTATGTATACACTAAACATGTATTTAATATTAATACACTAAACATGTATTTAATATTAATACACTAAACATGTATTTAATATTTATACACTAATCATGTATTTAATATTAATACTCTAATCATGTATTTATTATTTATACACTAAATATGTATTTAATATTCATACACTTAACATGTATTTAATATTTATACACGAAACATGTATTTAATATTTATACACTAAACATGTATTTAATATTTATACATTAAACATGTATTTAATATTCATACACTAAACATGTATTTAATATTCATACATTAAACATGTATTTAATATTCATACACTAAACATGTATTTAATATTCATACACTAAACATGTATTTAATATTAATACACTGATTATGTATTTAATATTAATACACTGATTATGTATTTAATAATCATATACTAAACGTATATGTAATCATACACTAATCATATATTTAATTTTCATACACTAAACATGTATTTAATATTTATACATTAAACATGTATTTAATATTCATACACTAAACATGTATTTAATATTCATACATTAAACATGTATTTAATATTCATACACTAAACATGTATTTAATATTTATACACTAAACATGTATTTAATATTCATACACTAAACATGTATTTAATATTAATACACTGAACATGTATTTAATAATCATATACTAAACGTATATGTAATCATATACTAATCATATATTTAATATTCATACAGTAAACATGTATTTATTATCCTCTAAATAAGGCACACTTGGAAATAATGAATTTCTTTATGTGTGCAGTTGCTGCAAAACTCCACAGGAGGGCGCACGTTCCCTCTTAATAAGTCCGGTCCTCTCCGTCTCTCTCTCTCTCTCTCTCTTTCCTTTTTTTTTGTTTCTTTTATTTTTTTTTACATAAGTTTGGTTTCTCATACACTTATATTTATACACTAAACATGTATTTTATATTAATACACTAAACATGTATTTAATATTAATACACTAAACATGTATTTAATATTAGTACAAAAACATGTATTTAATTTTAATAAACTAAACATATATTTAATATTAATACACTAAACATGTATTTAATATCAATAAAAAATTATGTATTTAATTTTAATAAACTAAACATATATTTAATATTAATACACTAAACATGTATTAAATATTCATACACTAAACATGTATTTAATATTTTTACACTAAACATGTATTTTATATTAATACACTAAAAGTGTATTTAATATTAATACACTAAACATGTATTTAATATTAATACACTAAACATTAATTTAATATTCATACACTAAACAAGTATTTAATATTCATACACTAAACATGTATTTAATATTAATACACTAAACATGTATTTAATATTTATACACTAAACATGTATTTAATATTCATAAACTGAACATATATTTAACATTTATACACTAAACATGTATTTAATATTCATACACTAAACATGTAGTTATTATTTATACACTAAACATGTATTTAATATTAATACACTAAACATGTATTTAATATTTATACACTAAACATGTATTTTTATATTAATACACTAAAAATGTATTTATTATGTATCCACTAAACATGTATTTAATATTCATAAACTAAACATGTATTTAATATTCATACACTAAACGTGTATTTAATATTCATACACTAAACATGTATTTAATATGAATACAAAACATGTATTTAAGTTGAATAAACTAAACATATATTTAATATTAATACACTAAACACGTATTTAATATTTATACAGTAAACATGTATTGAATATTCATATACTAAACATGTATTTAATAATCATACACTAAACATGTATTTAATATTTATACAGTAAACATGTATTTAATATTAATACAAAAACATGTATTTAATTTTAATAAACTAAACATATATTTAACATTATTACACTAAACATGTATTTAATATTTATACACTAAACATGTATTTAATAGTTATACACTAATCATGTATTTAATATTAATACACTAATCATGTATTTAATATTTATACACTAAATATGTATTTAATATTCATACACTTAACATGTATTTAATATTAATACACGAAACATGTATTTAATATTTATACACTAAACATGTATTTAATATTCATACATTAAAAATGTATTTAATATTCATACACTAAACATGTATTTAATATTCATACATTAAACATGTATTTAATATTTATACACTAAACATGTATTTAATATTCGTACAAGAAATATGTATTTAATATTTATACACTAAACATGTATTTAATATTCATACACTAAACATGTATTTAATATGTATACACTAAACATGTATTTAATATTCATACACTAAACATGTATTTAATATTTATACAAAAACATGTATTTAATTTTAATAAACTAAACATATATTTAATATTAATACACTAAACATGTATTTAATATTTATACAATAAACATGTATTTAATATTAATACAGTAAACATGTATTAAATATTTATACACTAAACATGTATTTAATATTAATACAAAAACATGTATTTAATTTTAATAAACTAAATATATATTTAATATTAATACACTAAACATGTATTTAATATTAATACACTAAACATGTATTTAATATTTTTACACTAAACATGTATTTAATATTCATACACTAAACATGTATTTAATATTCATACACTAAACATGTATTTAATATTCATACATTAAACATGTATTTAATATTTATACACTAAACATGTATTTAATATTCGTACAAGAAACATGTATTTAATATTTATACACTAAACATGTATTTAATATTCATACATTAAACATGTATTTAATATTCATACACTAAACATGTATTTAATATTTATACACTAAACATGTATTTAATATTCATACACTAAACATGTATTTAATATTTATACAAAAACATGTATTTAATTTTAATAAACTAAACATATATTTAATATTAATACACTAAACATGTATTTAATATTTATACACTAAACATGTATTTAATATTCATACACTAAACATGTAGTTATTATTTATACACTAAACATGTATTTAATATTAATACACTAAACATCTAGTTATTATTCATACACTAAACATGTATTTAATATTTATACACTAAACATGTATTTAATATTAATACACTAAATATATATTTAATATTAATACACTAAACATGTATTTAATATTAATACACTAAACATGTATTTAATATTTTTACACTAAACATGTATTTAATATTCATACACTAAACATGTATTTAATATTCATACACTAAAAATGTATTTAATATTAATACAAAACATGTATTTAATTGTAATAAACTAAATATATATTTAATATTAATACACTAAACATGTATTTAATATTCATACACTAAGCATGTATTTAACATTCATACACTAAACATGTATTTAATATTCATACACTAAACATGTAGTTATTATTTATACACTAAACATGTATTTAATATTAATACACTAAACATGTTTTTAATATTAATACACTAAACATGTATTTAATATTTATACAGTAAACATGTATTGAATATTCATACACTAAACATGTATTTAATATTCATACACTAAACATGTATTTAATATTCATACACTAAACATGTATTTAATATTAATACACTAAACATGTATTTAATATTTATACACTAAACATGTATTTAATATTAATACAAAAACATGTATTTGATTTTAATAAACTAAACATATATTTAATATTATTACACTAAACATGTATTTAATATTTATACACTGAACATGTATTTAATATTCATACACTAAACATTTAGTTATTATTTATACACTAAACATGTATTTAATATTAATACACTAAACATGTATTTAATATTAATACACTAAACATGTATTTAATATTAATTCACTAAACATGTATTTAATATTTATACACTGAACATGTATTTAACAATCATATACTAAACGTATATGTAATCATATACTAATCATATATTTAATATTCATTTAGTAAACATGTATTTATTATCCTCTAAATACGGTACACTTGGAAATGATGAATTTCTTTATGCGTGCAGTTGCGGCAGAAGTCCACAGGAGGGCGCACGTTCCCTCTTAATAAGTCCGGTCCTCTCCGTCTCTCTATCTCTCTTTTTCCTTTTTTTTTTGTTTCTTTTATTTTTTTTTACATAAGTTTGGTTTCTCATACACTTATACACTAAACATGTATTTAATATGAATACACTAAACATGTATTTAATATTTATACACTAAACATGTATTTAATATAAATACAAAAACATGTATTTAATTTTAATAAACTAAACATATATTTAATATTCATACACTAAACATGTATTTAACATTTATACACTAAACATGTATTTAATATTAATACACTAAACATGTATTTAATATTAATACACTAAACATGTATTTAATATTAATACAAAAACATGTATTTAATTTTAATAAACTAAACATTAATTTAATTTTAATACACTAAACATGTATTTAATATTAATACAAAAACATGTATTTAATTTTAATAAACTAAACACATATTTAATATTAATACACTAAACATGTATTAAATATTCATACACTAAACATGTATTTAATATTCATTATATAAACATGTAGTTATTATTCTTACACTTAATATGTATTTAATATTAATACAAAAACATGTATTTAATTTTAATAAACTAAACATATATTTAATATTAATACACTAAACATGTATTTAATATTGTTACACTAAACGTGTATTTACTATTTATACACTAAACATGTATTTAATATTAATACAAAACATGTATTTAATTTTAATAAACTAAATATATATTTAATATTTATACACTAAACATGTATTTAATAGTATTCCAAAAACATTAATTTAATTTTAATAAAGTAAACACATATTTAATATTAATACACTAAACATGTATTTAATATTTATACACTTAACATGTATTCAATATTTATGCACTAAATATTTATTTATTATTCATCCACTAAATCTGTATTTAATATTTATACACTAAACATGTATTTAATATTAATACAAAAACATGTGTTTAAGTTTAATAAACTGAACATATATTTAATATTAATACACTAAACATGTATTTGATATTTATACGCAAACATGTATTTAATATTCATACACTAAACATGTATTTAATATTCATACACTAAACATGTATTTAATATTCATACACTAAACATGTATTTAATATTAATACACTGAACATGTATTTAATAATCATATACTAAACGTATATGTAATCATATACTAATCATATATTTAATATTCATACAGTAAACATGTATTTATTATCCTCTAAATAAGGCACACTTGGAAATAATGAATTACTTTATGTGTGCAGTTGCGGCAGAAGTCCACAGGAGGGAGCACGTTCTCTCTTAATATGCCCGGTCCTCTCCGTCTCTCTCTCTCTCTTTTTCGTTTTTTTTTGTTTATTTTATTTTATTTTTTACATAAGTTTGGTTTCTCATACACCAATATTTATACACTAAACATGTATTTAATATTAATACACTAAACATGTATTTAACATTCATACACTAATAATGTATTTAACATTCATACACTAAACATGTTTTTAATATTAATACACTAAACATGTATTTAATATTAATACAAAAACATGTATTTAATTTTAGTAAACTAAACACATATTTAATATTAATACACTAAACATGTATTAAATATTCATACACTAAACATGTATTTAATATTCATTCAATAAACAGGTAGTTATTATTCTTACACTTAATATGTATTTAATAGTAATACAAAAACACGTATTTAATTTTAATAAACTAAACATATATTTAATATTAATACACTAAACATGTATTTAATATTGTTACACTAAACGTGTATTTATTATTTATACACTAAAAGTGTATTTAATATTAATACACTAAACATGTATTTAATATTAATACACTAAACATGTATTTAATATTTATACACTAAACATGTATTTAATATTCATACACTAAACATGTATTTAATATTAATACACTAAACATGTATTTAATATTCATACACTAAACATGTATTTAATATTCATAAACTAAACATGTATTTAACATTCATACACTAAACATGTATTTAATATTTATACACTAAACCTGTAGTTATTATTCATACACTAAACATGTATTTAATATTAATACACTAAACCTGTATTTAATATTCATACACTAAACATGTATTTAATATTAATACAAAAACATTTATTTAATTTTAATAAAGTAAACACATATTTAATATTAATACACTAAACATGTATTTAATATTTATACACTAAACATGTATTTAATATTCATACACTAAACATTTAGTTATTATTTATACACTAAACATGTATTTAATATTAATACACTAAACATGTATTTAATATTAATACACTAAACATGTATTTAATATTTATACACTAATCATGTATTTAATATTAATACTCTAATCATGTATTTAATATTTATACACTAAATATGTATTTAATATTTATACACTTAACATGTATTTAATATTTATACACGAAACATGTATTTAATATTTATACACTAAACATGTATTTAATATTCATACATTAAACATGTATTTAATATTCATAAACTAAACATGTATTTAATATTCATACATTAAACATGTATTTAATATTTATACACTAAACATGTATTTAATATTCATACACTAAACATGTATTTAATATTAATACACTGATAATGTATTTAATATTAATACACTGATTATGTATTTAATAATCATATACTAAACGTATATGTAATTATACACTAATCATATATTTAATTTTCATACAGTAAACATGTATTTAATATTTATACACTAAACATGTATTTAATATTCATACACTAAACATGTATTTAATATTAATACACTGAACATGTATTTAATAATCATATACTAAACGTATATGTAATCATATACTAATCATATATTTAATATTCATACAGTAAACATGTATTTTTTATCCTCTAAATAAGGCACACTTGGAAATAATGAATTTCTTTATGTGTGCAGTTGCGGCAAAACTCCACAGGAGGGCGCGCGTTCCCTCTTAATAAGTCCGGTCCTCTCCGTCTCTCTCTCTCTCTCTCTTTTTCCTTTTTTTTTGTTTCTTTTATTTTTTTTTACATAAGTTTGGTTTCTCATACACTTATATTTATACACTAAACATGTGTTTTATATTAATACACTAAACATGTATTTAATATTAATACACTAAACATGTATTTAATATTAGTACAAAAACATGTATTTAATTTTAATAAACTAAACATATATTTAATATTAATACACTAAACATGTATTTAATATTAATACAACATTATGTATTTAATTTTAATAAACTAAACATATATTTAATATTAATACACTAAACATGTATTAAATATTCATACACTAAACATGTATTTAATATTTTTACACTAAACATGTATTTTATATTTATACACTAAACGTGTATTTAATATTAATACACTAAACATGTATTTAATATTAATACACTAAACATTAATTTAATATTCATACACTAAACATGTATTTAATATTCATAAACTAAACATATATTTAACATTTATATCCTAAACATGTATTTAATATTCATACACTAAACATGTAGTTATTATTTATACACTAAACATGTATTTAATATTAATACACTAAACATGTATTTAATATTTATACACTAAACATGTATTTTTATATTAATACACTAAATATGTATTTATTATATATCCACTAAACATGTATTTAATATTCATAAACTAAACATGTATTTAATATTCATACACTAAACGTGTATTTAATATTCATACACTAAACATGTATTTAATATGAATACAAAACATGTATTTAAGTTTAATAAACTAAACATATATTTAATATTAATACACTAAACACGTATTTAATATTTATACAGTAAACATGTGTTGAATATTCATATACTAAACATGTATTTAATATTCATACACTAATCATGTATTTAATATTTATACACTAAACATGTATTTAATATTAATACAAAAACATGTATTTAATTTTAATAAACTAAACATATATTTAATATTATTACACTAAACATGTATTTAATATTTATACACTAAACATGTATTTAATAGTTATACACTAATCATGTATTTAATATTAATACACAAATTATGTATTTAATATTTATACACTAAATATGTATTTAATATTCATACACTTAACATGTATTTAATATTAATACACGAAACATGTATTTAATATTTATACACTAAACATGTATTTAATATTCATACATTAAAAATGTATTTAATATTCATACACTAAACAGGTATTTAATATTCATACAATAAACATGTATTTAATATTTATACACTAAACATGTATTTAATATTCGTACACAAAACATGTATTTAATATTTATACACTAAACATGTATTTAATATTCATACATTAAACATGTATTTAATATTCATACACTAAACATGTATTTAATATTTATACACTAAACATGTATTTAATATTCATACACTAAACCTGTATTTAATATTTATACAAAAACATGTATTTAATTTGAATAAACTAAACATGTATTTAATATTAATACACTAAACATGTATTTAATATTTAGACACTAAACATGTATTTAATATTCATACACTAAACATGTAGTTATTATTTATACACTAAACATGTATTTAATATTAATACAGTAAACATGTATTAAATATTTATACACTAAACATGTATTTAATATTAATACAAAAACATGTATTTAATTTTAATAAACTAAATATATATTTAATATTAACACAACTAAACATGTCTTTAATATTTATACACTAAACATGTATTTAATATTCATACACTAGAAGTATATTTAATATTCATACACTAAACATGTGTTTAATATTAATACACTAAACATCTAGTTATTATTCATACACTAAACATGTATTTAATATTCATACACTAAACATGTATTTAATATTAATACACTAAATATGTATTTTTTATATATCCACTAAACATGTATTTAATATTCATAAACTAAATATATATTTAATATTAATACACTAAACATGTATTTAATATTAATACACTAAACATGTATTTAATATTTTTACACTAAACATGTATTTAATATTCATACACTAAACATGTATTTAATATTCATACACTAAACATGTATTTAATATTAATACAAAACATGTATTTAATTGTAATAAACTAAATATATATTTAATATTAATACACTAAACATGTATTTAATATTCATACACTAAACATGTATTTAACATTTATACACTAAACATGTATTTAATATTCATACACTAAACATGTAGTTATTATTTATACACTAAACATGTATTTAATAGTAATACACTAAACATGTTTTTAATATTAATACACTAAACATGTATTTAATATTTATACAGTAAACATGTATTGAATATTCATACACTAAACATGTATTTAATATTCATACACTAAACATGTATTTAATATTCATACACTAAACATGTATTTAATATTAATACACTAAACATGTATTTAATATTTATACACTAAACATGTATTTAATATTAATACAAAAACATGTATTTAATTTTTATAAACTAAACATATATTTAATATTATTACACTAAACATGTATTTAATATTTATACACTGAACATGTATTTAATATTCATACACTAAACATTTAGTTATTATTTATACACTAAACATGTATTTAATATTAATACACTAAACATGTATTTAATATTAATACACAAAACATGTATTTAATATTAATTCACTAAACATGTATTTAATATTTATACACTAATCATGTATTTAATATTAATACACTAATCATGTATTTAATATTTATACAGTAAACATGTATTGAATATTCATATACTAAACGTGTATTTAATATTCATACACTAATCATGTATTTAATATTTATACACTAAACATGTATTTAATATTAATACAAAAACATGTATTTAATTTTAATAAACTAAACATATATTTAATATTATTACACTAAACATGTATTTAATATTTATACACTAAACATGTATTTAATAGTTATACACTTATCATGTATTTAATATTAATACACTAATCATGTATTTAATATTTATACACTAAATATGTATTTAATATTCATACACTTAACATGTATTAAATATTTATACACTAAACATGTATTTAATATTCGTACACGAAACATGTATTTAATATTTATACACTAAACATGTATTTAATATTCATACATTAAACATGTATTTAATATTCATACACTAAACATGTATTTAATATTTATACACTAAACATCTATTTAATATTCATACACTAAACATGTATTTAATATTTATACAAAAACATGTATTTAACTTTAATAAACTAAACATATATTTAATATTAATACACTAAACATGTATTTAATATTTATACACTAAACATGTATTTAATATTCATACACTAAACATGTAGTTATTATTTATACACTAAACATGTATTTAATATTAATACAGTAAACATGTATTTAATATTAATACACTAAACATGTATTTAATATTAATACAAAAACATGTATTTAATTTTAATAAACTAAATATATATTTAATATTAATACACTAAACATGTATTTAATATTCATAAACTAAACATGTATTTAACATTTATACACTAAACATGTATTCAATATTCATACATTAAACATGTATTTAATATTCATACTTTAAACATGTATTTAATATTTATATACTAAACATGTATTTAATATTCATACACTAAACATGTATTTGATAGTTATACAAAACATGTATTTAATTTTAATAAACTAAACATATATTTGATATTAATACACTAAACATGTATTTAATATTTATACACTAAACATGTATTTAATATTCATACACTAAACATGTAGTTATCATTTATACACTAAACATGTATTTAATATTAATACAGTAAACATGTATTTAATATTAATACAATAAACATGTATTTAATATTAATACAAAAACATGTATTCAATTTTAATAAACTAAATATATATTTAATATTAATACACTAAATATGTATTTAATATTCATAAACTAAACATGTATTTAACATTTGTACACTAAACATGTATTTAATATTCATACACTAAACATGTAGTTATTATTTATACACTAAACATCTATTTAATATTAATACACTAAACATGTATTTAATATTTATACACTAAACATGTATTTAATATTAATACACTAAATATGTATTTATTATATATCCACTAAACATGTATTTAATATTCATTAACTAAACATGTATTTAATATTCATACACTAAACGTGTATTTAATATTCATACACTAAACATGTATTTAATATTAATACAAAAACATGTATTTAAGTTTAATAAACTAAACATATATTTAATATTAATACACTAAACATGTTTTTAATATTTATACAGTAAACATGTATCTAATATTAATACACTAAACATGTATTTAATATTTATACACTAAACATGTATTTAATATTAATACAAAAACATGTATTTAATTTTAATAAACTAAACATATATTTAATATTTTCACACTAAACATGTATTTAATATTTATACACTAAACATGTATTTAATAGTTATACACTAATCATGTATTTAATATTAATACACTAATCATGTATTTAATATTCATACACTAAACATGTATTTAATATTCATAAACTAAACATATATTTAACATTTATACACTAAACATGTATTTAATATTCATACACTAAACATGTAGTTATTATTTATACACTAAACATGTATTTAATATTAATACACTAAACATGTATTTTTATATTAATACACTAAATATGTATTTATTATATATCCACTAAACATGTATTTAATATTCATAAACTAAACATGTATTTAATATTCATACACTAAACGTGTATTTAACATTCATACACTAAACATGTATTTAATATTAATACAAAACATGTATTTAAGTTTAATAAACTAAACATATATTTAATATTAATACACTAAACACGTATTTAATATTTATACAGTAAACATGTATTGAATATTCATACACTAAACATGTATTTAATATTCATACACTAAACATGTTTTTAATATTTATACACTAAACATGTATTTATATTAATACAAAAACATGTATTTAATTTTAATAAACTAAACATATATTTAATATTATCACACTAAACATGTATTTAATATTTATACACTAATCATGTATTTAATATTAATACACTAATCGTGTATTTAATATTCATACACTTAACATGTATTTAATATTTATACACGAAACATGTATTAAATATTTATACACTAAACATGTATTTAATATTCATACATTAAAAATGTATTTAATATTCATAAACTAAACATGTATTTAATATTCATACATTAAACATGTATTTAATATTTTTACACTAAACATGTATTTAATATTCGTACACGAAACATGTATTTAATATTTATACACTAAACATGTATTTAATATTCATACATTAGACATGTATTTATTATTCATACACTAAACATGTATTTAATATTTATACACTAAACATGTATTTAATATTCATACACTAAACATGTAGTTATTATTTATACACTAAACATGTATTTAATATTAATACAGTAAACATGTATTTAATATTAATACACTAAACATGTATTTAATATTATTACAAAAACATGTATTTAATTTTAATAAACTAAATATATATTTAATATTAATACACTAAACATGTATTTAATATTCATAAACTAAACATGTATTTAACATTTATACACTAAACATGTATTTAATATTCATACACTAAACATGTATTTAATATTAATACAAAAACATATATTTAAGTTTAATAAACTAAACATATATTTAATATTAATACACTAAACATGTTTTTAATATTCATACAGTAAACATGTATTTAATATTAATACACTAAACATGTATTTAATATTTATACACTAAACATGTATTTAATATTAATACAAAAACATGTATTTATTTTTAATAAACCAAACATATATTTAATATTATTACACTAAACATGTATTTAATATTTATACACTAAACATGTATTTAATAGTTATACACTAATCATGTATTTAATATTAATACACTAATCATGTAGTTAATATTTATACACTAAATATGTATTTAATATTCATACACTTAACATGTATTTAATATTGATACACGAAACATGTATTTAATATTTACACACTAAACATGTATTTAATATTCATTCATTAAAAATGTATTTAATATTCATACACTAAACATGTATTTAATATTCATACATTAAACATGTATTTAATATTCATACACTAAACATGTATTTAATATTTATACACTAAACATGTATTTAATATTAATACACTAAACATGTATTTAATATTTATACAAAAACATGTATTTAATTTTAATAAACTAAACATATATTTAATATTAATACACTAAACATGTATTTAATATTAATACAAAAACATGTATTTAATATTCATACACTAAACATGTAGTTATTATTTATACACTAAACATGTATTTAATATTAATACACTAAACATGTATTTAATATTTATACACTAAACATGTATTTAATATTAATACACTGAACATGTATTTAATATTCATACACTAAACATGTATTTAATATTAATACACTAAATATGTATTTATTATACATCCACTAAACATGTATTTAATATTCATAAACTAAACATGTATTTAATATTCATACACTAAACGTGTATTTAATATTCATACACTAAACATGTATTTAATATTAATACAAAAAGATGTATTTAAGTTTAATAAACTAAACATATATTTAATATTAATACACTAAACATGTTTTTAATATTTATACAGTAAACATGTATTTAATATTCATTCAATAAATATGTAGTTATTATAATTACACTTAATATATATTTAATATTAATACAAAAACATGTATTTAATTTTAATAAACTAAACATATATTTAATATTAATACACTTAACATGTAGTTATTATTTATACACTAAACATGTATTTAATATTAATACAGTAAACATGTATTTAATATTAATACACTAAACATGTATTTAATATTAATACAGTAAACATGTATTTAATATTTATACACTAAACATGTATTTAATATTCGTACACGAAACATGTATTTAATATTTATACACTAAACATGTATTTAATATTCGTACACAAAACATGTATTTAATATTTATACATTAAACATGTATTTAATATTCATACACTAAACATGTATTTAATATTTATACACTAAACATGTATTTAATATTCATACACTAAACATGTAGTTATTATTTATACACTAAACATGTATTTAATATTAATACAGTAAACATTTATTTAATATTAATACACTAAACATGTATTTAATATTAATACAAAAACATATATTTAATTTTAATAAACTAAATATATATTTAAGATTAATACACTAAACATGTATTTAATATTCATAAACTAAACATGTATTTAACATTTATACACTAAACATGTATTTAATATTCATACACTAAACATGTAGTTATTATTAATACACTAAACATGTATTTAATATTAATACACTAAACATGTATTTAATATTTATACACTAAACATGTATTTAATATTAATACACTAAATATGTATTTATTATATATCCACTAAACATGTATTTAATATTCATAAACTAAACATGTATTTAATATTCATACACTAAACGTGTATTTAATATTCATACACTAAACATGTATTTAATATTAATACAAAAACATGTATTTAAGTTTAATAAACTAAACATATATTTAATATTAATACACTAATCATGTTTTTAATATTTATACATTAAACATGTATTTAATATTAATACACTAAACATGTATTTAATATTTATACACTAAACATGTATTTAATATTAATACAAAAACATGTATTTAATTTTAATAAACTAAACATATATTTAATATTATTTAACTAAACATGTATTTAATATTTATACACTAAACATGTATTTAATAGTTATACACTAATCATGTATTTAATATTAATACACTAATCATGTAGTTAATATTTATACACTAAATATGTATTTAATATTCATACACTTAACATGTATTTAATATTGATACACGAAACATGTATTTAATATTTATACACAAAACATGTATTTAATATTCATTCATTAAAAAATGTATTTAATATTCATACACTAAACATGTATTTAATATTCATACATTAAACATGTATTTAATATTCATACACTAAACATGTATTTAATATTTATACACTAAACATGTATTTAATATTAATACACTAAACATGTATTTAATATTTATACAAAAACATGTATTTAATTTTAATAAACTAAACATATATTTAATATTAATACACTAAACATGTATTTAATATTTATACACCAAACATGTATTTAATTTTCATACACTAAACATGTAGTTATTATTTATACACTAAACATGTATTTAATATCCATCCATCCATCATCTTCCGCTTATCCGAGGTCGGGTCGCGGGGGCAACAGCCTAAGCAGGGAAACCCAGACTTCCCTCTCCCCAGCCACTTCGTCTAGCTCTTCCCGGGGGATCCCGAGGCGTTCCCAGGCCAGCCGGGAGACATAGTCTTCCCAACGTGTCCTGGGTCTTCTCCGTGGCCTCCTACCAGTTGGACGTGCCCTAAACACCTCCCTAGGGAGGCGTTCGGGTGGCATCCTGACCAGATGCCCGAACCACCTCATCTGGCTCCTCTCGATGTGAAGGAGCAGCGGCTTTACTTTGAGTTCCTCCCGGATGGCAGAACTTCTCACCCTATCTCTAAGGGAGAGCCCCGCCACACGGCGGAGGAAACTCATTTCGGCCGCTTGTACCCGTGATCTTATCCTTTCGGTCATGACCCAAAGCTCATGACCATAGGTGAGGATGGGAACGTAGATCGACCGGTAAATTGAGAGCTTTGCCTTCCGGCTCAGCTCCTTCTTCACCACAACGGATCGGTACAACGTCCGCATTACTGAAGACGCCGCACCGATCCGCCTGTCGATCTCAAGATCCACTCTTCCCTCACTCGTGAACAAGACTCCTAGGTACTTGAACTCCTCCACTTGGGGCAGGGTCTCCTCCCCAACCCGGAGATGGCACTCCACCCTTTTCCGGGCGAGAACCATGGACTCGGACTTGGAGGTGCTGATTCTCATTCCGGTCGCTTCACACTCGGCTGCGAACCGATCCAGCGAGAGCTGAAGATCCCGGTCAGATGAAGCCATCAGGACCACATCATCTGCAAAAAGCAGAGACCTAATCCTGCGGTTACCAAACCGGAACCCCTCAACGCCTTGACTGCGCCTAGAAATTCTGTCCATAAAAGTTATGAACAGAATCGGTGACAAAGGACAGCCTTGGCGGAGTCCAACCCTCACTGGAAATGTGTTCGACTTACTGCCGGCAATGCGGACCAAGCTCTGCCACTGATCGTACAGGGAACGGACCGCCACAATAAGACAGTCCCATACCCCATACTCTCTGAGCACTCCCCACAGGACTTCCCGAGGGACACGGTCGAATGCCTTCTCCAAGTCCACAAAGCACATGTAGACTGGTTGGGCAAACTCCCATGCACCCTCAAGAACCCTGCCGAGAGTATAGAGCTGGTCCACAGTTCCACGACCAGGACGAAAACCACACTGTTCCTCCTGAATCCGAGGTTCGACTATCCGACGTAGCCTCCTCTCCAGTACACCTGAATAAACCTTACCGGGAAGGCTGAGGAGTGTGATCCCACGATAGTTGGAACACACCCTCCGGTCCCCCTTCTTAAAGAGAGGAACCACCACCCCGGTCTGCCAATCCAGAGGTACCGCCCCCGATGTCCACGCGATGCTGCAAAGTCTTGTCAACCAAAACAGCCCCACAGCATCCAGAGCCTTAAGGAACTACGGGCGGATCTCGTCCACCCCTGGGGCCTTGCCACCGAGGAGCTTTTTAACTACCTCAGCGACTTCAGCCCCAGAAATAGGTGAGTCCACCACAGATTCCCCAGGCACTGCTTCCTCATAGGAAGACGTGTTGGTGGGATTGAGGAGGTCTTCGAAGTATTCCTTCCACCTATCCACAACATCCGCAGTCGAGGTCAGCAGAACACCATCCGCACCATACACGGTGTTGATAGTGCACTGTTTCCCCTTCCTGAGGCGGCGGACGGTGGTCCAGAATCGCTTCGAAGCCGTCCGGAAGTCGTTTTCCATGGCTTCCCCGAACTCTTCCCATGTCCGAGTTTTTGCCTCCGCGACCGCTGAAGCTGCACACCGCTTGGCCTGTCGGTACCTGTCCACTGCCTCCGGAGTCCTATGAGCCAAAAGGACCCGATAGGACTCCTTCTTCAGCTTGACGGCATCCCTCACCGCTGGTGTCCACCAAGGGGTTTTAGGATTGCCGCCCCGACAGGCACCAACTACCTTGCGGCCACAGCTCCGATCTGCCGCCTCGACAATAGAGGTGCGGAACATGGTCCACTCGGACTCAATGTCCAGCACCTCCCTCGTGACATGTTCAAAGTTCTTCCGGAGGTGGGAATTGAAACTTTGTCTGACAGGAGACTCTGCCAGACGTTCCCAGCAGACCCTCACAATGCGTTTGGGCCTCCTAGGTCTGTCCGGCATCCTCCCCCACCATCGCAGCCAACTCACCACCAGGTGGTGATCGGTAGAAAGTTCCGCCCCTCTCTTCACCCGAGTGTCCATAACATGAGGCCGCAAATCCGATGACACAACTACAAAGTCGATCATGGAACTGCGGCCTAGGGTGTCCTGGTGCCAAGTGCACATATGGACACCCTTATGCTTGAACATGGTGTTTGTTATGGACAATCCGTGACGAGCACAAAAGTCCAATAACAAAACACCACTCGGGTTCAGATCCGGGCGGCCATTCTTCCCAATCACGCCTCTCCAGGTTTCACTGTCGTTGCCAACGTGAGCGTTGAAGTCTCCCAGTAGGACAAGGGAATCACCCGGGGGAGCACTTTCCAGTACTCCCTCGAGCGTTCCCAAAAAGGGTGGGTACTCTGGACTGCTGTTTGGTGCATAAGCACAAACAACAGTCAGGACCCGTCCCCCCACCCGAAGGCGGAGGGAGGCTACCCTTTCGTCCACCGGGTTGAACTCCAACGTACAGGCTTTGAGCCGGGGGGAAACAAGAATTGCCACCCCAGCCCGTCGCCTCTCACTGCCGGCAACGCCAGAGTGGAAGAGGGTCCAATCCCTCTCGAGAGAAGTGGTTCCAGAGCCCTTGCTGTGCGTCGAAGTGAGTCCGACTATATCCAGCCGGAATTTCTCGACTTCGCGCACTAGCTCAGGCTCTTTCCCCCCCAGTGACGTGACGTTCCACGTCCCAAGAGCTAGCTTCTGTAGCCAAGGATCGGACCGCCAAGTGCCCTGCCTTCGGCTGTCGCCCAGCTCACAATGCACCCGACCTCTATGGCCCCTGCTATGGGTGGTGAGCCCATTGGAGGGGTGACCCACGTTGCCTCTTCGGGCTGTGCCCGGCCGGGCCCCATGGGAACAGGCCCGGCCACCAGGCGCTCGCCATCGTGCCCCACCTCCGGGCCTGGCTCCAGAGGGGGGCCCCGGTGACCCGCGTCCGGGCGAGGGAAATCTGGGTCCATGATGTTTCTTCTTCATAAAGGTCTTCGAGCTGCTCTTTGTCTGATCCCTCACCTAGAACCTGTTTGCCTTGGGAGACCCTACCAGGGGGCTTTATGCCCCCGGACAACATAGCTCCTAGGATCATTGGGACACGCAAACTCCTCTACCACGATAAGGTTGCAGCTCAGAGAGGAGGTATTTAATATTAATACACTAAACATGTATTTAATATTAATACAAAAACATGTATTTAATATTCATACACTAAACATGTAGTTATTATTTATACACTAAACATGTATTTAATATTAATACACTAAACATGTATTTAATATTTATACACTAAACATGTATTTAATATTAATACACTGAACATGTATTTAATATTTATACACTAAACATGTATTTAATATTCATAAACTAAACATGTATTTAATATTAATACAAAAACATGTATTTAATTTTAATAAACTAAACATATATTTAATATTAATACACTAAACATGTATTTAACATTAATACACTAAACATGTTTTTAATATTAATACACTAAACATGTATTTAATATTAATACAAAAACATGTATTTAATTTTAATAAACTAAACATGTATTTAATATTTATACATTAAACATGTATTTAACATTTATAAAGTAAAAATGTATTTGATATTAATACACTAAACATGTATTTAATATTTATACACTAAACATGTATTTAATATTAATACAAAAACATGTATTTAATTTTTAATAAACTAAACATATATTTAATATTAATACACTAAACATGTATTTAATATTCATGCACTAAACATGTATTTAATATTCATACACTAAACATGTAGTTATTATTCATACACTAAACATATAATTAATATTAATACAGTAAACATGTATTAAATATGTATACACTAAACATGTATTTAATATTCATTCAATAAACATGTAGTTATTATTCTTACACTTAATATGTATTTAATATTAATACAAAAACATGTATTTAATTTTAATAAACTAAACATATATTTAATATTAATACACTAAACATGTATTTAATATTTATACACTAAACATGTATTTAATATTCATACACTAAACATGTAGTTATTATTTATACACTAAACATGTATTTAATATTAATACAGTAAACATGTATTAAATATTTATACACTAAACATGTATTTAATATTAATGCAAAAACATGTTTTTAATTTTAATAAACTAAATATATATTTAATAATAATACACTAAACATGTATTTAATATTTTTACACTAAACGTGTATTTAATATTCATACACTAAAAGTGTATTTAATATTCATACACTAAACATGTGTTTAATATTAATATACTAAACATGTAGTTATTATTCATACACTAAACATGTATTTAATATTTATACACTAAACATGTATTTAATATTAATACACTAAATATGTATTTATTATATATCCACTAAACATGTATTTAATATTCATAAACTAAATATATATTTAATATTAATACACTATACATGTATTTAATATTGTTACACTAAACATTTATTTACTATTTATACACTAAAAGTGTATTTAATATTAATACACTAAACATGTATTTAATATTAATACACTAAACATGTAGTTATTATTCTTACACTTAATATGTATTTAATATTAATACAAAAACATGTATTTAATTTTAATAAACTAAAAATAGATTTAATATTAATACACTAAACATGTATTTAATATTGTTACACTAAACGTTTATTTACTATTTATACACTAAAAGTGTATTTAATATTAATACACTAAACATGTATTTAATATTCATACACTAAACATGTATTTAATATTAATACACTGAACATGTATTTAATAATCATATTCCAAACATATATGTAATTATATACTAATCATATATTTAATATTCATACAGTAAACATGTATTTATTATTCATACACTAAATGTGTATTTAATATTCATACACTAAACATGTATTTAATATTAATACAAAAACATGTATTTAAGTTTAATAAACTAAACATATATTTAATATTAATACACTAAACATGTATTTAATATTAATACAAAAACATGTATTTAATTTTAATAAACTAAACATATATTTAATATTAATACACTAAACATGTATTAAATATTCATACACTAAACATTTATTTAATATTCATTCAATAAACATTTGGTTATTATTCTTACACTTAATATGTATTTAATATTAATACAAAATCATGTATTTAATTTTAATAAACTAATCATATATTTAATATTAATACACTAAACATGTAGTTATTATTCATACACTAAACATGTATTTAATATTAATACATTAAACATGGATTTAATATTTATACACTAAACATGTATTTAATATTCGTACACGAAACATGTATTT
Organism: Nerophis ophidion; assembly: GCF_033978795.1. Lineage (NCBI taxonomy): Eukaryota > Metazoa > Chordata > Actinopteri > Syngnathiformes > Syngnathidae > Nerophis > Nerophis ophidion. The sequence goes on along the minus strand of NW_026906972.1, from coordinate 28,325 downwards.
AATATTAATACACTAAACATGTATTTAATATTAATACAAAAACATGTATTTAATTTTAATAAACTAAATATATATTTAATATTAATACACTAAACATGCATTTAATATTCATAAACTAAACATGTATTTAACATTTATACACTAAACATGTATTTAATATTCATACACTAAACATGTAGTTATTATTTATACACTAAACATGTATTTAATATTAATACACTAAACATGTATTTAATATTCATACACTAAACATGTATTTAATATTAATACACTAAATATTTATTTATTATTTATCCACTAAACATGTATTTAATATTCATAAACTAAACATGTATTTAATATTCATACACTAAACATGTATTTAATATGCATACACTAAACATGTATTTAATATTAATACAAAAACATGTATTTAAGTTTAATAAACTAAACATATATTTAATATTAATACACTAAACATGTATTTAATATTTATACACAAACATGTATTTAATATTCATACACTAAACATGTATTTAATATTCATACACTAAACATGTATTTAATATTCATACACTAAACATGTATTCAATATTAATACACTGAACATGTATTTAATAATCATATACCAAACATATATGTAATTATATACTAATCATATATTTAATATTCATACAGTAAACATGTATTTATTATCCTCTAAATAAGGCACACTTGGAAATAATGAATTTCTTTATGTGTGCAGTTGCGGCAGAAGTCCACAGGAGGGCACACGTTCCCTCTTAATATGCCCGGTCCTCTCCGTCTCTCTCTCTCTCTCTTTTTCCTTTTTTTTGTTTCTTTTATTTTTTTTTTTACATAAGTTTGGTTTCTCATACACTTAAATTTATACACTAAACATGTATTTAATATTAATACACTAAACATGTATTTAATATTCATACACTAAACATGTATTTAATATTAATACAAAAACATGTATTTAATTTTAATACACTAAACATATATTTAATATTAATACACTAAACATGTATTTAATATTAATACACTAAACATGTATTTAATATTCATACACTAAACATGTATTTAATATTAATACAAAAACATGTATTTAATTTTAATACACTAAACATATATTTAATATTAATACACTAAACATGTATTTAACATTCATACACTAAACATGTATTTAACATTTATACACTAAACATGTTTTTAATATTAATACACTAAACATGTATTTAATATTAATACAAAAACACGTATTCAATTTTAATAAACTAAACATTTAATATTAATACACTAAACATGTATTTAATATTAATACACTAAACATGTAGTTATTATTTATACACTAAACATGTATTTAATATTTATACACTAAACATGTATTTAATATTTTTACACTAAACGTGTATTTAATATTTATACACTAAAAGTGTATTTAATATTTATACACTAAACATGTATTTAATATTAATACACTAAACATGTAGTTATTATTCATACACTAAACATTTATTTAATATTAATACATTAAACATGTATTTAATATTTATACACTAAACATGTATTTAATATTAATACAAAAACATGTATTTAATTTTAATAAACTAAATATTTATTTAATATTAATACACTAAACATTTATTCAATATTAATACACTAAACATGTATTTAATATTAATACAAAAACATGTATTTAATTTTAATACACTAAACATATATTTAATATTAATACACTAAACATGTATTTAACATTCATACACTAAACATGTATTTAACATTTATACACTAAACATGTTTTTAATATTAATACACTAAACATGTATTTAATATTAATACAAAAACACGTATTTAATTTTAATAAACTAAACATTTAATATTAATACACTAAACATGTATTTAATATTAATACACTAAACATGTAGTTATTATTTTTACACTAAACATGTATTTAATATTTATACACTAAACATATATTTAATATTTTTACACTAAACGTGTATTTAATATTTATACACAAAAAGTGTATTTAATATTTATACACTAAACATGTATTTAATATTAATACACTAAACATGTAGTTATTATTCATACACTAAACATTTATTTAATATTAATACATTAAACATGTATTTAATATTTATACACTAAACATGTATTTAATATTAATACAAAAACATGTATTTAATTTTAATAAACTAAATATTTATTTAATATTAATACACTAAACATTTATTCAATATTAATACACTAAACATGTATTTAATAATTATACACTAAAATGGAATTTAATAATAGACTAAACATGTATTTAATATTTTCACACTAAACTTGTATTTAATATTCATACACTAAACATGTATTTAATATTCATACACTAAACATGTAGTTATTATTCATACACTAAACATGTATTTAATATTAATACACTAAACATGTATTTAATATTTATACACTAAACATGTAGTTATTATTCATACACTAAACATGTATTTAATATTAATACACTAAACATGTATTTAATATTTATACACTAAACATGTATTTAATATTAATACAAAAACATGTATTGAATTTTAATAAACTAAATATATATTTAATATTAATACAGTAAACATGTATTTAATATTCATAAACTAAACATGTATTTAATATTTATACACTAAACATGTATTTAATATTCATACACTAAACATGTAGTTATTATTCATACACTAAATATGTATTTATTATATATCCACTAAACACCAACAAACTGCAACTGCCCTTCAAATCCTTGGAGGAAGAGTTCAAGGTAGAAAGAGCCAGAGAAGTGGTTCAGCTCAGGGACTCACGAGATCCGAAGGTGGCTAAAGCACGGATCCAAGTGAGGACTGGTAGGAAGTGGAGGGCTGAGGATGCAGTTCAAGAGGCAGAGGCAAGGCTGCGTCAAAGAAGCCTGGTGGGAGTGGTCACTCGAGGCAGAGCTGGGCTGAGCTCCTTTCCAATTCCCCAATTGAAAACCAGCGGGAAGGAAGGGCGCTGCCTTGTTCAGGAGGAGGTGAGAGCTGCAGTGGAGGAAATTAGAACTTGCAAGGCAGTGGGATTGAAGCAACAGGGTGCTTGGACAAGATGGGAGAATGCGGTTGAGAGGAAAGTGACCTGGGCCGAGCTGTGGAAAGCCGAGCCTCACCGCATTAAATTCCTCATCCAGGCAGTGTACGATGTGCTTCCAAGCCCATCTAACCTGCACACATGGGGCATAGCAGAGACACCAGCATGCCCATTGTGTTCCAAGCGAGGAACCCTGGAACACATCCTCAGCTGCTGCACCAGGGCTCTTGGAGATGGTCGTTACCGCTGGAGGCATGACCAAGTCCTTAAGACCATTGCTGAAACCATCAGCGCAGGACTTGTGTGGGCGAAGCAGTTCCGACCCTCCAAGAAAATCATCGCCTTCGTCAGAGCTGGGGAGCAGCCAACCCCTGCCAGAAGAACTTCTGCGGGCATTCTAACCTCTGCAAGAGACTGGCAGCTGTTGGTGGACCTTGAACATCAGCTGAAGTTCCCCAGCCACATTGCAGTCACCACCCTGCGACCAGACATTGTCCTCGTGTCTGAGTCCACCAAGCAGGTAGTGCTGCTGGAGCTGACCGTCCCATGGGAAGACCGCCTGGAAGAAGCCTTTGAGAGGAAGCTCTCCAAGTACGCGGGACTGGTCAGTGACTGTCAGCAGGCTGGCTGGAGAGTGAGGTGCCTCCCAGTTGAGGTTGGATGCAGGGGTTTTGCACCCCGCTCCTTGACCAGAGCCTTCAGCACTTTGGGCATCAAGGGAGAGAGAAGGAGGAGAGCCATCCGCAGTACCACCGATGCGGCAGAGAGGGCCTCAAGATGGCTGTGGCTCAAAAGGGGAGAGCCATGGAGTCATGGTAGCTAGCTAGCCATCTGGACACAAGCTGGGGTCTGATCAGCCCCGGCTGGGTCACCTGGAGGAGGGTGTATGATGTTGAAAGACCCGAAACACCCGATGATTCCAGGCACATCACTGAAGATGTGTCCAGAGGCATCAGTAGATGTATGTACACAGCGAATATTCATAAACTAAACATGTATTTAATATTCATACACTAAACATGTATTTAATATTCATACACTAAACATGTATTTAATATTAATACAAAAACCTGTATTTAAGTTTAATAAACTAAACATATATTTAATATTAATACACTAAACATGTATTTAATATGTATACAGTAAACATGTATTGAATATTCATACACTAAACATGTATTTAATATTCATACACTAAACATGTATTTAATATTAATACACTAAACATGTATTTAATATTAATACACTAAACATGTATTTAATATTTATACACTAAACATGTATTTAATATTAATACAAAAACATGTATTTAATTTTAATAAACTAAACATATATTTAATATTTATACACTACACATATATTTAACATCTATACACTAAACATGAATTTAATATTAATACACTAAACGTGTATTTAATATTTATACACTAAAAGTGTATTTAATATTTATACACTAAACATGTATTTAATATTAATACACTAAACATGTAGTTATTATTCATACACTAAACATGTATTTAATATTAATACACTAAACATGTATTTAATATTTATACACTAAACATGTAGTTATTATTCATACACTAAACATGTATTTAATATTAATACACTAAACATGTATTTAATATTTATACACTAAACATGTATTTAATATTAATACAAAAACATGTATTTAATTTTAATAAACTAAATATAAATGTAATATTAATACAGTAAACATGTATTTAATATTCATAAACTAAACATGTATTTAATATTTATACACTAAACATGTATTTAATATTCATACACTAAACATGTAGTTATTATTCATACACTAAATATGTATTTATTATGTATCCACTAAACATGTATTTAATATTCATAAACTAAACATGTATTTAATATTCATACACTAAACGTGTATTTAATATTCATACACTAAACATGTATTTAATATTAATACAAAAACCTGTATTTAAGTTTAATAAACTAAACATATATTTAATATTAATACACTAAACATGTATTTAATATGTATACAGTAAACATGTATTGAATATTCATACACTAAACATGTATTTAATATTCATACACTAAACATGTATTTAATATCAATACACTAAACATGTATTTAATATTAATACACTAAACATGTATTTAATATTTATACACTAAACATATATTTAATATTAATACAAAAACATGTATTTAATTTTAATAAACTAAACATATATTTAATATTTATACACTACACATATATTTAACATTTATACACTAAACATGAATTTAATATTAATACACTAAACATGTATTTGAGATTTATACACTTAACATGTATTTAATATTAATACAAAAACATGTATTTAATTTTAATAAACTAAACATATATTTAATATTATTACACTAAACATGTATTTAATATTTATACACTGAACATGTATTTAATATTCATACATTAAACATGTATGTAATATTCATACACTAAACATGTATTTAATATTAATACAAAAACATGTATTTAATTTTAATAAACTAAATATTTATTTAATATTAATACACTAAACATTTATTTAATATTAATACACTACACATGTATTTAATAATTATACACTAAAATGGAATTTAATAATAGACTAAACATGTATTTAATATTTTCACACTAAACTTGTGTTTAATATTCATACACTAAACATGTATTTAATATTCATACACTAAACATGTAGTTATTATTCATACACTAAACATGTATTTAATATTAATACACTAAACATGTATTTAATATTTATACACTAAACATGTAGTTATTATTCATACACTAAACATGTATTTAATATTAATACACTAAACATGTATTTAATATTTATACACTAAACATGTATTTAATATTAATACAAAAACATGTATTGAATTTTAATAAACTAAATATAAATTTAATATTAATACAGTAAACATGTATTTAATATTCATACACTAAACATGTATTTAATATTCATACATTAAACATGTATTTAATATTTATACACTAAACATGTATTTAATATTCATACACAAAACATGTATTTAATATTTATACACTAAACATGTATTTAATATTCATACATTAAACATGTATTTAATATTTATACACTAAACATGTATTTAATATTCATACAGTAAACATGTATTTAATATTAATACACTGATTATGTATTTAATAATCATATACTAAACGTATATGTAATTATACACTAATCATATATTTAATTTTCATACAGTAAACATGTATTTAATATTTATACACTAAACATGTATTTAATATTAATACACTAAACATGTATTTAATATTAATACAAAAACATGTATTTAATTTTTAATAAACTAAACATATATTTAATATTAATACACCAAACATGTATTTAATATTCATAAACTAAACATGTATTTAACATTTATACACTAAACATGTATTTAATATTAATACACTAAACCTGTATTTAATATTTATACACTAAACATGTATTTAATATTCATACACTAAACATGTATTTAATATTAATACACTAAACATGTATTTAATATTAATACAAAAACATGTATTTAATTTTAATAAACTAAACATATATTTAATATTAATACACTAAACATGTATTTAATATTTATACACTAAACATGTATTTAATATTCATACACTAAACATGTATTTGATATTTATACACTAAACATGTATTTAATATTCATACACTAAACATTGATTTAATATTAATACACTAAACACGTATTTAATATTTATACACTAAACATGTATTTAATATTTATACACTAAACATGTATTTAATATTCATACACTAAACATGTATTTAATATTAATACACTGAACATGTATTTAATAATCATATACTAAACGTATATGTAATCATATACTAATCATATATTTAATATTCATACAGTAAACATGTATTTAATATTAATACACTGAACATGTATTTAATAATCATATACTAAACGTATATGTAATCATATACTAATCATATATTTAATATTCATACAGTAAACATGTATTTATTATCCTCTAAATAAGGCACACTTGGAAATAATGAATTTCTTTATGTGTGCAGTTGCGGCAGAAGTCCACAGGAGGGCGCACGTTCCCTCTTAATAAGTCCGGTCCTCTCCGTCTCTCTCTCTTTTTTTCCTTTTTTTTTGTTTCTTTTATTTTTTTTTACATAAGTTTGGTTTCTCATACACTTATATTTATACACTAAACATGTATGTTTGCATAAAATTCACTATTATTTCAATTGTTTTTTCAAAATGTAAGGAATAAATACAAACTAAAGACCAAAGTCTTAACTAAAACCACTTTGTTAATGTAGGAACTTGAGGTCCTTAAAACTTCTGTGGACACGGACTACTCCAACTTCATCCACGTGGACAACATTTATGAGGACGTCCTCCTCCAAATGCTGGACAAGGAAGTCACCAAAGGTACAAAATCAAACGCCGTCTTGCATATTCAGGGCCTGATTTACTAAAGTGCCGATACCATTCCTGACAGAGCATGCAAACATCTTGTCACACACGTCTGACTGAGGATTCTCTTTGCAGCACCAGCTTCGAGTGTGTGTGTGTGTGAGTGTGTCAGTACGGACCTACTTTTCAGGGCCGCTAAAGAAAACACTAAACAGTGCTCGCAAAACGGTGATGAGTGTTGATAAATCACATTGCATGTGCTTAACAGCTACATTTGCATCTTTTTCTCCCAGTCTTGTGGACCTTTTGTATATTTAGCAACAATAATGAAGACACACGCCTTATTCTGCTCACTTTACCCATGCAGTACACTTTGCACACCTGGAGTAGATCAGCTTTGCGTGTGCAATCAAGTTGGCACGCCTTTCAGCACACAAAGACTTTTAGCAAATCAGACACTTAGTCTCCCAAGTGCATAAGTGCATTCACTCATGCATACTTGCATTCATCTTTCAAGTCCATTACACTTGCATACTTAGTCTTTTCAGTTCACATTTAGTAAATCAGACAGTCTTTCAAGTGAATAAGTGCATTCACTCATGCATACTTGCATTCATCTTTCAAGTGTGTTACACTTGCATACTTATTAGTCTTTTCAGTTCACATTTAGTAAATCACTCCTCTCTGAGCTGCAACCTTATCGTGGTAGAGGAGTTTGCGTGTCCCAATGATCCTAGGAGCTATGTTGTCCGGGGGCATAAAGCCCCCTGGTAGGGTCTCCCAAGGCAAACAGGTTCTAGGTGAGGGATCAGACAAAGAGCAGCTCGAAGACCTTTATGAAGATGAAAAACCATGGACCCAGATTTCCCTCGCCCGGACGCGGGTCACCGGGGCCCCCCTCTGGAGCCAGGCCCGGAGGTGGGGCACGATGGCGAGCGCCTGGTGGCCGGGCCTGTTCCCATGGGGCCCGGCCGGGCACAGCCCGAAGAGGCAACGTGGGCCACCCCTCCAATGGGCTCACCACCCATAGCAGGGGCCATAGAGGTCGGGTGCATTGTGAGCTGGGCGACAGCCGAAGGCAGGGCACTTGGCGGTCCGATCCTCGGCTACAGAAGCTAGCTCTTGGGACGTGGAACGTCACGTCACTGGGGGGGAAAGAGCCTGAGCTAGTGCGCGAAGTCGAGAAATTCCGGCTGGATATAGTCGGACTCACTTCGACGCACAGCAAGGGCTCTGGAACCACTTCTCTCGAGAGGGATTGGACCCTCTTCCACTCTGGCGTTGCCGGCAGTGAGAGGCGACGGGCTGGGGTGGCAATTCTTGTTTCCCCCCGGCTCAAAGCCTGTACGTTGGAGTTCAACCCGGTGGACGAAAGGGTAGCCTCCCTCCGCCTTCGGGTGGGGGGACGGGTCCTGACTGTTGTTTGTGCTTATGCACCAAACAGCAGTTCAGAGTACCCACCCTTTTTGGGAACACTCGAGGGAGTACTAGAAAGTGCTCCCCCGGGTGATTCCCTTGTCCTACTGGGAGACTTCAACGCTCACGTTGGCAACGACAGTGAAACCTGGAGAGGCGTGATTGGGAAGAATGGCCGCCCGGATCTGAACCCGAGTGGTGTTTTGTTATTGGACTTTTGTGCTCGTCACAGTTTGTCGATAACAAACACCATGTTCAAACATAAGGGTGTCCATATGTGCACTTGGCACCAGGACACCCTAGGCCGCAGTTCCATGATCGACTTTGTAGTTGTGTCATCGGATTTGCGGCCTCATGTTTTGGACACTCGGGTGAAGAGAGGGGCGGAGCTTTCTACCGATCACCACCTGGTGGTGAGTTGGCTGCGATGGTGGGGGAGGATGCCGGACAGACCTGGGAGGCCCAAACGCATTGTGAGGGTCTGCTGGGAACGTCTGGCAGAGTCTCCTGTCAGACAAAGTTTCAATTCCCACCTCCGGAAGAACTTTGAACATGTCACGAGGGAGATGCTGGACATTGAGTCCGAGTGGACCATGTTCCGCACCTCTATTGTCGAGGCGGCAGATCGGAGCTGTGGCCGCAAGGTAGTTGGTGCCTGTCGGGGCGGCAATCCTAAAACCCCTTGGTGGACACCAGCGGTGAGGGATGCCGTCAAGCTGAAGAAGGAGTCCTATCGGGTCCTTTTGGCTCATAGGACTCCGGAGGCAGTGGACAGGTACCGACAGGCCAAGCGGTGTGCAGCTTCAGCGGTCGCGGAGGCAAAAACTCGGACATGGGAAGAGTTCGGGGAAGCCATGGAAAACGACTTCCGGACGGCTTCGAAGCGATTCTGGACCACCGTCCACCGCCTCAGGAAGGGGAAGCAGTGCACTGTCAACACTGTGTATGGTGCGGATGGTGTTCTGCTGACTTCGACTGCGGATGTTGTGGATAGGTGGAAGGAATACTTCGAAGACCTCCTCAATCCCACCAACACGTCTTCCTATGAGGAAGCAGTGCCTGGGGAATCTGTGGTGGACTCTCCTATTTCTGGGGCTGAGGTCGCTGAGGTAGTTAAAAAGCTCCTCGGTGGCAAGGCCCCAGCGGTGGACGAGATCCGCCCGGAGTTCCTTAAGGCTCTGGATGCTGTGGGGCTGTCTTGTTTGACAAGACTCTGCAGCATCGCGTGGACATCGGGGGCGGTACCTCTGGATTGGCAGACCGGGGTGGTGGTTCCTCTCTTTAAGAAGGGGGACCGGAGGGTGTGTTCCAACTATCGTGGGATCACACTCCTCAGCCTTCCCGGTAAGGTTTATTCAGGTGTACTGGAGAGGAGGCTACGTCGGATAGTCGAACCTCGGATTCAGGAGGAACAGTGTGGTTTTCGTCCTGGTCGTGGAACTGTGGACCAGCTCTATACTCTCGGCAGGGTTCTTGAGGGTGCATGGGAGTTTGCCCAACCAGTCTACATGTGCTTTGTGGACTTGGAGAAGGCATTCGACCGTGTCCCTCGGGAAGTCCTGTGGGGAGTGCTCAGAGAGTATGGGGTATCGGACTGTCTTATTGTGGCGGTCCGTTCCCTGTACGATCAGTGCCAGAGCTTGGTTCGCTTTGCCGGCAGTAAGTCGAACACATTTCCAGTGAGGGTTGGACTCCGCCAAGGCTGTCCTTTGTCACCGATTCTGTTCATAACTTTTATGGACAGAATTTCTAGGCGCAGTCAAGGCGTTGAGGGGTTCCGGTTTGGTAACCGCAGGATTAGGTCTCTGCTTTTTGCAGATGATGTGGTCCTGATGGCTTCATCTGACCGGGATCTTCAGCTCTCGCTGGATCGGTTCGCAGCCGAGTGTGAAGCGACCGGAATGAGAATCAGCACCTTCAAGTCCGAGTCCATGGTTCTCGCCCGGAAAAGGGTGCAGTGCCATCTCCGGGTTGGGGAGGAGACCCTGCCCCAAGTGGAGGAGTTCAAGTACCTAGGAGTCTTGTTCACGAGTGAGGGAAGAGTGGATCGTGAGATCGACAGGCGGATCGGTGCGGCGTCTTCAGTAATGCGGACGTTGTACCGATCCGTTGTGGTGAAGAAGGAGCTGAGCCGGAAGGCAAAGCTCTCAATTTACCGGTCGATCTACGTTCCCACCCTCACCTATGGTCATGAGCTTTGGGTCATGACCGAAAGGATAAGATCACGGGTACAAGCGGCCGAAATGAGTTTCCTCCGCCGTGTGGCAGGTCTCTCCCTTAGAGATAGGGTGAGAAGCTCTGCCATCCGGGAGGAACTCAAAGTAAAGCCGCTGCTCCTTCACATCGAGAGGAGCCAGATGAGGTGGTTCGGGCATCTGGTCAGGATGCCACCCGAACGCCTCCCTAGGGAGGTGTTTAGGGCACGTCCAACCGGTAGGAGGCCACGGGGAAGACCCAGGACACGTTGGGAAGACTATGTCTCCCGGCTGGCCTGGGAACGCCTCGGGATCCCCCGGGAAGAGCTAGACGAAGTGGCTGGGGAGAGGGAAGTCTGGGTTTCCCTGCTTAGGCTGTTGCCCCCGCGACCCGACCTCGGATAAGCGGAAGATGATGGATGGATGGATGGATGGATTTAGTAAATCAGGCAGTCTCTCAAGTGAATAAGTGCATTCACTCATGCATACTTGCATTCATCTTTCAAGTGTGGTACATTTGCATACTGAGTCTTTCCAGTGCATAAGTGTGTTCACACGTGTATACTTACCCTCAATCTCTCCAGTGTGTTACACTTGCACGCTTAGTAATTCAAGTGCAAAAGTACGTTCACACTTGTACAGTATACGTTATACTAAGACGCAATATTTTAGGTGTTAAATTGTATACTTACACTCAGTCTTCAAAGTTCATAAGTGTGTTTACACTTGTATGTGTACTTACCATCAATACTTTAAGTGTGTTGCACTTGTATACTTGCACTTAGTCTTCCAAGTGTGTTCACACTAGTGGATTAACTTGCCCTCAATATTTTAGGTGTTACACTTGTATACTTACACTTAGTCTTTCAAGTGCATAAGTGTGTTCACACATGTATATGTACTTATCCTCAATATAATAGGTGTGACACAGTCTACTAAGTGCGTTCACACTTGTATACGTACTTACCCTCAATACTTTAGGTGTGTTACACTTGTATACTTAGTCTTTCAGGTGCATACTTCACACTGATCACTATACAAAAAAATGCAGTACACTGTCACTCCCCAAGTGTTGAGTGTGCAATGACGGACACTCAACATTGTCAATAGTGGCCATCTTGGCTACGTGGCGTAAGGGGCGGGACTACAAACCTAAAGGTAAGCCGTCATCACCGCCTCATTCCAAGCTGGAAAAATCAGTTCCTAGTGTTTCTATAGTGAAGACGTAGGAAAAAGCCAGCAGGTTTGTAATTTTGGCGATCCAAAGGTTGGTTTAAGTTGAAATGGCAAGAAGAAGGTAAACATGTTGATGTACACACGCCCACAATGTTTGGAGACGCAGTCCCAGAGTGAAAGTACATTTGTCTTGCAGTGGTGTCAGAGGCAGTCCCAGAGTGAAAGTACATTTGTCTTGCAGTGGTATCAGAGGCAGTCCCAGAGTGAAAGTACATTTGTCTTGCAGTGGTGTCAGAGGCAGTCCCAGAGTGAAAGTACATTTGTCTTGCAGTGGTGTCAGAGGCAGTCCCAGAGTGAAAGTACATTTGCCTTGCAGTGGTGTCAGACGCAGTCCCAGAGTGAAAGTACATTTGTCTTGCAGTGGTGTCAGAGGCAGTCCCAGAGTGAAAGTACATTTGTCTTGCAGTGGTGTCAGAGGCAGTCCCAGAGTGAAAGTACATTTGTCTTGCAGTGGTGTCAGAGGCAGTCCCAGAGTGAAAGTACATTTGTCTTGCAGTGGTGTCAGAGGCAGTCCCAGAGTGAAAGTACATTTGTCTTGCAGTGGTGTCAGAGGCAGTCCCAGAGTGAAAGTACATTTGTCTTGCAGTGGTGTCAGAGGCAGCCCCAGAGTGAAAGTACATTTGTCTTGCAGTGGTGTCAGAGGCAGTCCCAGAGTGAAAGTACATTTGTCTTGCAGTGGTGTCAGAGGCAGTCCCAGAGTGAATATACATTTGTCTTGCAGTGGTGTCAGAGGCAGTCCCAGAGTGAAAGTACATTTGTCTTGCAGTGGTGTCAGAGGCAGTCCCAGAGTGAAAGTACATTTGTCTTGCAGTGGTGTCAGAGGCAGTCCCAGAGTGAAAGTACATTTGTCTTGCAGTGGTGTCAGAGGCAGTCCCAGAGTGAAAGTACATTTGTCTTGCAGTGGTGTCAGAGGCAGCCCCAGAGTGAAAGTACATTTGTATTGCAGTGGTGTCAGAGGCAGCCCCAGAGTGAAAGTACATTTGTCTTGCAGTGGTGTCAGAAGCAGTCCCAGAGTGAAAGTACATTTGTCTTGCAGTGGTGTCAGAGGCAGTCCCAGAGTGAAAGTACATTTGTCTTGCAGTGGTGTCAGACGCAGTCCCAGAGTGAAAGTACATTTGTCTTGCAGTGGTGTCAGAGGCAGTCCCAGAGTGAAAGTACATTTGTCTTGCAGTGGTGTCAGAGGCAGTCCCAGAGTGAAAGTACATTTGTCTTGCAGTGGTGTCAGAGGCAGTCCCAGAGTGAAAGTACATTTGTCTTGCAGTGGTGTCAGAGGCAGTCCCAGAGTGAAAGTACATTTGTCTTGCAGTGGTGTCAGAGGCAGTCCCAGAGTGAAAGTACATTTGTCTTGCAGTGGTGTCAGAGGCAGTCCCAGAGTGAAAGTACATTTGTCTTGCAGTGGTGTCAGAGGCAGCCCCAGAGTGAAAGTACATTTGTCTTGCAGTGGTGTCAGAGGCAGCCCCAGAGTGAAAGTACATTTGTCTTGCAGTGGTGTCAGAGGCAGTCCCAGAGTGAAAGTACATTTGTCTTGCAGTGGTGTCAGAGGCAGTCCCAGAGTGAAAGTACATTTGCCTTGCAGTGGTGTCAGACGCAGTCCCAGAGTGAAAGTACATTTGTCTTGCAGTGGTGTCAGAGGCAGTCCCAGAGTGAAAGTACATTTGTCTTGCAGTGGTGTCAGAGGCAGTCCCAGAGTGAAAGTACATTTGTCTTGCAGTGGTGTCAGAGGCAGTCCCAGAGTGAAAGTACATTTGTCTTGCAGTGGTGTCAGAGGCAGCCCCAGAGTGAAAGTACATTTGTCTTGCAGTGGTGTCAGAGGCAGTCCCAGAGTGAAAGTACATTTGTCTTGCAGTGGTGTCAGAGGCAGTCCCAGAGTGAAAGTACATATGTCTTGCAGTGGTGTCAGAGGCAGTCCCAGAGTGAAAGTACATTTGTCTTGCAGTGGTGTCAGAGGCAGTCCCAGAGTGAATATACATTTGTCTTGCAGTGGTGTCAGAGGCAGTCCCAGAGTGAAAGTACATTTGTCTTGCAGTGGTGTCAGAGGCAGTCCCAGAGTGAAAGTACATTTGTCTTGCAGTGGTGTCAGAGGCAGTCCCAGAGTGAAAGTACATTTGTCTTGCAGTGGTGTCAGAGGCAGTCCCAGAGTGAAAGTACATTTGTCTTGCAGTGGTGTCAGAGGCAGCCCCAGAGTGAAAGTACATTTGTCTTGCAGTGGTGTCAGAGGCAGCCCCAGAGTGAAAGTACATTTGTCTTGCAGTGGTGTCAGAAGCAGTCCCAGAGTGAAAGTACATTTGTCTTGCAGTGGTGTCAGAGGCAGTCCCAGAGTGAAAGTACATTTGTCTTGCAGTGGTGTCAGACGCAGTCCCAGAGTGAAAGTACATTTGTCTTGCAGTGGTGTCAGAGGCAGTCCCAGAGTGAAAGTACATTTGTCTTGCAGTGGTGTCAGAGGCAGTCCCAGAGTGAAAGTACATTTGTCTTGCAGTGGTGTCAGAGGCAGTCCCAGAGTGAAAGTACATTTGTCTTGCAGTGGTGTCAGAGGCAGTCCCAGAGTGAAAGTACATTTGTCTTGCAGTGGTGTCAGAGGCAGTCCCAGAGTGAAAGTACATTTGTCTTGCAGTGGTGTCAGAGGCAGTCCCAGAGTGAAAGTACATTTGTCTTGCAGTGGTGTCAGAGGCAGCCCCAGAGTGAAAGTACATTTGTCTTGCAGTGGTGTCAGAGGCAGCCCCAGAGTGAAAGTACATTTGTCTTGCAGTGGTGTCAGAGGCAGTCCCAGAGTGAAAGTACATTTGTCTTGCAGTGGTGTCAGAGGCAGTCCCAGAGTGAAAGTACATTTGCCTTGCAGTGGGGTCAGACGCAGTCCCAGAGTGAAAGTACATTTGTCTTGCAGTGGTGTCAGAGGCAGTCCCAGAGTGAAAGTACATTTGTCTTGCAGTGGTGTCAGAGGCAGTCCCAGAGTGAAAGTACATTTGTCTTGCAGTGGTGTCAGAGGCAGTCCCAGAGTGAAAGTACATTTGTCTTGCAGTGGTGTCAGAGGCAGTCCCAGAGTGAAAGTACATTTGTCTTGCAGTGGTGTCAGAGGCAGCCCCAGAGTGAAAGTACATTTGTCTTGCAGTGGTGTCAGAGGCAGTCCCAGAGTGAAAGTACATTTGTCTTGCAGTGGTGTCAGAGGCAGTCCCAGAGTGAAAGTACATATGTCTTGCAGTGGTGTCAGAGGCAGTCCCAGAGTGAAAGTACATTTGTCTTGCAGTGGTGTCAGAGGCAGTCCCAGAGTGAAAGTACATTTGTCTTGCAGTGGTGTCAGAGGCAGCCCCAGAGTGAAAGTACATTTGTCTTGCAGTGGTGTCAGAGGCAGTCCCAGAGTGAAAGTACATTTGTCTTGCAGTGGTGTCAGAGGCAGTCCCAGAGTGAAAGTACATTTTTTTTGCAGTGGTGTCAGAGGCAGTCCCAGAGTGAAAGTACATTTGTCTTGCAGTGGTGTCAGAGGCAGTCCCAGAGTGAAAGTACATTTGTCTTGCAGTGGTGTCAGAGGCAGCCCCAGAGTGAAAGTACATTTGTCTTGCAGTGGTGTCAGAGGCAGTCCCAGAGTGAAAGTACATTTGTCTTGCAGTGGTGTCAGAGGCAGTCCCAGAGTGAAAGTACATTTGTCTTGCAGTGGTGTCAGAGGCAGTCCCAGAGTGAAAGTACATTTGTCTTGCAGTGGTGTCAGAGGCAGTCCCAGAGTGAAAGTACATTTGTCTTGCAGTGGTGTCAGAGGCAGTCCCAGAGTGAAAGTACATTTGTCTTGCAGTGGTGTCAGAGGCAGCCCCAGAGTGAAAGTACATTTGTCTTGCAGTGGTGTCAGAGGCAGTCCCAGAGTGAAAGTACATTTGTCTTGCAGTGGTGTCAGAGGCAGTCCCAGAGTGAAAGTACATTTGTCTTGCAGTGGTGTCAGAGGCAGTCCCAGAGTGAAAGTACATTTGTCTTGCAGTGGTGTCAGAGGCAGTCCCAGAGTGAAAGTACATTTGTCTTGCAGTGGTGTCAGAGGCAGTCCCAGAGTGAAAGTACATTTGTCTTGCAGTGGTGTCAGAGGCAGTCCCAGAGTGAAAGTACATTTGTCTTGCAGTGGTGTCAGAGGCAGTCCCAGAGTGAAAGTACATTTGTCTTGCAGTGGTGTCAGAGGCAGCCCCAGAGTGAAAGTACATTTGTCTTGCAGTGGTGTCAGAGGCAGTCCCAGAGTGAAAGTACATTTGTCTTGCAGTGGTGTCAGAGGCAGTCCCAGAGTGAAAGTACATTTGTCTTGCAGTGGTGTCAGAGGCAGTCCCAGAGTGAAAGTACATTTGTCTTGCAGTGGTGTCAGAGGCAGCCCCAGAGTGAAAGTACATTTGTCTTGCAGTGCTGTCAGAGGCAGTCCCAGAGTGAAAGTACATTTGTCTTGCAGTGGTGTCAGAGGCAGCCCCAGAGTGAAAGTACATTGGTCTTGCAGTGGTGTCAGAGGCAGTCCCAGAGTGAAAGTACATTTGTCTTGCAGTGGTGTCAGAGGCAGTCCCAGAGTGAAAGTACATTTGTCTTGCAGTGGTGTCAGACGCAGCCCCAGAGTGAAAGTACATTTGTCTTGCAGTGGTGTCAGAGGCAGTCCCAGAGTGAAAGTACATTTGTCTTGCAGTGGTGTCAGAGGCAGTCCCAGAGTGAAAGTACATGTGTCTTGCAGTGGTGTCAGAGGCAGTCCCAGAGTGAAAGTACATTTGTCTTGCAGTGGTGTCAGAGGCAGTCCCAGAGTGAAAGTACATGTGTCTTGCAGTGGTGTCAGAGGCAGCCCCAGAGTGAAAGTACATTTGTCTTGCAGTGGTGTCAGAGGCAGTCCCAGAGTGAAAGTACATTTGTCTTGCAGTGGTGTCAGAGGCAGCCCCAGAGTGAAAGTACATTTGTCTTGCAGTGGTGTCAGAGGCAGTCCCAGAGTGAAAGTACATTTGTCTTGCAGTGGTGTCAGAGGCAGTCCCAGAGTGAAAGTACATGTGTCTTGCAGTGGTGTCAGAGGCAGTCCCAGAGTGAAAGTACATTTGTCTTGCAGTGGTGTCAGAGGCAGCCCCAGAGTGAAAGTACATTTGTCTTGCAGTGGTGTCAGATGCAGCCCCAGAGTGAAAGTACATTTGTCTTGCAGTGGTGTCAGAGGCAGTCCCAGAGTGAAAGTACATTTGTCTTGCAGTGGTGTAAGAGGCAGTCCCAGAGTGAAAGTACATTTGTCTTGCAGTGGTGTCAGAGGCAGTCCCAGAGTGAAAGTACATTTGTCTTGCAGTGGTGTCAGAGGCAGTCCCAGAGTGAAAGTACATTTGTCTTGCAGTAGTGTCAGAGGCAGCCCCAGAGTGAAAGCACATTTGTCTTGCAGTGGTGTCAGAGGCAGTCCCAGAGTGAAAGTACATTTGTCTTGCAGTGGTGTCAGAGGCAGTCCCAGAGTGAAAGTACATTTGTCTTGCAGTGGTGTCAGAGGCAGTCCCTGAGTGAAAGTACATTTGTCTTGCAGCAGAGGCAGTCCCAGAGTGAAAGTATATTTGTCTTGCAGTGGTGTCAGAGGCAGTCCCAGAGTGAAAGTACATTTGTCTTGCAGTGGTGTCAGATGCAGTCCCAGAGTGAAAGTACATTTGTCTGGCAGTGGTGTCAGAGGCAGTCCCAGAGTGAAAGTACATTTGTCTTGCAGTGGTGTCAGAGGCAGTCCCAGAGTGAAAGTACATTTGTCTTGCAGTGGTGTCAGAGGCAGCCCCAGAGTGAAAGTACATTTGTCTTGCAGTGGTGTCAGAGGCAGTCCCAGAGTGAAAGTACATTTGTCTTGCAGTGGTGTCAGAGGCAGTCCCAGAGTGAAAGTACATTTGTCTTGAAGTGGTGTCAGAGGCAGTCCCAGAGTGAAAGTACATTTGTCTTGCAGTGGTGTCAGAGGCAGCCCCAGAGTGAAAGTACATTTGTCTTGCAGTGGTGTCAGAGGCAGTCCCAGAGTGAAAGTACATTTGTCTTGCAGTGGTGTCAGAGGCAGTCCCAGAGTGAAAGTACATTTGTCTTGCAGTGGTGTCAGAGGCAGTCCCAGAGTGAAAGTACATTTGTCTTGCAGTGGTGTCAGAGGCAGTCCCAGAGTGAAAGTACATTTGTCTTGCAGTGGTGTCAGAGGCAGTCCCAGAGTGAAGGTACATTTGTCTTGCAGTGGTGTCAGAGGCAGCCCCAGAGTGAAAGTACATTTGTCTTGCAGTGGTGTCAGACGCAGTCCCAGAGTGAAAGTACATTTGTATTGCAGTGGTGTCCAACGCAGCCCCAGAGTGAAAGTACATTTGTCTTGCAGTGGTGTCAGAGGCAGCCCCAGAGTGAAAGTACATTTGTCTTGCAGTGGTGTCAGAGGCAGTCCCAGAGTGAAAGTACATTTGTCTTGCAGTGGTGTCAGAGGCAGTCCCAGAGTGAAAGTACATTTGTCTTGCAGTGGTGTCAGACTCAGTCCCAGAGTGAAAGTACATTTGTCTTGCAGTGGTGTCAGAGGCAGCCCCAGAGTGAAAGTACATTTGTCTTGCAGTGGTGTCAGAGGCAGTCCCAGAGTGAAAGTACATTTGTCTTGCAGTGGTGTCAGAGGCAGCCCCAGAGTGAAAGTACATTTGTCTTGCAGTGGTGTCAGAGGCAGCCCCAGAGTGAAAGTACATTTGTCTTGCAGTGGTGTCAGAGGCAGCCCCAGAGTGAAAGTACATTTGTCTTGCAGTGGTGTCAGAGGCAGTCCCAGAGTGAAAGTACATTTGTCTTGCAGTGGTGTCCGAGGCAGTCCCAGAGTGAAAGTACATTTGTCTTGCAGTGGTGTCAGAGGCAGTCCCAGAGTGAAAGTACATTTGTCTTGCAGTGGTGTCAGACGCAGCCCCAGAGTGAAAGTACATTTGTCTTGCAGTGGTGTCAGAGGCAGTCCCAGAGTGAAAGTACATTTGTCTTGCAGTGGTGTCAGAGGCAGTCCCAGAGTGAAAGTACATGTGTCTTGCAGTGGTGTCAGAGGCAGTCCCAGAGTGAAAGTACATTTGTCTTGCAGTGGTGTCAGAGGCAGTCCCAGAGTGAAAGTACATGTGTCTTGCAGTGGTGTCAGAGGCAGCCCCAGAGTGAAAGTACATTTATCTTGCAGTGGTGTCAGAGGCAGTCCCAGAGTGAAAGTACATTTGTCTTGCAGTGGTGTCAGAGGCAGTCCCAGAGTGAAAGTACATTTGTCTTGCAGTAGTGTCAGAGGCAGTCCCAGAGTGAAAGTACATGTGTCTTGCAGTGGTGTCAGAGGCAGTCCCAGAGTGAAAGTACATTTGTCTTGCAGTGGTGTCAGAGGCAGTCCCAGAGTGAAAGTACATGTGTCTTGCAGTGGTGTCAGAGGCAGCCCCAGAGTGAAAGTACATTTGTCTTGCAGTGGTGTCAGAGGCAGTCCCAGAGTGAAAGTACATTTGTCTTGCAGTGGTGTCAGAGGCAGTCCCAGAGTGAAAGTACATTTGTCTTGCAGTGGTGTCAGAGGCAGTCCCAGAGTGAAAGTACATTTGTCTTGCAGTGGTGTCAGAGGCAGTCCCAGAGTGAAAGTACATTTGTCTTGCAGTGGTGTCAGAGGCAGTCCCAGAGTGAAAGTACATTTGTCTTGCAGTGGTGTCAGAGGCAGTCCCAGAGTGAAAGTACATTTGTCTTGCAGTGGTGTCAGAGGCAGTCCAAGAGTGAAAGTACATGTGTCTTGCAGTGGTGTCAGAGGCAGTCCCAGAGTGAAAGTACATATGTCTTGCAGTGGTGTCAGAGGCAGTCCCAGAGTGAAAGTACATTTGTCTTGCAGTAGTGTCAGAGGCAGTCCCAGAGTGAAAGTACATGTGTCTTGCAGTGGTGTCAGAGGCAGTCCCAGAGTGAAAGTACATTTATTTTGCAGTGGTGTCAGAGGCAGTCCCAGAGTGAAAGTACATGTGTCTTGCAGTGGTGTCAGAGGCAGCCCCAGAGTGAAAGTACATTTGTCTTGCAGTGGTGTCAGAGGCAGTCCCAGAGTGAAAGTACATTTGTCTTGCAGTGGTGTCAGAGGCAGTCCCAGAGTGAAAGTACATTTGTCTTGCAGTGGTGTCAGAGGCAGTCCCAGAGTGAAAGTACATTTGTCTTGCAGTGGTGTCAGAGGCAGTCCAAGAGTGAAAGTACATGTGTCTTGCAGTGGTGTCAGAGGCAGTCCCAGAGTGAAAGTACATTTGTCTTGCAGTGGTGTCAGAGGCAGTCCCAGAGTGAAAGTACATTTGTCTTGCAGTGGTGTCAGAGGCAGTCCCAGAGTGAAAGTACATTTGTCTTGCAGTGGTGTCAGAGGCAGTCCCAGGGTGAAAGTACATTTGTCTTGCAGTGGTGTCAGATGCAGTCCCAGAGTGAAAGTACATTTGTCTTGCAGTGGTGTCAGATGCAGTCCCAGAGTGAAAGTACATTTGTCTTGCAGTGGTGTCAGAGGCAGTCCCAGAGTGAAAGTACATTTGTCTTGCAGTAGTGTCAGAGGCAGTCCCAGAGTGAAAGTACATTTGTCTTGCAGTGGTGTCAGAGGCAGTCCCAGAGTGAAAGTACATTTGTCTTGCAGTGGTGTCAGAGGCAGTCCCAGAGTGAAAGTACATTTGTCTTGCAGTGGTGTCAGAGGCAGTCCCAGAGTGAAAGTACATTTGTCTTGCAGTCGTGTCAGAGGCACTCCCAGAGTGAAAGTACATTTGTCTTGCAGTGGTGTCAGATGCAGTCCCAGAGTGAAAGTACATTTGTCTTGCAGTGGTGTCAGATGCAGTCCCAGAGTGAAAGTACATTTGTCTTGCAGTGGTGTCAGAGGCAGTCCCAGAGTGAAAGTACATTTGTCTTGCAGTAGTGTCAGAGGCAGTCCCAGAGTGAAAATACATTTGTCTTGCAGTGGTGTCAGAGGCAGTCCCAGAGTGAAAGTACATTTGTCTTGCAGTGGTGTCAGAGGCAGTCCCAGAGTGAAAGTACATTTGTCTTGCAGTGGTGTCAGAGGCAGTCCCAGAGTGAAAGTACATTTGTCTTGCAGTGGTGTCAGAGGATGCCCCAGAGTGAAAGTACATTTGTCTTGCAGTGGTGTCAGAGGCAGTCCCAGAGTGAAAGTACATTTGTCTTGCAGTGGTGTCAGAGGAAGTCCCAGAGTGAAAGTACATTTGTCTTGCAGTGGTGTCAGAGGCAGTCCCAGAGTGAAAGGACATTTGTCTTGCAGCAGAGGCAGTCCCAGAGTGAAAGTACATTTGTCTTGCAGTGGTGTCAGAGGCAGTCCCAGAGTGAAAGTACATTTGTCTTGCAGTGGTGTCAGATGCAGTCCCAGAGTGAAAGTACATTTGTCTTGCAGTGGTGTCAGAGGTAGTCCCAGAGTGAATGTACATTTGTCTTGCAGTGGTGTCAGAGGCAGTCCCAGAGTGAAAGTACATTTGTCTTGCAGTGGTGTCAGAGGCAGTCCCAGAGTGAAAGTACATTTGTCTTGCAGTGGTGTCAGAGGCAGTCCCAGAGTGAAAGTACATTTGTCTTGCAGTGGTGTCAGAGGCAGTCCAAGAGTGAAAGTACATGTGTCTTGCAGTGGTGTCAGAGGCAGTCCCAGAGTGAAAGTACATTTGTCTTGCAGTGGTGTCAGAGGCAGTCCCAGAGTGAAAGTACATTTGTCTTGCAGTGGTGTCAGAGGCAGTCCCAGAGTGAAAGTACATTTGTCTTGCAGTGGTGTCAGAGGCAGTCCCAGAGTGAAAGTACATTTGTCTTGCAGTGGTGTCAGATGCAGTCCCAGAGTGAAAGTACATTTGTCTTGCAGTGGTGTCAGAGGCAGTCCCAGAGTGAATGTACATTCGTCTTGCAGTGGTGTCAGAGGCAGTCCCAGAGTGAAAGTACATTTGTCTTGCAGTGGTGTCAGAGGCAGCCCCAGAGTGAAAGTACATTTGTCTTGCAGTGGTGTCAGAGGCAGTCCCAGAGTGAAATTACATTTGTCTTGCAGTGGTGTCAAAGGCAGTCCCAGAGTGAAAGTACATTTGTCTTGCAGTGGTGTCAGAGGCAGTCCCAGAGTGAAAGTACATGTGTCTTGCAGTGGTGTCAGAGGCAGCCCCAGAGTGAAAGTACATTCGTCTTGCAGTGGTGTCAGAAGCGGTCCCAGCGTGAAAGTACATTTGTCTTGCAGTGGTGTCAGAGGCGGTCCCAGAGTGAAAGTACATTTGTCTTGCAGTGGTGTCAGTGGCAGTCCCAGAGTGAAAGTACATTTGTCTTGAAGTGGTGTCAGAGGCAGTCCCAGAGTGAAAGTATATTTGTCTTGCAGTGGTGTCAGAGGCAGTCCCAGAGTGAAAGTACATTTGTCTTGCAGTCGTGTCAGAGGCACTCCCAGAGTGAAAGTACATTTGTCTTGCAGTGGTGTCAGACTAGTCCCAGAGTGAAAGTACATTTGTCTTGCAGTGGTGTCAGATGCAGTCCCAGAGTGAAAGTACATTTATCTTGCAGTGGTGTCAGAGGCAGTCCCAGAGTGAAAGTACATTTGTCTTGCAGTGGTGTCAGAGGCAGTCCCAGAGTGAAAGTACATTTGTCTTGCAGTAGTGTCAGAGGCAGTCCCAGAGTGAAAGTACATTTGTCTTGCAGTGGTGTCAGAGGCAGTCCCAGAGTGAAAGTACATTTGTCTTGCAGTGGTGTCAGAGGCAGTCCCAGAGTGAAAGTACATTTGTCTTGCAGTGGTGTCAGAGGCAGTCCCAGAGTGAAAGTACATTTGTCTTGCAGTGGTGTCAGAGGATGCCCCAGAGTGAAAGTACATTTGTCTTGCAGTGGTGTCAGAGGCAGTCCCAGAGTGAAAGTACATTTGTCTTGCAGTGGTGTCAGAGGCAGTCCCAGAGTGAAAGTACATTTGTCTTGCAGCAGAGGCAGTCCCAGAGTGAAAGTACATTTGTCTTGCAGTGGTGTCAGAGGCAGTCCCAGAGTGAAAGTACATTTGTCTTGCAGTGGTGTCAGAGGCAGTCCCAGAGTGAAAGTACATTTGTCTTGCAGCGGTGTCAGAGGCAGTCCCAGAGTGAATGTACATTTGTCTTGCAGTGGTGTCAGAGGCAGCCCCAGAGTGAAAGTACATTTGTCTTGCAGTGGTGTCAGAGGCAGTCCCAGAGTGAAATTACATTTGTCTTGCAGTGGTGTCAGAGGCAGTCCCAGAGTGAAAGTACATTTGTCTTGCAGTGGTGTCAGAGGCAGTCCCAGAGTGAAAGTACATTTGTCTTGCAGTGGTGTCAGATGCAGTCCCAGAGTGAAAGTACATTTGTCTTGCAGTGGTGTCAGAGGCAGTCCCTGAGTGAATGTACATTTGTCTTGCAGTGGTGTCAGAGGCAGTCCCAGAGTGAAAGTACATTTGTCTTGCAGTGGTGTCAGAGGCAGTCCCAGAGTGAAAGTACATTTGTCTTGCAGCAGTTGCAGTCCCAGAGTGAAATTACATTTGTCTTGCAGTGGTGTCAGAGGCAGTCCCAGAGTGAAAGTACATTTGTCTTGCAGTGGTGTCAGAGGCAGCCCCAGAGTGAAAGTACATTTGTCTTGCAGTGGTGTCAGAGGCAGTCCCAGAGTGAAAGTACATTTGTCTTGCAGTGGTGTCAGAGGCAGTCCCAGAGTGAAAGTACATTTGTCTTGCAGTGGTGTCAGAGGCAGTCCCAGAGTGAAAGTACATTTGTCTTGCAGTGGTGTCAGAGGCAGCCCCAGAGTGAAAGTAGATTTGTCTTGCAGTGGTGTCAGAGGCAGTCCCAGAGTGAAAGTACATTTGTCTTGCAGTGGTGTCAGAGGCAGTCACAGAGGGAAAGTACATTTGTCTTGCAGTGGTGTCAGAGGCAGTCCCAGAGTGAAAGTACATTGTCTTGCAGTGGTGTCAGAGGCTGTCCCAGAGTGAAAGTACATTTGTCTTGCAGTGGTGTCAGAGGCAGTCCCAGAGTGAAAGTACATTTGTCTTGCAGTGGTGTCAGAGGCAGTCCCAGAGTGAAAGTACATTTGTCTTGCAGTGGTGTCAGAGGCAGTCCCAGAGTGAAAGTACATTTGTCTTGCAGTGGTGTCAGAGGCAGTCCCAGAGTGAAAGTACATGTGCCTTGCAGTGGTGTCAGAGATAGCCCCAGAGTGAAAGTACATTTGTCTTGCAGTGGTGTCAGAGGCAGTCCCAGAGTGAAAGTACATTTGTCTTGCAGTGGTGTCAGAAGCAGTCCCAGAGTGAAAGTACATTTGTCTTGCAGTGGTGTCAGACGCAGTCCAGGAGGGAAAGTACATTTGTCTTGCAGTGGTGTCAGAGGCAGTCCCAGAGTGAAAGTACATTTGTCTTGCAGTGGTGTCAAGAGGCAGTCCCAGAGTGAAAGTACATTTGTCTTGCAGTGGTGTCAGAGGCAGTCCCAGAGTGAAAGTACATTTGTCTTGCAGTGGTGTCAGAGGCAGTCCCAGAGTGAAAGTACATTTGTCTTGCAGCAGAGGCAGTCCCAGAGTGAAAGTACATTTGTCTTGCAGTGGTGTCAGAGGCAGTCCCAGAGTGAAAGTACATTTGTCTTGCAGTGGTGTCAGATGCAGTCCCAGAGTGAAAGTACATTTGTCTTGCAGTGGTGTCAGAGGCAGTCCCAGAGTGAAAGTACATTTGTCTTGCAGTGGTGTCAGAGGCAGTCCCAGAGTGAAAGTACATTTGTCTTGCAGTGGTGTCAGAGGTAGTCCCAGAGTGAAAGTACATTTGTCTTGCAGTGGTGTCAGAGGCAGTCCCAGAGTGAAAGTACATTTGTCTTGCAGTGGTGTCAGAGGCAGTCCCAGAGTGAAAGTACATTTGTCTTGCAGTGGTGTCAGAGGCAGCCCCAGAGTGAAAGTACATTTGTCTTGCAGTGGTGTCAGAGGCAGCCCCAGAGTGAAAGTACATTTATCTTGCAGTGGTGTCAGAGGCAGTCCCAGAGTGAAAGTACATTTGTCTTGCAGTGGTGTCAGAGGCAGTCCCAGAGTGAAAGTACATTTGTCTTGCAGTGGTGTCAGAGGCAGCCCCAGAGTGAAAGTACATTTGTCTTGCAGTGGTGTCAGAGGCAGTCCCAGAGTGAAAGTACATTTGTCTTGCAGTGGTGTCAGAGGCAGTCCCAGAGTGAAAGTACATTTGTCTTGCAGTGGTGTCAGAGGCAGTCCCAGAGTGAAAGTACATTTGTCTTGCAGTGGTGTCAGAGGCAGTCCCAGAGTGAAAGTACATTTGTCTTGCAGTGGTGTCAGAGGCAGTCCCAGAGTGAAAGTACATTTGTCTTGCAGTGGTGTCAGAGGCAGTCCCAGAGTGAAAGTACATTTGTCTTGCAGTGGTGTCAGAGGCAGTCCCAGAGTGAAAGTACATTTGTCTTGCAGCAGAGGCAGTCCCAGAGTGAAAGTACATTTGTCTTGCAGTGGTGTCAGAGGCAGCCCCAGAGTGAAAGTACATTTGTCTTGCAGTGGTGTCAGAGGCAGTCCCAGAGTGAAATTACATTTGTCTTGCAGTGGTGTCAGAGGCAGTCCCAGAGTGAAAGTACATTTGTCTTGCAGTGGTGTCAGAGGCAGTCCCAGAGTGAAAGTACATTTGTCTTGCAGCAGAGGCAGTCCCAGAGTGAAAGTACATTTGTCTTGCAGTGGTGTCAGAGGCAGTCCCAGAGTGAAAGTACATTTGTCTTGCAGTGGTGTCAGATGCAGTCCCAGAGTGAAAGTACATTTGTCTTGCAGTGGTGTCAGAGGCAGTCCCAGAGTGAAAGTACATTTATCTTGCACTGGTGTCAGAGGCAGTCCCAGAGGGAAAGTACATTTGTCTTGCAGTGGTGTCAGAGGCAGTCCCAGAGTGAAAGTACATTTGTCTTGCAGTGGTGTCAGATGCAGTCCCAGAGTGAAAGTACATTTGTCTTGCAGTGGTGTCAGAAGCAGTCCCAGAGTGAAAGTACATTTATCTTGCACTGGTGTCAGAGGCAGTCCCAGAGTGAAAGTACATTTGTCTTGCAGTGGTGTCAGAGGCAGTCCCAGAGGGAAAGTACATTTGTCTTGCAGTGGTGTCAGAGGCAGTCCCAGAGTGAAAGTACATTTGTCTTGCAGTGGTGTCAGAGAAAGTCCCAGAGTGAAAGTACATTTGTCTTGCAGTGGTGTCAGAGGCAGTCCCAGAGTGAAAGTACATTTGTCTTGCAGTGGTGTCAGAGGCAGTCCCAGAGTGAAAGTACATTTGTCTTGCAGTGGTGTCAGAGGCAGCCCCAGAGTGAAAGTACATTTGTCTTGCAGTGGTGTCAGAGGCAGTCCCAGAGTGAAAGTACATTTGTCTTGCAGTGGTGTCAGAGGCAGTCCCAGAGGGAAAGTACATTTGTCTTGCAGTGGTGTCAGAGGCAGTCCCAGAGTGAAAGTACATTTGTCTTGCAGTGGTGTCAGAGGCAGTCCCAGAGTGAAAGTACATTTGTCTTGCAGTGGTGTCAGAGGCAGTCCCAGAGTGAAAGTACATTTGTCTTGCAGTGGTGTCAGAGGCAGTCCCAGAGTGAAAGTACATTTGTCTTGCAGTGGTGTCAGAGGCAGTCCCAGAGTGAAAGTACATTTGTCTTGCAGTGGTGTCAGAGGCAGTCCCAGAGTGAAAGTACATTTGTCTTGCAGTGGTGTCAGAAGCAGTCCCAGAGTGAAAGTACATTTGTCTTGCAGTGGTGTCAGAGGCAGTCCCAGAGTGAAAGTACATTTGTCTTGCAGTGGTGTCAGAGGCAGTCCCAGAGTGAAAGTACACTTGTCTTGCAGTGGTGTCAGAGGCAGTCCCAGAGTGAAAGTACATTTGTCTTGCAGTGGTGTCAGAGGCAGTCCCAGAGTGAAAGTACATTTGTCTTGCAGTTGTGTCAGAGGCAGTCCCAGAGTGAAAGTACATTTGTCTTGCAGTGGTGTCAGAGGCAGTCCCAGAGTGAAAGTACATTTGTCTTGCAGTGGTGTCTGAAGGCAGCCCCAGAGTGAAAGTACATTTGTCTTGCAGTGGTGTCAGAGGCAGTCCCAGAGTGAAAGTACATTTGTCTTGCAGTGGTGTCAGAGGCAGTCCCAGAGTGAAAGTACATTTGTCTTGCAGTGGTGTCAGAGGCAGTCCCAGAGTGAAAGTACATTTGTCTTGCAGCAGAGGCAGTCCCAGAGTGAAAGTACATTTGTCTTGCAGTGGTGTCAGAGGCAGTCCCAGAGTGAAAGTACATTTGTCTTGCAGTGGTGTCAGATGCAGTCCCAGAGTGAAAGTACATTTGTCTTGCAGTGGTGTCAGAGGCAGTCCCAGAGTGAAAGTACATTTATCTTGCACTGGTGTCAGAGGCAGTCCCAGAGTGAAAGTACATTTGTCTTGCAGTGGTGTCAGAGGCAGTCCCAGAGTGAAAGTACATTTGTCTTGCAGTGGTTTCAGAGGCAGTCCCAGAGTGAAAGTACATTTGTCTTGCAGTGGTGTCAGAGGCAGCCCCAGAGTGAAAGTACATTTGTCTTGCAGTGGTGTCAGAGGCAGTCCCAGAGTGAAAGTACATTTATCTTGCAGTGGTGTCAGAGGCAGCCCCAGAGTGAAAGTACATTTGTCTTGCAGTGGTGTCAGAAGCAGTCCCAGAGTGAAAGTACATTTGTCTTGCAGTGGTGTCAGAGGCAGTCCCAGAGTGAAAGTACATTTGTCTTGCAGTGGTGTCAGAGGCAGTCCCAGAGAGAAAGTACATTTGTCTTGCAGTGGTGTCAGAGGCAGTCCCAGAGTGAAAGTACATTTGTCTTGCAGTGGTGTCAGAGGCAGCCCCAGAGTGAAAGTACATTTGTCTTGCAGTGGTGTCAGAGGCAGCCCCAGAGTGAAAGTACATTTGTCTTGCAGTGGTGTTAGAGGCAGTCCCAGAGTGAAAGTACATTTGTCTTGCAGTGGTGTCAGAGGCAGTCCCAGAGTGAAAGTACATTTGTCTTGCAGTGGTGTCAGAGGCAGCCCCAGAGTGAAAGTACATTTGTCTCGCAGTGGTGTCAGAGGCAGTCCCAGAGTGAAAGTACATTTGTCTTGCAGTGGTGTCAGAGGCAGTCCCAGAGTGAAAGTACATTTGTCTT